>NC_069095.1:3187266-3787266 GCF_947172395.1 Bicyclus anynana
CACGTTATTTATGAATCTCATAATATATATTGCCGTACTCTTATGGGAACGGAAACTACCAAGTATTATAATATTTAAAGAGACTTGCCATATAAAGGTTTACTCGTATTCTAGTGGATCTTGTGTATTGGTATTTGAAATCACTTGAGTATTTTGATTGCCGTGCTCTATAATATTAATATATTATGCATTATTAACGATGTAAATCAACACAAAATAGTCTCACCCTTGCTTTACAACTATGCTATTGCAGACAGACAAGTTCAAGTCAAATAAATAAAAATAAATTAACAGTTAATGGTGAAAATAAATACATATCTTTTATAATATGACCAATATTCCCATTCCCCTCCAACTAGTCGGGAAATACTGTGCTAGGAGTGGATACGACAATAGACTAGAGTGGGGATCGAACCACCACCCCTTGGTGATGAGTCCGACCGCTCTTACCGTTGAGCTATTGAGGCTTTTTTTATATTAGAGAACACGCCTTAAACAAAATACTCAATTTAGTTTCTTCGTAGAAAAGCATCAACATAGCAACGTTGTAATCGATAGCTTCAGTAAATACGAGTAAAATACGTACACACCAGTCTATATGACACATGTAATTTGTTTTGTTTTCCCGAAACTCTCCATATACATCACTCGAACAAAGACTTACTGATTGAATCGTAACACAATACTTGAGGAAGTGAGGCCTGAGCATTTTCCTGAATAGTATTTTTATTTTATCCCTATTCTGAAAACACAATGTGGACTGTGGAGGTATTAACTTACTTTAAATTACGATGAGATATTGTGATTGGAGAAAATAACATCGTCGATATCGATAAAGACGAAGATGAGGTGGGTACATCATCTTCGCCTTTAACCGTGTTGTTCACGTCATCATTAAGCTATGTTCGGCTCACTGTTAAGCATGAGTCTCTTCTCAAACTGAGAGAGGTTAGGCCTAAGTCCACCACGCTGGCCAAATGCGGATTGGCAGACGTCACACTAGGTTTTTTCACAATACTTTTCCTTCACCTCTTATATACGATACTTCAGATACGTGATATTTAATTACTTAGAATGCACATAACTGAAAAGTTAGAGGTTCATGAGAGAGACATCACTTTAATGAAGCAAAGAGGCAATATGTTCAGTCAATCAATACATTTATTTGCAGATACATGTGTGTGTGGAGATAGATATATAGACTTGAATGGTAAATGTATCTTTCCTATTTGGCATACAATTACTTACTAGTGTTTGGGTAGTGAAAGTAGAGACTGAAATCACCCGCCAAATTAAAAAAAAATTAAACGAATTAAAAAACATGCGTTTTCACAATTTGTTTAAATTATTTTTTGTTTGTTACATTACTACCTATACTATAAGTATTGAATCTATTCCAATATTTGCACTATAATTTTGAGAATTCACTCCGACATTTTTAAATTTGGCGGGCGATTTCAGTCTCTACTTTCATTAGCCAATAATAATAATAATAATTTATTTGCCAAGTTGTGGGTTACAATTAGATCTTACAATAGTAGGTATGATTTCCAACACAATTTACCGAGTAAATCAGCGTGCAAATTTTTACCAATATTTTACAATAGTATATGTTATACATATTAATTAAAGATTATTCACAAGAAAAAATATTTAAGTACATCCAAAAATTAGATATAAATCATGAAAATAGGGACTGAGGAAAATATAAAATAAATGTCAAAATGTCAATTGTCAAATAGCAGTGGTAATTATTATCGATAATACATTGAAGAACATATATAATTTGATTTATAAGTAATTCAGCTAAAATTAAAAAAATCTTTCGTAGAGCAAAAACAATGAAATAATAACCACTCGTGTAATTTACGTTTAAATTCAGGAAAAGTCAATTCTGTGAGCGAACTTGGAACTTTATTATATATTTGAATTGCCATACAAAAGGCATTTCTTTTAAACAGAACGAGTCTCATTCTTGGCGCAAGTAGTCTATTTTTGTGTCTTGGTTCAGTATGAGATATTAATTGACCACGAGTCTCCACCAAACTCTACTCAATATATTTTCAAATTATGCTTGGTCCGTTAGACTGAAAGAAAATTCAAATATATTATTAGTAAGTGCTTATTAACTAAAAAGCCAATTACCCCTCATCAAGCACCCAGTGTAAAAAACCTACAGCTATATCAATAAGTTTAGCGATAAAACTCAAGTCGGTAAGAGGCAGCAATTTGCTAAAAACACCCGCCCCTGTCTTGCAAGTTGAACGAATCGCTTAGCGAAAACATTAGCTACGGCTCAAAAGCTTTTCAAAGCAAATTGCACGTGAAATTCGACAGGCAATACTCTCGCATATTGGTGATCCGCCTTGTTTTAAACTTAGATTATATTGCGAATAAGGTTAACAAGACCGCGAATCTCAAGTATTAATTTAATCCCCCTGTATCTCCTATGTTTATGTTAAATCAATGAGATCAATATGGTTATTTTAAAATTGTCAATGCTTCTGTATTATTTACTAGCAGACACCGCGCGGTTTCACCCGCGTGGTTTCCGTTATTGCAGGATACGGGTATAAAATATAGCCTATAACACTCGAAAATAGTATAGCTTCCCAACAATGAAATGATTTCTCAAACGGTTCAGTAGTTCCAGAGCCTATTCAGAACTTACAAAAAACAATGAAATCTTTCCTCTTTATAATATTAGTATATAGATAATAGATTACTTTTCTTATTATTTTACTTTATTATTAAAATAGCCGTGATAGCCCAGTGGATATGACCTCTGCCTCTGTGGGTTCAAAACCGGTCTGGATATGCACCTCCAACGTTTCAGTATTGTGTACATTTTAAGAAATTAAATATCACGTGTCTCAAACGGTGAAGGAAAAACATCGTAAGGAAACCTGCACACCAGAGAGTTTTCTTAATTCTCTGCGTGTGTGAAGTCTGCCAATCCGCATTGGGCCAGCGTGATGGACTATTGACCTAAACCCTAAATATGAGAGGAGACTGAGCTCAGCAGTGAGCCGAATATGGGTTGATAACTATACAAACAAAGTTCAAATTTGAATAAGAATTGTTATAGGTGATTATTTCATCGACGAGTGAGAGTAATAGCACGTCTTAGGTAAAAAGCATATATATACATAACATTTTTGTTGTATATACTTACACCATTGAGTATTAAATTTACTGCCACTTTTAATACTAGCTATATTTAAAATCGTTTATAAAAACATCAAAATAACACTTTTATGTCCCTTTTGCAAGGATTACGAACACTACGATATTTTAATATTACTGCAGACGAGTAAACGACTCGAAGCGGTAATTTGGTGCGAAGTGTAAATAAAATATTCTTTATGTTTATTCACTCGCCATTTTTCACTTTTAGTAACTACGGTTTAATTCACAGATAGTTGCGTGATTAAATCAGATATGAGGGGATCCGCAGACGAACCAAAGTCACTGACATAGAACGAGTCGCGAAGCTGAATTGGCAATGGGCAGGCCACATAGGGGTCCTAAGGTGCTAGAATGGCGACCGTGTGGCACAAACAAAATAGTTTTTTATCTCTTTTGCTAAAAGGGACCTGAAACAAATTCAATAAATTCACTAAAATATATGCCAAATATCCATAAAAATAATCAAATCCGTAGTTATTATTGGCATAACAGGACATTCAAACATTAATAAAATTAAATATTTGACAGTAAATTTACTAACTATAGAGACATACTTTTTTTTTACTTTTTAAAAGTTACCCCTTGACTACAATCTCGCCTGGTGGTAAGTTATGATGTAATGTAGTCTAAGATGGAAGCGGGCTAACTTGTTAGAAGGAGAATGAAAATCCACACTCCTTTCGGTTTCTACACGGCATCGTAACGGAACGCTAAATCGCTTGGCGGTACGCCTTTGTCGGTAGGGTGGTAACTAGCCACGGCCAAAGCCTCCCACCAGCCAAACCTGGACCAATTAAGAAAACCTCAATCAGTCCAGCCGGGGATCGAACCCAGGACCTGCGTCTTGTAAGTCCACTGCGGAATACATACCTGCTGGCCTATTCACTATTTTGATCTTTATTATCAACCTATTAAAATAAATATTAAATCAATTGAGAAATGTCATCTTCCTACTGTATGATATCCACCTGCAGGCACTGTACGACATTTGTCACGTATAATCTTAATTTCGTATATGTCAATTACTAACATACGTCAAAGTTAGTGAATTATCATCTGGATATCATATTCACGTAATCTATAATTGACAACATGGATAAATATTATACGAATATATTGTATATTCATGCGATGGCCAAGTCAATCCATTTATTTAAAATATAAAAAAAAAATAATATTGATAAGGTCACTTTAAGGTGTTGTTAGGTTAGCTAATTACGTAATAAGTTGAAACAGAAGTACCCTTAATTACGGACAGAATAAATTAATCGACTTGGATCTCACAACTTTTTACGGTAAAATAACTGATTGCGAGAGTCAAGTGTTGTTTTTTTTGGCATATCATATTCACGAAATCCATAATTGATAACATGGATAAATATTATTGGCGTACCATTGCAGTAGAGTGTATTATAAAAGTCGTTCGGTAGGCGTCCAATATAAATGTTTACTTTGATACTACAGTTTAAGTACTTTTATCGTGATTGACCTTATGTCAAGTAGCATCTACCGATTGTAGAGCCCCATTGTGAACAGTGTGAATGTAAATATATAGATTTTCACTGTCATAATAAGTGCGTATACTTAGATATAACGGATGTTATAAAAACCTTTATGGTTTCATGTGATATATTGAGTTAACTTTTTATTGGCTTTCTCTTTTTTTGGGCAACTTGATTAAATGAGGTTGAATGTTATACAAACTGATATTGTTCAACTTTTTCGCTCGCTTCGCTTTGGAATTTGATTAAATGAAATAAAAGTGTCTACTTGTTATGTACTATATACATATTTGTAATATACAAAAACAGCTGTTTTCAGTGCAAATTTTTCTCTAGGAAGCAAAAATTCCTTGCATGTATTCTACTAGCTGACGCCGCGCGGTTTCACCCGCGTGGTGTTCGTTGCCGTACGAATACGGGGATAATGTATAGCCTATCCCTTCCTTGATAAATGGGCTATTTTACAGTGAAAGAATATTTGAAATTGGACCGGTAGTTCCTGAGATTAGCAAAAAGCAAGCGTTTAAGCTAACAAACAAACTCTTTAGCTTTATAACATTTAGTATAGATAGATGGCCGATCTTTGACAGTATTTACAGTGCATTGGAAGTCTACGAACTTTTTCTTATATTAAAGCAAGCCTCAAAGATAAAAACAATAACTTTGAAAGCAAACTTAAGATCATTTGTCTTAAAGAATATACATTGAATTCCTTATAAAATATTTAGTATTTTCCCGTTCAAATTACTTATGCTCAATGAAGCATTTATTGATTCGTTTATTTAGAAAATTTGCACGCGTCATTTAAATTAAATCACACGGTTACAAAAGGCGAAAGAGACAACGCTTTGTGCGTAACAGAAAACAAATTGAGACATCCTTAGAAATCACACGGCGGAAACGAATTTAATTTATCGATGTCTTATTCAACTGCAGACAGCTCCATTGCGTTGAACAATTAGAAGGAAACAAACTTTATTTTACTGCCACACACGGTCTTATTTACGGGGCATAAAGTCCATTCTACTTTAGTTCTTGTGCGTTAAAGGTTGGTAAATTGGTAGTGAAGTGACAGAACTTAATAGGAGTTTAACAAATAACTAAACATTTTGTAATTCGTGGAATATCTCCAATGGGTAGTTTGCTTAACAATAGCTGGGCCGCCTTCGTTTGTTGACGCACTCATCCAATGTCAACATCTGCTATTTTTTTCTTTAGAGTTGTCCAGGCAAGTTGAAATAGATATTTGTTCAACTAGCCAGAAAATCAGGAGCCATTGTGTTTTTATACCGAAGGTGGTAATAAGTTTGTTTAGATAATGCAATTCGGTATAGCCGGATTGTGCACATTGCGTATTTTGACTGAACATCTTCACGGTAATCCTATTTGTATAAGCTTCCTCTTGGCAATCTATATAGATATTATGGTATCACACTAATATTTTAAATGCGAAAGTTTGAGTGTTTGTGTGTAAGTATGTGTGTGTAAGTGTGTATGTTTGTTCTTTCTTTGCGATGCGGCTACTGTAGCGATTTGGAATGGAAATAGGTTTTACTCTGGATTAACACATAGGCTACTTTTCATCCCGGAAAAGTCCATGGTTCCCGCTGGATTTGTGAAAAACTGAATGCTAGCTACTGTATGATATCCATGAAAAGCAGTGGATATCATTTGTGACATAATCTCAATTTCGTTTATGTCAACTGATATAGGTCAAAGTTAGTGAATTAGCCTGCAGACCTACTCGTATCACCAACTGAAGAGCTTGGACATAGGACCGAGTAAATATGTCTTTGTTGTAAATCAAAGTATAACCATCTGCATCAGTGAGGTTGACACCTAGCTGACGCGATCATCTACAACATATATTTCAAAGATACGGTAATGTCAAAATCCATATTATTAACAAACTAAATTATAGATAATTAATTTTATAAACAAAACTTTTTTTTCAAATTATTATTTGTACCTGACTTTACCTGGATGAGTTTGTGTTTGCACTACTCGTAGTTCTGGATTCTGGAATTCGTAATTTTATTATAAATATTATAACATTATCAAATATTCCATTATCACATTGATGAGGATTAATCGAGATTATGTTTATTTATTCGTAGTAATCATTATGTAACAACTGGTGTAAATGTTAGTGTAGTTATTCAATACAGATTGATCATTAATAAATGTATGTACAATATTAAGCATGTGGTTATTAATAATTAATTCATGCGCAAATCATTCGCTGAATTACATTAATTAATTATTATTATTAAAGTAATTACATGATAGTCAGCGAAGTAGATTTAAAAAAAACAGTTGCATTATAAAGTGCTTAAAAACTCGAAATAAGACTTATATAAAAAAGAGAGCATTACCAATTATCATCAAAATTGGTTTAGCAATATAGGTCTAAAAATGAAACAGAAACAAGTAAGATACTTACGCATCCATTTAAATGGCATATGAATACTTGTAAAAATATAATTTTATTTAATTTTATGAAAATAATGAAATGTGATGTCATGTTTATTACAGACTTTAGTTTTCATAATACCAAGAATATGGATAATATTGATAACTAGCAGACGCCCGCGACTTGGATGAAGTGGTGGAAGTTTTTCACAAATCTCACGGGATCCATGAATTTTTCCGTGATGAAAAGTAGCCTATGTGTTAATCCAGAGTAAAATCTATTTACATTCCAAATATCAGCCAAAACGCTTCAGTAGCTACAGCTTAAAGGAGGAACAAACATACATACACACACATTTACACTCAAACTTAAGCCTTTATAATATTAGTTTTTTTTTTGTTTTTATTTTTTACAAGTTAGCCCTTGACTACAATCTCACCTGATGGTGAGTGATGATGCAGTCTAAGATGGAAGCGGGCTAACTTGTTAGGAGGAGGATGAAAATCCACACCCCTTTCGGTTTCTACACGGCATCGTTCCGGAACGTTAAATCGCTTGGCGGTACGTCTTTGCCGGTATTGTGGTAACTAGCCACGGCCGAAGCCTCCCACCAGCCAGAACTCCGTTTTGTAAATCCACCGCGCATACCACTGCGCCACGGAGCCTGTTAAATGATGTGTGATGAAGTGTGATTTGAGTTGAGTGTTTTGTTCTAAAATTGATTAACTGAATATATCAAACACAATAGCAATTAAGAGCAATTGCGTTCAGTGTATGCGGCGAGCCGCAACACGAAATAAACTTTAACTGGAACATTATAGCTATAAATACGAGACGTTGCAATATCTGTCCGTTCGTACGGAGTGCAGACCATTTGCATGCGAGGCAACGACGGAACAGCCTCCGTTGGAATTTAATAAAAGTATCTCAGCGTAGTCGAGTTTATAAAACAAATATACGATGTGAATACGGTTCATGAAGCTGCATGTTTTTGCAACATTTTCTACTTACCGCCTGATTGTGATTTTACCCATGTCACTGGTATCAGTTTTCTGGTTTTTTTTTTTTTTTATTTTTTTTTTTTTATTTTTATTCTTTACAAGTTAGCCCTTGACTACAATCTCACCTGATGGTAAGTGATGATGCAGTCTAAGATGGAAGCGGGCTAACTTGTTAGGAGGAGGATGAAAATCCACACCCCTTTCGGTTTCTACACGGCATCGTACCGGAACGCTAAATCGCTTGACGGTACGTCTTTGCCGGTGATCAGTTTTCTGGTAGCACCTGATTTCCCCCATATTACTTGTTTTCAGGTGTCACCTGTGCTGCTAACATGCGATGAAGGGAAGAGAAATAGACAAAATTTCCTCCGATAGCGGCGGAGGTACCCAATCGAAGGTATTTTTAATTTCCATAACAAATTCTTGGAAACTCTTTTTTTTACTTCTCTTAGCAATTGAAATTTCTAGACGACACACATCTCGCAAAAGGGCTCTACAATGTGGTAATTGGGAATGCATGACGTTGCAGTTTTTAAAGACGAAGATTGTTGTAGTGCGAGCAATAAGCTGACTATGGACCATATTTCATTTACAATCGCATTTTTTAAAGGCCTTTACAGAATTAATTGCCTTCTCTTTTCCTTTTGAGAGGGGCATTTGAAAGCTAGGTTTGCGCTAATTGATGAATGAAATAATCATCATTAGCAACCCATATTCGGCTCACTGTTGAGCACGCGACTTCTCTCGTGCTCAACAGTGACAATGGGTGCCATTAAGACATTAGCGTCGCGTAGCGCGGATTCAGATGACAAAACTTATTGAGTCCATGACAAAATATAATACGCGTAATCAAATCGCACGTCAATCATACTTTTTTTAAGTGTTGATAATTAATCCGCGGAGACCACCTCATTTATTTGGGTTCAATGAGGTGGTTGAAAATGAAAATGAAAAATAAATGAAAATGAAATTTCGTTACCGTCGTTATTAACGTCGTTATTGTCGTCGTTACAACTCTTTGTGACTTTGCAATTGCACGTTGTAGAGTCAACACCTCCTGAGGATGCTCCGGTTTCGGGGTGAAACGTACGTAGAGAGTGTTTCAACTTTTCTTATTCTAATAGTGAATCTATCTATAGGTATAATAAGAAAACTTACTAATTGACTGATTATTTCGTAAAATATCGTTACGAATTTCATTATAACTATCTGAATTTAGTACTTACATAAAATGAATTGGTAAATGAAGATAATAAAGCAATCATCTTAATCTTGGTTGCGATAGTTTTCCTTAATTCCCTCTACATTCTTTCGGCTGGAACTTTTCTTATTGAAACTTACTGTAGGCTAAGGATGATGCCGCATTACCGAAAGTTTATTATTAAGGAGTTAATCTTCTTAATCTATATTAATATAATGAACCTCAAGTTTCCTAAGCTTTGTTTCTTGGTTTGAGCTCGCTTATTTCTAACAATTAAAAAAAAAAAAACTAAATTTCTGTTCGTTTATTAGCTTCTTTATTAACCCACATTCGGCTCACTGCTGAGCTTGAGTCGAGCTCGAGTCACCTCTCAGAATGAGAGAGGTTAGGCCAATAATCCACCACCAATGGCCCAATGAGGATTGGCAGTCTTCACACATGCAGATAATTAAGAAAATTCTCTGGTATGCAGGTTTGACGATGTTTTTCTTTCACCGTTTGAGACACCTGATATTTAATTTCTCAAGATGCACACAACTGAGAAGTTAGAGGTTTCATGACCTGGGCCGGATTCGAACCAACAGCCTCCGGAATCGGAGGTAGAGGTCATATCCACTGGGCAATTCACGGTTTATTAGCTAGGTTTGTTTATTTGCTTGTTAACTAAGGTTATAGCTCATTAGCTACTAGGCACCTGATAATTAGTATTTATTAGATTTAGTATTCAAACATCATCGTTAGTAGTGAATCACATAAGCAAATGTTCCCGTGAAAAAAAAGATACTTTAGAATTTAATACAGTCCGTAACTCCATAAAAATGTGGAAAAACTGCATAATATTGTACAGCGGAACTCCATTCGCATTATTTAGTACGAGATAAATAAACTAATACTCTCTACGGAGTCCACCCGTGCCTGCATTAGCATACAACTTTATTAGTTCGCCGCCTCGTGGACAGAAGCTGAGTGATGACGCCAAATGAGAGATATCTCTCAAATTAGCATTCATAAGCCAAAGCCAACACAGACGACATAAATAATATCAGATGCTGCCCTTATTACGTATTGCGATAGACATCAGTCGCTATCAGAGTACATTGTAATACATGATTGTGTGGTAATGATGTTTTGCATAGAAGCATCCGTTGCGAGTGTTAATTAATCACAATTATGAATAATCCAAGAGGCAGGGATACCCAGACCCGAAAATCTATCTATGTTCCTACTTGACACTAACACCTACAATGTTTATGTGTACAGAACGTATAGCACTTATGCTGTTATTATTTTAATTGTTTATAGACAAGCTTTTCTATTACTTCAAGTTAAAGCTGCATAATTAATATAGGACTATAAATCATGTTTAAATGGCTTAGATAGGTATAAGTAGCGCTTTTGATGTATAAGTTTTACAAAGTGTCTGTCAAAAATATTGCTCAAGTTAAAGTAAAAAAATGAACTTGCTCTTTACCAAATATATAAAGTAAAGTATTGTATTGGATAGAAGCAGGCGTTACTTTGCGGAAGTTCATCACGAATAGATAAAAATTTATTTATTTTGCTATCATCCGCGAAAAGCCGACGAACTCATGCGACAATGTCACCCAGGTCCCACAAAATACTCTCTACGTACGTTTCACCCCGAAACTGGAGCATCCTCAGGAGATGTTGACTTGGATTCGTTGGCTTTTCACGGATGATAGGTATTATTAATACTTACCTATCATGTACACGCATTCAATGCGCGTGAATCAAGCGAGTTCATCATCATCATCAATCATCTTGGTTTTTGGTTACAGCGAGTTGCTCGATGCCGGCTCGAAAACGAAAGCAGTGGTAGTCCATCAGCTTTTAGTGATGATGATGAATGGTTTTTGAATACGAGCTTTGGCTTTGCAAAAAATATAACATAAGTAGGAAATAAATTTTAAACATTGTCACACCTCTGCTTACAGCCTTAGGCTTTAGCTTATTACTAGTATATGAAAAAACTTTGCATTTACAAGGGTCCTTTATTGTACGAAGAAGAATTTGCTCAAAGCATTTCAAATACGTAACTAGGGAGCGTTGTCTATTAAACTACTCTGTATTCGAGTCGACTAGTTGTCATGTTACTTTGAGAATATTGCTATAGTTCTTGGCCGCAAGTATTACGCCCGGAGACGAGAGGCAAACTACTCCCTGTGTACTGTCTCTGTGTTGGGTACTCTGTTATAAATCAGAGTTTCCTCATTAGTAGTATGATTATAATGTACGTACTTGTATATTGAATAGAAACACCTTTATACTTTACAGAATATAGAAGCTCATTAGGAAAAAGTAATAAATAGAATCATTAGAAAAATACTTTAAATCGCTATATCTAGCCTGAAACTCGAGATATTCATTTTATGATCTTAGTATTCATAGAGACTAAGATCATAACATTATTTTGCTAAGTTCCATCGCATATCGCGCGTTGCGAAAGGAAACAGACGGAAAAAATCAAGACCAAAAATTTGTAACGACACTTTTTGCTATAGGTAGTTGTCAGCCGTGACCTGAAGACAGCTGGTGAGCTCCAGGGTAGCGATGATAGCGACTGCGATATCGATTGCGATTGCGATAGTGATACTGATTGCGATAGCGATTACGATAGCGATTGCGACAGCGATTGCGACAGCGATTGCGACAGCGATTGAGATAGCAAATGCGATAGCGATTAAGATAGTGATTGTGATAGCGATTGCGATAGCAATTGCAATAGTGAACTTCGTTCCATCCGGGTGTCCTTTGTCATTGACACCTCTCAAGTTTTTTTTTACTTTATGGTAAGCTAGCCTGTGATCTCACTTGAAGGTGACAATGTAGGGTAAGATGGATAAGATCTTGTAAAAGTAGAAGAATCTTTCTACGTTTACTAGATTTTACTATTCCCGAGTGCTTTAGGCCATATTTTATCCCCATATTCCTTTATAATAAAACTGAGTATCAGCAAATTAGCTTCTATTTTTCTATTTATGTGTGTGGAAACTAATACCCAAACGTAGGTATATAAATTAAACGTAAACGTATATTTCGGTAGAATATCTCCGGAATCTAGGCTACATAAATAACAGATTGATCATTTCAACGTTTAAATCGCTATCTGATATGCAACTTTGATGCAGTGTAGCTTTGCGGCAACCGCAGTTTTCAATTTAAAGCATTTAATATTAAAAGCCATTTTATTTCACGCAGCACGCAGAGAGTGTACAAAGTATGAAACTCGCATACGTTGTCGCTTCGACTAGTTTATTTTTCAATAGTGCAATTTTCAGTTGAATAGCATGCAGCTCGCTTCGAAATTAACAAAGGCAAAGTCCGCAGTGCATTTAAAAGTTCCATAGCAAACGTTTCTATTTATTTCCACGCAATTTCCGCGATCAGGAGTTTTATTAAAAAGACGTATCGCAAACTTTTATTGAGATCGGTTGTGGGCTGTGATTTACCTCCTCCATGGAAACTTTGCGATCGACTTTATGGTGGCGCACCAAAGCTGTATAATTATCTAGTAGCTTTGTAAATAAAATCATTTTGCTTAACAACTTCTATCTATATAATAACTATAAAGTGAGGTTTATCAAACACTACCTTATGTACAGAAAATGACGGGCTTTGAAAAAAGTATTTCTATTTCACCTATTCTCTTTTAGGTGAAAAATCACGGAATGTTTGGATAGCGATTTAAAGCATGTTTTTTTCTGTATAAAAAAACAGCATGAGTGCAAATTTTTAACTGATAGTTCTAACTTCCATGATTAATACTTATTTAAACTCACCATACTTGACTGTCTCTATAATTATTGCTAAGATTATTATAATATCATACTTCGATTATAAATGAACATAATTCTAATTCTAATAATTGATATTAGTTATTTATTTTGAATGTATTTTGATCAACAATAATAATGCATCATTTATAAGGGGACATGTTTTTTTTTATCCTTAAGCTTTTTAACTCCCTAGAATCATTTCATGTGGCAGTATCTACTTACCCACTCTTCTTAATGACACACGACGATTTCTTATATGCATGATTGTTTTAGTATTTCGTGAAATTTATACTTATATTATAAAGCTAAAGAGTTAGTATGTTTGTTCGCTTGAACGCGCTAATCTCTGGAACTACTTTCAGGAACTACAGGTATGATTTGAAAAATTCTTTCAGTGTTAGATAGCCCATTTATCGAGGAAGGCTATATTTTATCCCCATATTTCTACGGGAATGGAAACCTGACGGCCTCCTTGGCGCAGTGGTATGCGCGGTGTATTTACAAAACGGAGGTCCTGGGTTGGATTCCCGGCTGGGCCGATTGAGATTTTCTTAATTGGTCTTGGTCTGGCTGGTGGGAGGCTTCGGCCGAGACTAATTACCACCCTACCAACAAAGACGTACCGTCAAGCGATTTAGCGTTCCGGTACGATGTTGTGTAGAAACTGACAAGGGGTGTGGATTTTCATCCTCATCCTAACAAATTAGCCCACTTCCATCTTAGACTGCATCATCACTTACCATCAGGTGAGATTGTAGTCAAGGGCTAACTTGTAAAGAATAATAAAAAAAAAACACGCCGGTGAAACCGCGCGCCGTCAGCTAGTTTAAGAATAAGGCCACAGTGCTCTTTTTTGGACGTGGAAGTACCTATTATTAAAATGGCAAGAGTAGGCAGAAAATTATAATGCCAATAAACGACTATTTCGTTAAAGAATCCACGACTGAAACGCAACCTTTTTTAAAATCCCATGCCTATTTTAACCCTGCACATACTCGTATTTATACAGAATCACGATCACAACGTGTTACCACAGTCGTGAAGCCTTTTATGACGAGTCTATTCCGTGACCGAGCGGTTGTTTCAAACAAAAGTGGTCCTTATTGTGAGAGCGTGAAAGGCGTTGAAAAGACACCTAAATATAGGGTAGAGGTCTCAGTGTCCCGCTGGGATCGATGTAAGCGGTTATCTCGGCATCAGATTAAGAGCTATAAGGTCAAGTTTGGCACGCGAGCGAATACCTACACGAGGTAAAGAAGTTGCCATTTGCAGCTGCTTTTGTATGGAAATTGGAACATCTCAATGATAGTAGTGTTTCAGTTATTAGTCGTAGTAGGTTATGTATAACTGATAAGAAGATCTTGTGTTCATGTTGAAAATTGATGGTTTATTATTTATTGATACATCAATGGCAACTAGAAACATTAATAATCTATACATAGGTAGACTTAAAGTTCTAGTGCTAAACGAAGCCATCTCTTTATACAGTATACAGCATTGTTTTTCGTTGTCCAGTTAAAGTTAAAAATTAAACTACACACACACAAACACTTAAAACTACAAATTACATTACATTAATTTACATACATATTTTTATTTTTTTTTTTGTCTTAAACATTACTAATACGCTCATTAACAGCCTATTATAACGGTTTTTATAATAACTACTAAGACCAACGCTTTAACTCTAACAATAGGTAGCTTCACCAATATGGCAGAGAGCGTTGGCTGGGTCAGCTACTAATTTTATGATTTCCCAAAACAAAAGTCCCATTTTCCTTCATCAGTATGAGTTACTCATTGATTTTGATTCAGTATGGCCAGAGGCACCATCGCAAACAACAAAGAGACGTCCCAAAGTTGATTTTCAAACGTACAAGCCGAGTTGTTCAAGTTATAACTGACATGAACGTTACAGATAACATGTTTCTCCGTTGTACTCCAGAATGATAGGATTCTGACGTAAATGTACATTATGTGAAGAAAATGGTAAGAAAATTTAGAACAAAATAGGAAGTAACTATGACTGAAAAATATAACAAAGCAAAAGTAAAGTGTAAATAAGTTATCTTAAAATTACTATCTGTGACACCCCTTTTTTATTTTTTACAAGTTACCCCTTTGTTATGTGATGGTAAGTGATGATGGAAGCAGATTAATTTGTTAGGAGGGGTATGAAAATCCACACCCCTTTCGGTTTCTACACGATCGTACTCGCTTGTCGCTAGGGTGGTAACCACCCACGGTCGACGCCTCCTGATCCAGCCAAATCTGGACCTCAATCGTCCCAGCCGGGGATCGAACCCAGGATCTCCGTCTTGTAAGTCCACCACGGATGGAGGCTATCGTCATCATTATCATTAGCACCTTGGCTCTGTACTGCATAAACCTGTCTTCTAGAGAAATTAAATACTTTCCGAAGCAGGAAGGTGTGTTTGATTTAGAATTTATCTGTATTAATATTATAAAGCTGAGGAGTTTGTTTGTTTGATTGAACGCGCTAATCTCAGGAACTACTGGTCCGATTTGAAAAATTCTTTCAGTGTTAGATAGCCCATTTATCGAGGAAGGCTATAGGTTATACACCCGTATTCCCATATTACTACGAGAACAGGAACCACGCTAGTTCTAAGATATAATAACTCAGACTTGAAACTACGACCTACTTATTATGAGATTTTGGACCATCCACTCCACTGGACTAACGAGACAAAATGAAATAATTATGTAAATTTAATCTCCACTACGTTCAAATTACAATAATGAAGTGGTAATGCTCTCGATAGAGTTGTAAGGTAGAATGGTAACAGCGCCAATATGGGTAGCCTATATAGCGGTACAGAATGGTCGCCCTTATTCAGTTAGATGGTACATGGCATTCGTGACTTACATTCTGTATAAAACAATTCTCGGACAAAGGTTCTGGCCACGAACGGCCAACAAAGGAACAATGCGGTACGGGAGATGCCTTTGCTTCATATCGATTGTAGACAGCCATAGGATAAATTCGATTTGTTGTGTACATTTCTTTACACAGTTATTATTGCAGAAAATATAACAAGTAAGTACAAAAAAGCCGTGATAGCCCAGTGGATTTGACCTCTTGGATTCTAAATTTTTAGTTGTGTGCATTTTAAAAAATTAAATATCACGTGTCTCAAACGGTGAAGGAAAAACATCGTAAGGAAACCTGCTTATCAGCGAATTTTCTTAATTATCTGCGTGTGTGAAGTCTACCAATCCGCATTGGGCCAGCGTGGTAGACTATTGGCCTAACCCCTCTCATTCTGAGAGGAGACTCGAGCTCAGCAGTGAGCCGAATATGGGTTGATAATGATGATGATGAAGTACAAAAAAAATTTTCATGCTAGAACTTGAAATTGGCTCATGAGATTATCAGAATGTGGAAGGTTGAGTCAACTGATAATGAATGGGTAGTAATTTCAGTCAAATATAAATAAAATAAACTGAATAAAATATAAAATCGGACAAGTGCGAGTCGGAATCGGCCAAGGAGGGTTCAGTACAAAGTAGGATATCGTCTTCTTATTTACTATCGTAACTAAAAAGTGTAAATAAAATAAATAATTAATAAAATATAAAAACTGAAAAGTTATAATATTAGTAGGATTTACTTAAAGAATCTCTGAGTGCTGTTCAAAACCAAAATACTTACTCACAAGAAACACCATGTTTATAAAAAATCTTTGCTAAAAATTTTTCATCTTAACAATACACTTAAAACTATATCCGTATATTTTTCCTAGAAGCTACTTTTTTATTAAGAAAAATGTTATTTCATCATATCGAGGTCACAGCTTGATGAACTATAATTAATGGTACGAACTAATCGGGTCTGTAAGCAATTAAAAAGTTATCAATCTACTGTAACCTAGTTCCTGAAACTATTAATTAAGTTAGTATCGCTCCCTGAAACTTGCATATTAATTAATGTAAAGAACCTCCCCTAACTATAGGGTTTCATAACTTTTTCAAACACATACACGTGAATTTATTAGTATAAGAGAAGATTTTTTTAATAATATACGTTACAAAATATAAGATTCTGTGCAAGTAATACCATCTTATGCTTTATTAAAGAAAGTAAAGGAAATATAAATCAGTAAATCCTTGTTAAATATGTATAACTTTCGGGTTACGATGTTTGTCCTCGATATATTTTTTTTAAAATTACATACATACATACTTACTTATTAGGCTTCTTTTATCTTTATTTCCCACGGGATCTAAGGGACTGGAACTACAGGGTATAAATGTTAGTATGATTTTGATAAGCAAACTATTTAACAAATATTTTAAATGACCTTATTTCCTTTACTGCCAAGTTTATTTTTTAGTATTGGAGTCAGCAATTTATTAATTTACAAGTGAATTATAGCACAATATTGTATTATTGTATTGATAACAAGCAGTGGTGTGTACACCATAGATGCAAAAATACCCTGCCTCCCCTGAGAACTCATTACGTACCTGTGTTTCGATGGGAATTTTCCACTTTGTACCTATAGTGCATACCCTAGTTAAAAACCCTGTGCACGCCACTGATATCAAGACTAAAATATAGTTATAAAAATACATGTAAAATCGATTTACAAGATATGAGCTTTGTCACTTTTCAATTATGATTAAGTACCTACACCATTATTGCCTTTCGTTGGACTGATTTTCTCATGTTATTTTTTTTTAAAAGTCAAGCTTGTTCTAACCCATAACTACTCTGTGCAATTGTCCAGCAATTATTTAGAATACAAAGTTGTCAATGCTGCTCTAAATACGCGGTCAATGTGTCAATATGGGGACATTACGGTCAGCAATCAGTCCTTCTATCCAATATCCCGCAAGGCCTTACAACAATGGTGACGAATCTATTTTGCGTTGTACAAAAGCCAGGCTGCACGGGCCACCCGCAAATAATAGAATACGATGTGAATTCGTATTGTCTGATATAACGTTATTGCCGTAAACGTAGATAGGTGACATATGTCTTGCTCGTGCATCTCGGAATTCCTTTTTATTTTTACGGAATACTAAGGAAAATATAATACTTATATAATACAATATATTTTGTTTAAATGTGGCAGTATAGGGTAATTCATTCAAAGTAAATTAGAAATCATGGAAAAAATTGTGGGCAAAATGTTAAATGTTGAATATTTTGACATTGTTTTCCTGGAGGCAGACGGCAGTATTGGTACATCACATTACTATCCTAAGCCTACCCACAGGCTAATGGTTGCAGGTGATGTACTACTAGAAGTGATTGTTTTAGGGTTCTGTACAAAAGGGGTAAAACCCTATTACTAAGACTCCGCTAACCGTCCGTCCGTCATCAGGTGTATCTTGTGAACAGTGATAGATAGATAGTATATAAAAAGCTAGATAGTAAATAAAAAAGAAGAATAAAATAGATAGGTATTATTTAAGGTAAGGTATAAAGTGTGGGAGCCGTACTACAATTGTGTTTTTGTACCGTTTTATAGATAGATAATGCTACGGAACCTTCATGCGCAATTGCGACTCGGACTTGGCCGGCTTATTAAAATATCTTATCAATAGTGGTGAAAGATATAAGTATATCTTCAAGAGAAATTGATAAAAACTAAATAGGGCTAAAATACGATTCTAAATTTTTCCCTTTCTTTTATTAGAATGATAAGGAAGGGATGCAATTTAAATCAAAAAGCTATTTCTATTTAGGCCTGCATGCAAAATAAGCCTTGCGGCTGACGTAAACTAGACTGGTGGCCGAACTGGGGTATCCATTACAATGCAAATTTTCTAGAAACGACAACGAACTTACCTGGTTACCAACTTTTTGTTGCCGGGAAATTGGACTCCGAGTTCAGTGAAGTGTGACGTAATAGTTTTGTCGTTAAATACAACAATGAAAGGAAATACATTTAATTAGAGATATGTTTGTTTAAATGGAATTTATTGTGTTGGTCTAGAGGCAAGAGTCAAATTCAAATTTCGTTTTTAGCGACAAAAACATATAAATTTGAATCGTCACTACATTGATTATTATATTTTTTGTTGGTATGTAACTACTTAACTGTGGTAAAATATTAACTTGTTTTTGGCTACATTATTAATAACTAGCGGACACCCGCGACTTCGTCCGCGTGGTATTCAGTGTTTCACAAATCCCGCGTGAAACATAGATTTTTCCGGGATGAAAAGTGTAGTAAGCATATGTGTTAATCCAGAGTAACATCTATTTCTATTAGAAATTTTAGCCAAATCGCTTCAGTAACCGTAGCGTAAAAGAGGAACAAAAATACTTACACACTACACACAAACTTTCGCCTTTATAATATTAGTGTGATAATTAATTTGTCTCAGTAGCAACCGACGAAATGGTTTGGATCGTGCTGCGATGCAAAAACCAGCTCATGACTAAGGGCCCCGTATGGGTTCGAAACTAGTCGGGCATACTCGTACGTAATATCACGTGAGTTTTGGCCGTGTTTCATAATCAATTAATATGAATAACACTCACGATAGTTTAAATTCTAAAATGAAATGGTAAAATATAATTATTTATTTCTTTTTAATTTGTACTCCTTTTAGACCTCATGTTACTGAACAAATCACAGAAAGAGAAGGCGGATTTATATTTGTCTGACGTGTCGTTTCGTGACGCATCAGAACAGATTCGGTATCATACATTTTGTATGCGACACATCAGAAACCATCACGACACATAAGTGTAAATGTTGCCATACAAAATGTACGATACCGATTCTGTTCTGATGCGTCTCGACACGACACGTCAGACAAATATAAATCCACCTTCTCTTTCTGTGATTTGTTCAGTAATATGAGGCCTAAAAGGAGAAATAAATTATATTTTAGTATTTCCGAAAACCTGGTATTTCGAGACATTCGAGCAGAAACTGTGCCAGGATTCAGTTTAATTTCAAGTCTAGAAAGCTCTCAAACTTGAGCCAAAATAGAAAGCATGGATATTAGTCGATTGCTTTGAAAAGCTTTCGTAAAATGGCTTTTGATATTTGTTTTAAAAACTTGCAAAGTATAAGTTGTGTTTTAATGTTAGCTACTAGATTCTCATTTCTATATTTCTTCTTTATTCGTACTTCTAACTCAATGAATTGATACCACTAAAGCTAAAACTTTTTGTACATCTGCGTAAATAAATATTTTTTTTTAGATTTTTATAGATAGTATAATTAATCTTAGGTGTTCAAATGCCCGATTTTTATTATTTTATTAATTATTAAAGTTACTGAAATTACCAAGAAATTTTCAATAGCAAATTTTTAACCCGTATGGGTTCGGCCGTTCTTCATTTACCATTCATTGGTTCTTGTCGCGTTGCAAACTGCGAAGCGGCGGCGCAGCGCGCAACCGTTCGAATCGCACGTTGGGAGAAGACATCTCTTATGGTTCATTAATGTCATATTCATTAGACTCGTCTTCATGTAAGCAAACCGAATTAACACTATCTTGTTCCAAGTTTGTTATTTGTGACAATAAAAAATAACGGTTTCCATACTGTCGGTAGAAACCATCCATGATCCCGATTAAAATAGATTGCAAATAGGCTGATGATAATGAAGGCAGTAAAGATAGAGTGGATAAACTCTAAAACACATTAGTTTGGAAGTGGAATGTCATTCCCAAATTTTTGTCCTTCCTCTCACTAGAATTGGAGTATGACCGAGTTTGGTCGGATGCGAGCTGTCAACTTGTCTCGTTGGTTGGGCAGCCTAAATATAGCGAGGAACTAAATTGCTATTCTGATTGTGGTGTTGCCGTATTCCGGTGACCGTCTATTTGGAGCAACATAACGGCTGGGTAATTAGGTTCCTTTATAAGCGCATTAGGGCGGGAAATAAGGACATCAATACTTGGAAATAAAACCTTTTCACGTTGTGTTGCCATGCATAAAATCAACTTGAATTGGTTTTTTGATCAACGCACCTGATGGTAAGTGACGATTCAATCTAAGATGAAAGCGAGCTAACTTGTTACGATAGGATGAAAATCCACTCCCCTTTCGGTTTCTACACGACATCGTACCGGAACGCTAAATCGCTTGGCGTACGTCTTTACCGGTAGGGTACTAGCACGATAGTAGATAGTTAATTTTAAAACTAATTCGCAGAAAAAAGTTAATACATAAACTCAATTCAAGTCAATTCATACTGAACCAAAATTCAAATAAATTCTTGATTACTTTGGTGACTAATTTTAAAAACAACGGTTAATCTTTACAAAAATGTACGAGTTGGTGCAAGAAACGCCCTTTCTGGATGTTGGCTTATAAATACATCTATACTTTTAAACTATCTATAGGTTGGTAGTTGGTGGTATTGAAGGGGTAGTCTCTGGATCAACTAATCAATTTTGATTTTTTTTATTACTATGAAGCCACGTTATTTGCGAGTGTCTATGCTATATTTTATGTCCGTATTCTCACGGAAACGGGAACTAAGCGGATGAAACTGCGAGGCGTCGACTAGTATTAGATAATTTTCATAAAATGCATTAAATAAGATGTTATAGGATAAGTGCTGTAATAAAGAGCAAGACTATCTTAAATACAAAAGGCATTTTCACAGGAAAGTAGCTCCCAGGGGAATAATATTACAAAAGCAAAAGAGAAGAATTAAGTTTTCTCAGAATTTCTCGTTTCAGTTAAACTTGCCTACTCAAAAAGTTCATTATGTTCTTTTGTTTGTTGTCTGGGGATAATGTTATAAGTATTATTGTATTAAATGTTAAGTGAGTAACACTTAGTTTTGTATATTTTTTTCTTAAAGTAATATACAAAGCTGAATTTCGTAAAAATTTATTTTGAAGCTCAGAGCAGACATGATAGATCTAGAGTTCTATATTATATATTGTGTACTTTAAGTATATCTAGCCTATTAAGTTATACATACTCGTATACTGTGAATAAGAAGGTTACATTTGCGTACTTCGAGTTATCTTCGTAAATAAATTTACTAAATTTTTGGTTCACAGTATTTCAAACAGAAAACTATTTGGGTATTTTACGTGCAAAGGTAATACATCCCCGTATTACCTTTGCACGTAAAATATAGCCTATATATATAACCTGCCTCGATAAATGGGCTATCTAACAATGAAAGAATTTTTCTTACGTATATTTCATCGTCATCATCATTAACAACCCATATTCGGCTCGCTGTTGAGCACGAGTCTCCTCTCAGAATGAGAGGAGTTAGGTTAATAGTCCACCACGTTGGCCCAATTAAGAAAATTCTCTGGTATGCAGGTTTACTCACGATGTTTTTCCTTCACCGTTTGAGACACGAGAACGTATGTTTAGCTCGTATCTATTTTATATTATATTAAATATATTTGATTAATATTGGCAATGCTCTCAATGAAATTAATTTCATCAACAAATTGACGGTTCATAGCAAAGCATCGCCGGCATCACAGAGGTCGAGGCGAAATTTAATTGTCATGTTGTGTGCAGGCTTGCATCAATATTGACTAAACTCTTAATAAGCACTAATGGATGGCACGGTCAGTATGAATACACGGTATCGCATTTTACCAGCGCTTTTAGAAGTAAAAAATAACGCCTGAGCGGTTCTATTTTAAAGAGGATTCCGTATGATTTGAATTTCATTGCATAATTATGTGGCAGTAAAAAATGTAGTTCCCGAATTGGCCTTCAACCTAGGTTTTGTCACGTCTGATATTGATAAATAAGCTTTTGTTGTTCCAAGCTTAGCTTTATCTGTGAAAGCTGTGTGAATATCCGTTCCGGAGATTCAGAGATTCAAATAAACCGAAATTCGGAATAGAATATTTTTATTTTTGTATTTGAAATTGTTTTAATTTTTAGGGTACCGTATTTCATAATGAACCCTTATATTTCGCCATTTCTGTCTGTCCGTCTATTTGTTCGCGGTTTAGCGCAAAGACTATTGTATAATACAAGAAAGCTGTAAATGAGCATGAGTATGTACATTAAAAATGTGAACAAAGTCAAACAATAAAATCGTGAAAAATATTTTTTTTAGGATTCCTTCCATACATGCAAAGTAAGGATGAATTTTTTATCGTCTATTTAACTTTGACACTATTCTAACTGCCTCAAAGATAACTGGCACTTCAAAACTTATTGTAACATTTCAACTAATGTACAGAAACCCTTCCTCATATATCATTCTATATATTGGTGAAAACAGTTTTCGAGAACGAACACACGTTGGGGTTATACTTTCTGGTTATACCTGCTCAGAAATGTGTACTTATTAGAATCTAATATGAAAAATAAAAAATATTTTTTAAAATGATTATCACCCATACGTAACTCTAATAAAAAGCGGGGGAAAAATAGGTGTCCTGATTAATCGATGGGCGTGAAGGGTACATGAGAAATATTTTTATGCATCGTTAGGTAGATGCGTGCTCGTAAAACCACTATTGTGTTTCTAGAGTGGAAATTATTTTAAATAACTCCACAATCGTATTAGCGTCAATTTTTATTGGACCCAATTTAACATTATTACGAGTATTTTATAACGGAAGCATTAGACCTGTATCTATATTTTGTTGATTTGTTTAAGAAGCACAAAAGTCGTAGGTGTTCTTTCAATTTCCGCATAATATTATTCGATATTAGCTCAACTGAATTGCCAACGGCACATATTTCGAAGAGCCGATGGACGTTGGGGTCCCAAGGTGCTGGAATGGCGATCTCGCACTAAAAAGGGCAGTATTGATCGACCCCCCACCAGGTGGACTGACGACATCAAGCGAGTCGCATGGATTCGCTGGATGCAGGCGGCTCAGGATCGTGATGTTTGGAAGTCCCTACAAAAGGCCTATGCCCGGCAGTGGACGTCCATCGGCTGACATGATGATTATGATGATTCGATATTGGACGCTATTTGTAAATAAATGCTTTCTGGTAAAGTACAGCAATATACTAACAGGGAAGCTATTAAAGATAAGAGAACCTTTTCTTAGTCGGATATGATAAACTATATCTAGAAGTATGAAGCTGTAATTTCAACATTAAGTATGTTTAAGTTTGTTACGATATTGAAGCAATTAAATTTAATATCCTAGTTTAAAGTTTTATTACATCCATGTAAAGGTTATAAGAACTATATATGTCATAAAATTTACTGTCCATTTAAAAGCCTTTTACGTATTTAATGTTTGGATAAGTACAAATAAACTTCTTAAGTTTTATGAGCTTTTGATGATATAAAATAGCTTTAGTTTTATGATTGGTCATTTACACGCTGATAATATTTGTAATGCCTATTCGCAAGCACGATCATAAGCTATATTACATCTTTTCAAATATAAAACACTTTTAATAATATAAAACACTTTTTTTTTGCAAAAAATTAACGTATATAAATGTATTTTAAACCCCTCTGGATGGCAAGGCAATCCATAATCAAATCCTTTGGGTCAAGAAAGCGCCAGCTCTTGGGTCACCTGACGCATGCATCAATTTGTCAGACGTATAATTAAATTTTTTATTAGTATCTGATGACCATCTCAAAGACAAGCGCCGCAAATAGTCATTAGATATGACAGAGTATTTTCGACGTTTACAAAATTTACTGTAAAAAATGTTTTTCTGTTACTTTTTTAAGTAGGACATTATAGACCGAGAGCCTGCGATAGTCAGGATTTACCTTATTTTAGGAAGGTTCAAAGTTCGTCAGCCCATGCTCCTACCATAGTTAAGTGTGGTAGCCAGTTATGGAGATTGGACTGTGGTCGCTTTGGAAGGTCGCCAGTTTCAAGGCTCCTAATCCTCAATTGTTTTGCAGCGGACGTTTATCAGCTAATGTGATGATGATGATTTGGTTTCCAAAAATTGAACAACAATGGGATCTAATCTACCTAATCTAAAATATTTCGGGCATGTGGTCTGTAACGAACACTCCATGGAACGACTCGTTGTCCAGGGGGGGGTAAGTCGAGGGCAAAAGACCGGAATGGTGAAGACCGGAATTAGTGTAGACGCATCGCAGAGGCTGTTTTAGCCAAAGAAAACGTAGAGTTATCAACCACGACCACTCTGTCAAGAGTGGTCGTGGTTGATAACTCTGCGACTAAGGAGGAGAAGGGATCTAAAGGGCCTTGTGTGACGCATTAGGGAGGATTCAAAAATAGAGCACCCCAAACTTATACCAGTACTTTAATATCATTAAAAACCGGAAACCTTATCGAACCAATTACATTTTAACCAATTACTATTTCAAATGAGGTCAGGTAAACTAGCTATTAATTGAAATATAAGATTGAATTAATTTAAATACACAATAATACGGCATAATAAACCGTCTAACCAAACCGAGTCAAATAAATAACGGATAATCTACCGACTATAAAGTGTTGTTATCGTTGAGATACGGGGTTAAAATGTTAAGGACCTTCCTTTTTCACAAGATAGAATTATAAAGCTATTTTTGTTTAAAACTTGGCTCTTAAAATGTAGTTTATTCAGATAATATGAGTATCATAAATAGTATGATCTGATTAAAATTCATTGGACTTGAACGTAACGACTTTAATATTTTCTATTAGTTTTTATTATGTCATTATATTGGCATTTAAAAAATAAAGTAAAATAAAAAACAATTATATCAACGGACAATGCCGCAAAAAAAATGTAACTGTCTCGTTGATTAATTAGTTAGCAGTCTTTAAATGAAGTCCTGGGGGTATATAATTAGTTTTTGAATTATAGTTTAACTATGAAATATTCAGTTTTTCTTTTATCCAAGCAATTCTTAGTAGCAGAATTGGAAACATGGTAATGTTACGTCTCAGAGCCTCTAAAAATCTATCCAACGTGCCTTAATTATCTTTTTTAATTTTCAATTACTGTCAAAATTTCGTAAGAAGAAAATAAATTATTTTATTTAATAAGATTTCTTATCCATGTAAATATTTCGTATGGTAGACAACACATACACATTATAACATCACACTATTTTTGATAAGGGCCTTATTTAATAAGGTAATTCGGAATTTAAGCCGGACTGGACCGCGTCTCGCCTCATGGACACTTGTTTAAGTGTAAACTGCTGTTCTTTTGTGATAAAACGTCACATTTACATAATTTAGCACGATTGTCGACTCTATACGGTTTTAATAGGTCCATGTTGTATTATAATGAATGAGTGTTGGTTTAAAAAGAAATATGATGAGTCAGTGTGAAATTTAAGCTTTCCGTACTAGAACAAAACTTTTCTAACGCTAAAAGGTTGGGAATTTAACTAAACGTGTAGACTGAGTTACAAAAATAATTGGTGATTGATATATTTGATGAAATAATATGTTTTTACAAATCGATTATTATTTATGAATCCTTATGTTGTTACAAATCGATTATTATTTATGAATCGTATCAGTAGATGTATAGGTATTTTTTTTTATTCTTTATAAGTTAGCCCTTGACTACAATCTCACCTGATGGTAAGTGATGATGCAATTTAAGGTGGAAGCGGGATAACTTGTTAGGAGGAGATCGAAACCCCACACTCCTTACGGTTACAACAAAAGTTACACTAATCTGCCTCTTTTTCTATTAGTTTAACAATTAGCATTCTAATGTAGCTACTAGTAGGGGAGCCGAAGAGGAGATCTTTGCAGTTACTCGACCGCGGCAGACAGACATATGGGAGGGGAGTATATCTCGCACGTTGTTCAGTACCTCCACCAAGTATGAGCCCTAAATATTGGTGGGTACGTTTAGGGCAACAAAAAAAAAACTAACTTTAGAAATACTTAACCAGCTCGTCAGATTAAAATAAGATAGATGAGTTGATAGCTAAAAGGTGTGCATTTCGAAAATCTGACGATTTGAGTATAACGTAATGGAATGGAAAGTTACAAAATAAAACTCCCATAGAAATAAAGTTTAAATTCTAATTAAACTTGCTATAGGCGAATATTACATCGACGAGTATAAAATAGTGGAATCACAACCCAGGGCTCCAACTAACGATCAACTGATTCGTGGCACAATTAAACACTAGACCAAGACGACGTCTGAAAAATAAACGTTTTAAAGACTGAATTATCTTTATTCGATCACATTAACAACTTGTAGAATGTAGAGGATAAACAAAAGTAAAGTGTAATACATCAAGAGCACGATAATGTTAACGGCGGTGTAAAACAAGTTCTTTAACAGGCCATTATAATATAAATTTGCAAACAACACGTAGAAGTTTCTAGATGGAATGATAGGCGGACAACTTTATTAACATCACACCTTGAATATCAACGATGCGGTTTTGATTTTGTAATTTTATTTGTGAATTGCTCTTGAACCACCGAAAAGCGTTGCGAATTCATCTTTTCAAAAATGTTTTACCTTTGTTTTAATTAAAATTAAAAAGAAGTAAAAAATCGCTTTTATGTTATTTATTTTATACGGAAAACGAATGTATGCCGGCCGCATAAATACATTAAATGAAGCACACGCATTGATCGTAGGTCGTTAGATGGGCCACAAAGCGTCGCGGAATTGTCATTGGTTTAGCACATTGAGTACGTCATCACTCGTAACACATTTCTTTTTATTCATGTTGTGGCTTGTGTTTTTACATTCCAAAAATGAACACGAAGGCATAATTAAGGGATTAAAATAAAAAAACAGTAAATGCGCTTGTTACGTACTAAGATAAGATGTGCGTGCACGTCTTTGGGTAATGTGCGTTCTTTAGTATGGAGGGGCCCATCTAACGATTTATATCAATGAGCACACGTACGTTTTTTTTTCAAACGGAACAAATTCCGCGCGTACGGAACGAATAAGAACCCTTGTGACAATATACATTCCTTGAAAAAAAACGTAAAGCCTGCGGTAGTCTTACGAATTCCACATCGAAATTACGCATTATAGTAGGGGAGCCCGGGGTACTAAATTTGCAGTTACTACAGCGTCATTGGAATCGATTAGATGATAGAAAGAATAAATGGTTATATACCTTATTCTTATTATGGGGAAAAAAACTACAGACTTTAAAGACAATTTTTATTACTTTGACTTACTGATACCATCAGAAAACATGGGAGATTATTCAGGAGATTATTTCATTTAAAATAAGTAAATAATTGTGCTCTATTTTTTAATGATCTTCCAAACTAATTAAAAAACAATTCTATAAATATTTTACTTTAAATGTTACATTTGAAATATGGTTCAATTTAAAAATACGCCTGTGGCTAGAATTTCTTAGGTGTTAGCACTCAATAATTAGGTAATAAATATTTATAAACGGAACGCCATCCCATCATACTAACCATAGTCCTATTCTTTCTTTTTATAAACGTCAATGCACCATGGCTCCCATTCCATTTATCATAAGAGTTAGCAGATGTATGATTTTATACTTTACTGTGTATAAATTAATGCTGAATTTCAAATAACATGTTCAATACTACGAATAATTTGAATAGACAAAGTAAGTGTGAATAATCCTCAGCTATTTCTCCGCAGAATAATCACAGGCAACTGCTCTGCAACCGCTTTGCGAATGATATTTCACAGTCAGCTGGTGTATAAAGCCCGTTCACACTAGATGAAGCACATCACTACGATATTGTCTATTGCCGGTTCAACCATTTTTAGTATTCATATTTTTCAAGCACAATAAAGAATTTGAATTCAAATGTATTTTTGTTTCATCAGCAATTCCGACCGGTTGTTGGATGTTTGGAAGGTATAATATAAAAAAATAAAAAACATATAAATTACAACTCTAATACTTATATTTTTTCGTTAATTTATTTCATTACAATATCTGTACAATTATTTGTGTTTGTACGCGCTTGTTCCCAGCGCTTATAAGAGGAATTTGCAGTGTTTAAAAACCCGTTTTTTATATTGTAAACTGCTATAACGCACAATAGTGTTTGAAGTTTATTAATAATTCTCTCTCTGATCTGAATGTCTTGTTTTGTCGATGTTATAAACTTAAAATCTCATAGCAAGATCTCTTAAAACCAAATCCTTAATATTAAATTCAATGAAGTCATTAAAAAAATATCATATTTGAAACATTTGGAATTTGGAAGGAGTTATAAATTCCAAGTAAGCTTTGGTTGTGCGCACGGTTGACGATCGCCTGCTAGTAGGTACAAAGTTATTAAGAACAATCGACGCGGTTTCGCCCGTTCAGTATGAATCAACCTGAACTTTATGAGGTGCGATGTTCTTTTTATTCAAGCGGTGTAATAAGTAGAGCGATGTGTCATAACGGGCGCCGATTTAAATATTACAAGCGATTATTGAGGAACGTGTTCTAGAGATACCTCAATAAAGGCGGCAAATTGTTGGATTTGTCTTTCAGCTCTGCGCGAAATGTAATAAAAGAAACAACGCAATAAATACCGCAGGCAAAAAGCTTGTTAGTTTTAATTTTTGTGCTATTGAAAAAACGAAAAAGAGAATTCAGTGTATTAGGATTTGTTAGTAATGTGTAATTTTTATTTTTACCCGATTACCGGAGGCTTGTCTCCTTGAGTCGTTGGTCTGATGCTTCCGGGTCCTAGCTTTGAAATACGAATATCTTGATTATCTTTTTTTCATTTAATGATAAGAATTTCTCATTTCATTTAATTTCCTCATTCATTCATTCGACAATTTCAAATTGTGAGGCTTCACAGGAATTTTGTTCAAAGTATTGATGAATTGTTTTCTTTAGCTTTAAAAGTTTTACAGCTTGAGATTAAATAAAGTAAGTTAAAACAATTAAATATACCAAGCAAGATAGTTTAAATTTTAAAATAGAGTGTGAAACGACAAGTACCTGTATTTTAAAACTCTCGTAACTCGTATTATAAAGCTCAATCCGTTCAGTTTATGATAATTATGTGCTCGAGTTTTACAAACTACTACACTACATCATCACTTAACACCAGGTGAGATTGTAGTCAAGGGCTAACTTGTAAAGAATAAAAAAAAAAAAAAAACTTTTACTATGCAATCGTTTTTAAAACCTACTGTTGGGTAAGTTGGATCTGATTTATACTATTTTATTACTAATTATTCGAGCCCTGATAGCCCAGTGGATATGACCTCTGCCTCCGATTCCGGAGGGAGTAGGTTCGAATCCGATCCGAGGCATGCACCTCCAACTTTTCTGTTGTGTGCATTTTAAAAAATTGAATATCACGCGTCTTAAACGGTGAAGAAAAACATCGTGAGGAAACCTTCACACCAGAGAATTACGAAAATTCTCTGCGTGTGTGAAGTCTGCCAATTCGCATTAGGCCAGCGTGGTGGACTATTAGCCTAACCTCTCTCATTCTGAGAGGAGACTCGAGCTCAGCAGTGAGCCGAATATGGGTTGATAATGATGACTAATTATTCTTTGTGATGGATATCTCCGTTATTGTTAATCATGTCATAGTACCTTTATCGATCATTAGGTACTTCGTCTGCTCTTTGCTTATCTGACGTTTAAAATTGTTTTACTTGCAGGACAGAGTACCCTTAATTTGGCAATGAGCGAACGGTGAAGATGTCTCTAGCACCACTACATAACAATGAAAAACGCGGTTTGTATTTTGTATAAAATTAAATAAACTCGTCTTAGACTAAAATGTACACAATAAGTAGGTACTAATAAATTTTAATTAGGTAATCTGTAATAGCTTTAACTAATTGAGGGTGTAATAAGTGTTGTTTACTTTTTACTTTATTTAATATTGCTAGGTACTTATAATTTGAATACGTATGATTATGTATTTCCATTCTGAACTAATCAGTACCTACTAAAGAATGTGTCTAGAATGTATCATCTGTAATTTAGAAGAATGATACAATTTTCATTGAGTTTTAGTTGAGTTACATTATGGGTCACCATAGTGAAATTATGTTTGTGCAACTTACAGACTAAAACAATTAGTGACGTCACATTTACAAGATGTAGAAGAATTGGGGAATGTTTTTCGTAATAAAACGTTTTACAGCTCCAATATGCATCTCGTCAACGTCTCGTGGCGTTGTTTAAAAAGTTACTTGTTATTCGGCGCTCGTTTAATTTATAGTGACTTTTATTGCTAAGGTTTTACGTTCAGTAATTCAGCCTAAAATATACGGAAAAATTCAATGAATTGAATACTTTTTGCTTATTGTTCTAAGCCAAAAATCCAATCCTTCATTAACATTCTTACTACTATAGTATGGTAAAAGTTTCCTGAATTTGAAGATAATATGCGATAACATAATAAATTACCAAGTCTACGAACCTACTAGAAGTTTAGTTATAATATTTACCAGAGGTATCACTGTCTTGTGTTACAGTGGTTAGCTTATGTGGCTTCGAATAATGAGGTCCAGGGTTCAATTCCTAAATCTGGCTACGAAATATTGTGCTTTACTTTCTTCTCAGATGCAGGGCGGAGTTAGAGAGTTGGTGCTTACACTTTCGTGCCTTGGGGTGTCCACTTCGGAGTAGTGAAGCTTTTGGGCGTAGCGTGGTCTAAGCTTTAAGACCTCGTGAGGAGGGAAGACTCACACAAATATGCTGCCAACAATGTAAGTTAATTTTGGAACTATTAACAAAAGCCAATCTCTCTACTCAGGACACTACTGGGTGTACGTACAATATCGCATACGTAAGGGGAGAGAAAAGGCACAAAACCGACCTATACATATAATAGCCTCCAGGGCAATGAAACTTCTCATCTATTGATAAGCCTATAGCAGCTACAGTACCAAATAATTAAACATAAACCCACTGACTATTTATTTTCTTTACTCACTTGAGTTAGTCCAGTCTACTTGGGAATAGTGGATATCATCAGCATCGTAATCATGACTTATTAACATTACGGTCTCGAGCTGCCAAAATCCAGTGGCTCCCTATTGATCAACCGACCAACACTTCACTTTCCGGTGCGGTTGCCATACGAGCGTCTTCGGACTCCAACGTCCATTGGCTGATCGAACTGCTTCACTACTTCAGCCTCACAACTTTCTGAGAGTTTGGTTCTTCTGCGGATCTCATCGTTTATGATTCGATCACGCAGTGTCACTCCAAGGATAGCTGGCTCCATCACTGAGTGACTCTGAGCCTTCTAACGAGGCCCATAGTTAGCGACCAAGTAGACTATAATAATTGTGGATATACCCTACACTAATTAGTATCTCGGAAGGGAATGGTAACTTGTTTGAATAGCGTTCACATGAGGCCGACAACTTTATTGTGCTCCTATCTCGATGCGGTCATTGAGAATAAAATTTTAATGAGATCTTGTTTTCTTATAAAAGATATTGGGGGCTCTTTATGGCTCCTCTGTTCTTGGAAATTCTATTTTGTTGAGTATTCTTTTTAATTATGTCGTAATTAAAAAAGTTTCCTAGGGGTCTTAATTCAATTAAGTTAATAATTTTCTTAACAATTTTCCTTTTTCGAATTTTTATCAAATACTTCTGATGAAAATGCGAAGTACACATACCTGTTTTTAACTTAATTGCTTAAAAAACTACCTACATTGTATCAGAAGAGACAGTGGAATTATTTATTCAATTCCATTTCATTGTAAAGATTTTTTTTCTCTATTCATCTCATTCGTCCCTTCCTGGTACCGCAGTATACGTGCATATTACTTCAGGAAGGATCATTGTAAAGATAAAATGCACTAACTATGTTTACAGGTATCACCACTCGAGACAATTACTGTTTTAGTTTAGGCAAGATTTTCAAGATTACCGAATTATAGAATTAAAAAAATAAATTGGAATACAAATGACTTTGTTTTTATTTTTTATTAATTTATACTTTAAGATTTATCACCATAAGGTTTTTACTGATTAATTATTTATGTACAAATAGAACTAGATAACGTTTGAAATTAATGACAAACTGTAGTAGTAAATTAAAACACGAAAAAACACCACCTGCTCTAAAAACACAAAAATCAATAACTAATGTGTTTTATCTGATTTCACTAAAACTACTAATGGGTAGATAAGATTAGCAAAGCGTGCCGGCAACCTGTATTATTTGCAACTTGCAGACAACGGTTATATGGGTCTCGAAAAAAATGTCCCCCAATGAAACAATAAAGGCAAATACGAAACAGGAGCTATAAATCAGATGCGGAGAAGTACACACGGACATCGGCCGAGGACTGACATGACGCTGTTAAACGAAATTTATCGTTCATCTCGGCCAAGGCAGTCTCATTCTCGTAAATTTTTGTGTAATACGAGTAGATTGATACTAGATGTGAGATAAGTACGAAATGGAAATAATTGGGCAGTTTTATGAAGATACAAAGGCTTCTAAGCCTGAGAGGATGAGTAAATCAAGCGGTTAATAGCCCAGTACATATAAAACTACTTGAAAATGTAAATTGTCGCGTGTCCTTCGGTTTCACTTCTTTACATAAGCCACTAATTATGTCTTTTTAATTGGTTTCAAGAGCTTCGGTAACTTTGTTAGATATATTTTGTCTAGTTCGACAGAAGCCAGTTGACATCTATGAACGTAAAAACTTTAGAAGAGATGAATTTGTCTAAATCAGCATCAATGTATTGTAAAACGACTGTCATCATTAATGCCATAAAAAACAACACTTGTAGTCAAGTCAAGTCATAGATTGAAGAAGGTCTAAAGAAGTATAAGAAAAGTTCTTAAAAAAACTAGAAATTGGTTAATCCCCTAGGTTACATTTTGCCCAACTGTGGCATAGCTAAAAGGAAGGATTTGATTTAAATTATTTATGTAAAGGAATATTAAAAGACTTAGACTTATATCATGAAAGTGAGTAATAAAAATGACGATGAAGAGATGCTCTTAGGCAGAAAGGCAGGTTCATGACAAACGACACTGAACAAAAATTAAAATAGGTAAAATTTATAACTCTGATTCACGGTATATTAAAAAAAATCTATATCTATACTAATATTAAAAAGCTGGAGAGTTTGTTTGTTTGTTTGTTTGATTGAACGCGCTAATCTCAGGAACTCCTGGTCCGATTTGAAAAATTCTTTCAGTGTTAGATAGCCCATTCATTGAGAAAGACTATAAGCTATATATTATCCTCATATTCCTACGGGAAAAGGAACCATGCGGGTGAAACCGCGCGGCGTCAGCTAGGACATCATATTTATGACTAGACTACTAAGTTAATTCAAACGATTGTTAGGATAATTAGACATCAACGAATATGATTATTGAGGTTGTGTAAACAGACTTGTTCTAACAGCTTAAAACATTGCAACCGATGATGTAGATTATGATGAGCCGAAAGATGATTTCATAGACTATATATTACGCGGTTAAAAGTTAACGCCACTGTTTAAGGTGTAAAACATTCGACTGCAATGATTGTACCATTTCTAAAAGTATTTTGTCGATTAATGCAACATAATGGCTTGCCAGCCGAGCAGGTGTTAAAATTAGAATTTATTCGAATGAGAGCAGGTCGGGTGGGATCCGTGAGCGCCATTCCATTGTAATTAATTGCTTTTATTTATATCGTTCTTTTTTAAACGAGATAATTTGAAGGTTTACCCTTTTGTTGTACATTTTTTACTCTTTAAATTATAGTGATTAAAAATAAATTTTCACCTTCGTCAACATTATTTGATAGGTAATTTATTTATTTATTAATATTGCGAATGATTGACAAAAATATTATTATACATTATTTGTGATATTGTTTAAATAAGTAATAGAGTATTTTACAAAATAATTGGTAAACAAATTTGTGCCTGATTTTGAGAAACAGAGTTGAAAAAGTTTCGAAGGGGTCTTCAAGAGGTCAATGATTCCTGTCCCCATGACCAAATTCTTTTTCAAGGTTGGCATTTAATTTTCATAAAAATCAGAAATGCCTGTATACTGTGGCGTTTGGCAGCGCCACATTACGGGCATTTCGTTGTTTTCATTTTAACACAAAATTACTGAACCAGTTTTCGTGAAAATTAAATGGAAGAGGAATTTTTAAAATTGGTTAAGAAATGACGAAGGCGGTAACAAACATAAAAAAATCATACGCGACGAATTTAAAACCTCCTCCTTTTTTAAGTCGGTTAAAAAAGGAGTAAAAGTACTAAGATAAAATATATAAATAATTAATTAGTGTCTTATAAGCGTCTTAAAGGTCAGGTTTAATTTATAAAAACTGACCTGTGACCATTTATAAAGGCAATATTCCGAGCTGGGTGAATTAGTTTCCAGGCTAACTTTTAAGTACATCCTGTACAGAATAATTCCATCTGTCAAACTTGTAGGATTAGTTTGCAAGTCCCATTTATCAAAGTGTGATTGTTTGTACCATTTATTAGGCAACCCCCTCTATTAATAATTGATTTAATTTCGGCTATTAATCGGTTCACTGCGAAACGAAAGTGCATCATTAAAGTTTATTTATGGGATCCTAATGAGCCAACCGGTTCTTAATGGAGTTTCAATTCCTGTATTTCTTTCACCAAATTGATAATTTTCACTATAGAATTGTTTGTTTGAAAGACTTAGTAGTTTGCTAGCGGACGTCGACATTGTCTGCGAAGAAATTGGTTTAACTCTACTTCTCTATTGAAAATGAAATTATGAAAATTCTTAAACGATTTTCATAAATTCGAGTGTAACTAAAAAATGTAATTGACATTGTCAATTTAATTTTACCACTCAGCTTTAAACCTAATTATTTTGGTACAGAGCATAGCGCTAAGCATTGAAGAACCGTTTGCAGACATTTAGTGTTGTTAAAGGTAATCGTATTACATCAGGTTGTATATCAGTTTTTTTACTAATTTAATATAAAAAATAGTAAATATATAAAAAAAATAATATAAAAATTAGTGGCAATGGGCGGGGCACATAGTTCGAAGAGCCGATGGACGTTGGGGTCCCAAAGTGCTGGAATGGCGACCATGCACAGGTAAGCGCAGTGTTGGCCGACCCCCCACCAGGTGGACTGACGACATCAAGCGAGTCGCAGGGATTCGCTGGATGCAGGTGGCTCAGTATCGTGATGTTAGGAAGTCCCTACAAAAGGCCTATGTCCTGCAGTGGACTTCCATCGGCTGATATGATGATAATGATGATGAATATAAGAAAACGCAATGTTGGTTGACCCAGAGATGGACCGAAGACATCAAGCGTGTTGCAGGGAGCTGCTAGATGTTGGCGGTTGGAGAACGTGGTGTTTGGAAATGTATAGGTACTAGAGGCCTTTGTCCAGCAGTGGAAGTCCATCAGCTGATAATGATGATGATAGAAACAGCATTAGAAAAGATCGCTGTCATACCAGCTTTCATTGATAACAAAATATATCAGAACACAGCGGCGTAGTTCAGATTATCTCACAGATTATCGTAGGGATATTCAACAGTCATCTGCATCTGCATGTCTTATTTATTGTACAACATTAATCATACCCAACACGGTCCGGTTCTAATTAAAGTATATGAAGGCAATTAAGGGGCTAAATAAAAGTTTTCATACGAAACATTGTTTCCTGTGTCTTCGCTGGGCGTTAGGCTGTCCAGCAAGACTCCCGCTGTTTCAATTAAATCACTGACAATAGTTCAAATGCCTGACCAAAATGGTACCAAAACATGCCGAGTTCTGCTTTCATGATAGCACACGTATGTAGTTTTGATACTTCTTAAATTTTAATTTGAAATTCTCCTATTAGTATGTATTTTATTGCGAGTTACATTTGGAACCCTCAATACATTTTGTACATTTTATTTTATAGTATTTCATACATTTTGTATTTGAAAAAGGTGAGTTTTATTTCAATGATATCTCTGGAATTACTTAAGTATCGGATCTTTATTGTAAATAGCCATGAAACATTTCAGTCAAGTCAGCTTTACAGAAAAAAAACGCATCGTAATTATCGGTCCATTTATTTAGAAGCTACGATGCCACATACTCACAGACAGACAGATATACAGGGTGCTGGGGTGTATTACTCACAACTCTGGAATTATAATCTCTACCGAAAATTAATTAAAAATGTTTAAGGAACATGTGTGTTCTAAAATTAGTATTTTCGGTGTAAAGAATATTTCTTTTAAAAATAGATCTTAAAAAGTGTCCCATAAATCCTTTTTACGCATTTTAAAATGCAAGGATAGATAAAAACGTGTGTTACACGGATAGTCAGAATTATTTTAATTGCTTTGTATGAAAACATAAAAAGTTTTTATTTTTAGTTAAAAAAATATTAGTTATGTAGTTCGGCTCCTATAAGTGGACTCAACACCTTGAAGTTATGGAAGATACTTCCGTGCACCCTGTAGTCAAACATAAACCAGCCCTCCATTTTATAAAATTAAAAGGTAAAGTAATTCAAAGTATCAAGTACGATTATTCCAGCTAGCCTTGTTACAGACCTCACGACTGAACTCATGTGCCGACAGGGTCAGATAACATCTAATCCAGATTCCCCTTTCTTTAATTGATTATTTCATAGAGAATATGATTCGTCATACCAGACGTACAATGGCTTCAAACACCGAAATGTTAAAGTTCGTACTTTCACTGACACCGAAGTGGATTCAAAATAGACTGGAATACACTTTATATACTCGTGTTGGTCGCACTCACTTGGTCGCTAACTATGGGCCTCATAAGAAGGCTCAGAGTCACACAGCGGGCGATGGAACGAGCTATGTTAGGAGTATCTCTGCGTGACCGAATCAGAAATGAGGAGATCCGCAGAAGAACCAAAGTCACCGACATAGCTCAACGAGTTGCGAAGCTGAAGTGGCAATGGGCGGGGCACATAGTTCGAAGAGCCGATGGACGTTGGGGTCCCAAAGTGCTGGAATGGCGACCCCGCACTAGTAAGCGCAGTGTTGGCCGACCCCCCACCAGGTGGACTGACGACATCAAGCGAGTCGCAGGGATTCGCTGGATGCAGGTGGCTCAGTATCGTGATGTTTGGAAGTCCCTACAAAAGGCCTAAGTCCTGCAGTGGACGTCCATCGGCTGATATGATGATGATGATGATGATTACCATCAACCAAAAAAGGCTGATAAGATCTGGCACTAATCTGTACTAACATAATTAAAAGGCATTCTAAGTAAACCTCTTACTGTTAGTCTTTGAACTACAAACGGATTTTTTTTATATTGTCATGAAACATTTCAGTCAAGTCAGCTTTCTTACAGAAAAAAAAACGCATCGTAATTATCGGTCCATTTATTTAGAAGCTACGATGCCATATACTCACAGACAGACAGATATACAGGGTGCTGGGGTGTATTACTCACAACTCTGGGATTATAATTCCGGGATTGGAAGATTAACTTAAGTTTGAGCAATATGTATTACTCGTACGCTGTATAGATTTTGTTTTAATAGCCGATGTAGAGATTTAAAAAAAAATACGAATCCTACTACACAACTTACAGATAAAGTACCTACTTAAGTATCCAAGTACAAGTAAATGTCATATTTAGGTACTGAAGTACTTAAGTACCTAGTATAACGAAATTTCATTAGACAATACAGGACCCCAATGTCAGAGATGAGACGAGAAAGTAGCTCATGCTTCAGAACGAGCCAGCCTTTCGCATACTTTCGTTTACATGACAGCGCAGACAAAAATAACAAAGCATAATAAAGCTTTGTTAAAGTCTATATTGTATAAAATTTCCAATATCAAATACCTACAAGGCTCATAAACGTCGGTTATTAGAGCATGACTTAGCAAATAAGGTATGCCTGTGTATGTCTGCAAATTTATTTGAATATTTCTATATTAGTTTTATTGAATAATGAATGAAATGTTTTTAATATGATTAGGGAAGATAATTTATAAGCAAATCTTTCACTTTTTGAATATCAAATTTTAGAAATCTAAATTTATTTTAGACATTTAAAAGTATATACAATTTTAGATTCGAAAGTAGATGTATTTAATTTTCGCCTATTACACATTTAGGTATAATTGGTTTGACTTTATTTCTCAGACAAATTATTATGCTGTTAAAGTTTTAAAAATTATACAAATCCAACCATTTTATATACTTAGCATTAGTATAGTACTTTTTTATTGAAACTATTATTACTGTAAACAAACAAACTGGTTCGCGTAATTTTCATCAAAAGGTCAGAAAGTAATTGCTTCACGTCATCGTAATCATCATCATCATTAACAATCATATTCGGCTCACTGTTGAGCAAGAGTCTTCTCTCAGAGTCAAAATGAGAGGGCTTAAGGTTATAGTCCACCATGCTGGTCCAATGCGGATTGGCAGACTTCACACACGTAGAGAACTAAGAAAATTCTCAGGTATGAAGTTTTATAATAATAATTATAATATGAAATAATTCAGATAAGTGAAAAGTTAGAGGTGCCTGCTCTTGATCGGATTCGAATCTACAATCGCCCTCCGAATTGAAGGCAGAGATCACATCCACTGGGCTATCACGGGTCATAGCTTCACGTATTAATAAAAAATTCATAAAACTGCGGAACATTCATTTACACATTGACCATGTGACAACGAGTGCCTTTTATTTTAATATATAATTTTTCGAGCAGTGATAGCCCAGTGGATATGACCTCTGCCTCCGATTCCGGAGGGTGTGGGTTCAAATCCGGTCCGGGGCATGCACCTCCAACTTTTCAGTTGTGTGCATTTTAAGAAATTAAAAATCACGTGTCTCAATCGGTGAAGGAAAACATCGTAAGGAAACCTGCATACCAGAGAATTATCTTCATTCTCTGCGTGTGTGAAGTCTGCCAATCCGCATTGGGCCAGCGTGGTGGACTATTGGCCTAACCCCTCTCATTCTGAGAGAAGACTCGAGCTCAGCAGTGAGCCGAATATGGGTTGATGACGAATATAATTTTTCAATTGTATGAAAATAATTTAGAGGGTACTGATTAAATATGATTATCAATTGCACCGGACACCGTGGCCGTTAATACCCATTTATAGGGGCAAACAGTAAAGGTTTCACGACTAGAATCGTCGATTGTCCCAGATTAACGAACCATATCATTACGGCTAATGAATCGGGCGGCCGATCTTATCAACCCATCAATGTCAGTCTAAAATCTATTACAGCAGTTATATTTGTAAAACATCGAACGAAATACGGTTAGATGTATTAAGGCTGTACATGGTACTGATCTTTGTAATTAATAGATTTCTTATGAGCCTCTTGTAACAAAAAAGTGGAATTTCAAATCTTTTGTATCATAATAAATTTATGTTATCCTTTGCATATCAATTTTTCAGCAAACATAGCTTAAAAATGCAGGATTATTTTTAAACTTTCTTCACATATTTTATTGTCTTCTGTTTATGTTTTCGCCAAAAGTAACATATTATTCATAATATACGGTTTAGCCGTGATAGACAGACTGTTGGACGTACAGACTGCTTAACTTTAGTATTTATAGTTTTGTTATATATACTTTTGCATGATATTAAACTTAAGCTAAATTTTATTTCCCACTTTTCCTTGTACACGGAGTACTTCAAAGTTGCAAAAAGTTTCCTAATAAGTATTAAAATCACATATTTATATGAGAGTCTATTTATCGACCCATATTCGGCTCACTGCTGAGCTCGAGTCTCCTCTCAGAATGAGAGGGGTTAGGTTAATAATCCACCACGCTGGTCCAATGCGGATTGGCAGACTCCACACACGCAGAGAAATAAAAATCTCTGGTATGCAGGTTTCCTCACGATGTTATTCCTTCACCGTTTGAGACACGTGATATTTAATTTCTAAATATGCACTTAACTGAAAAGTTGGTGGCCCATGCCCCGGACCGGATTCGAACCCACGCCGTCCGGAATTGGAGGTAGAGGTCATATCCACTGGGCTATCACGGCTCTCAGTAACTAACAGTTCCTAAAAGTAAATAATGGTTTTAAATTATATTACATACCTAGAAGAAATAATACAACAAGGAACTTAAGCTAACTTGTCCTAATAACTATACAAATCATGCCCACGTGGAATGATGGTAAGAATACTGCATTTCCGTGCTGGACAGCCAGGCTGATCCTTTGCGCAAAAAATGAGCCAGCTCTTCTGTCGCCAGTCGAGGCAACTAGCCGCGGTGAAATGATTCGGTAAATTTTTTTGAAATAATTTACTTAATTTATTTTATTTTAATTAATAATTTAATTTAATTTAATAATACCTAGAATAATTTCAACAAAAGTAGATACGTCCTTCTTCGTATAGCGCCAGCGTAGATTGAGCTCCTTACTTTTATAACCTACTTTTACACAATAGCATGTTCTCTCATACGTGTATAAAATATAAAAGACGTATCCCTGCCCTACTATGAAGCACTGTTTTTATAACATGTATTATTCAAGGCTTTTGCATACTTAATCATTTTCAGTTTGATTCTCCGCAACAAAACTTATTTACTGACAATCTAAATCAGTCGGAATTGGTGGTTGCTGTAACCCATTATAGTTTGTAGGACTTTTTTAATATAGTAATATTAAAACAAAAGTTATTTTTAATTAACATATTTATTTTTAATTGGCTACAAATTCTAACAACTATACATATAAAGATGGAAATTTTTGGTAAAGCGTAAAAAATTAATGTCCGTCTTCATTAAATAATTTCACATTAATTAAACTTCTACTAAATAACCACAGAGTAACAAATTGTATTTATTTTATTAAACTAAAAACTCCAATTATGGAAGAATCCATTCGGAGTACCTGAGCCAATGATAAACAACAAAATTCATACATCACAAACAGAAATTTTTAAATTTATTTCATAGCTTGTGTTTTCAAAGATAATAATCTTACCCTCACAAAAAACTGACAAACCAGGCTAACGACAAAGGATGCATTTAGTATAAATGGATCAAGCCTTATCGGCACAACCTCATCGATTTCGATACAAAGTGAGCACAGATAAAAGGACAAGGGCAGTCCCCTGCCTTCGCTGCGTCATTCATAGATAAACTAAATAAATTACTTCAAAGTGTGTTAACATGGCATGTAGAAAGTGCAAACTCCAATATATAGATACTTAAAGCTATCTTCACTTTGATTAATATATGATTAAAAAAGATAAAGAAACTATAGTCAGTCATTGATTGCAGATCTCAACGCCCGAGAAAAGTCCTTAATAACCCTGACGTCAACATAACAAGCAACAGGCAACACAAACACAATCTACTCCTACACAGCGTCTTCGCTGGTGAATACGAGGACCCGTATAACGTCACGTCAGGCTAAAACACTCTTCCCGCAAGGCCCTCTATACCGAGGTCCGAGTCTCAGAGGAGACGTCCTAAGTGAGTCATTCTGCCAATCTCCTACATTACCTTCATCATCAAGTGATGCTTCTACGCTCGCCCGAAACCGCTGATGAAGTTCCATTAAGGCCTACGACTCTTGCACAATCACAGATAATAAACCACCACAGTTACTGTTACTTTTCTAGTTGAAATGGCACATAGATCCTTATTCTCTTTCGCAAAATCTGATCTAAAGTAGATTATGCTGTCTATTAATTGAAAAGCACCAACCAACTTTATTGTATGATCGCTGCTCTAAAAATAATTCTGCACCGAAATAACTGCATTTTCTACGCTGCGGTGTTTCCATACTGCACCTGAGTTTTATCTAGACATCTAGAACATGTTAAAAAGTACCGACAGCATGTGTGCACCGCCCCATTGTAGTCTCCTTATATAACATCTTGAATATTTTACAACAGGTTTCCACAGTGAATGGAAATGCTCGTGGAATTTGATACGAAAATTCTTACGGTAAAATGATAGCATTATTTTATTGTGTGATAACTTTTGTGTATAACTATTATGTCATCATTATTATCAGCAGCGCCGGACCGAGGTAAATTTTAGAATGGAGCGAGATCCAATTATGGCGCCTTTCGCGCACATAAATTCATCACATAAATTTCTTTTCGATCTTGTCTTTACCATTTCGGCGCCCCCTAAGATTTGGCGCCTGGAGCGACCGCTCCTTTCGCCGTATGGACGGTCCGGCCCTGATTATCAGACAGACCAGCTTCTTTACACGAATCTAGAGCTTCGACCCATCACGCAAATCCAGTGTCTCCGGGTTGACGCGCTTAGGGTGATTGTTTTGTGTGTTTTGACTATAAGATGTTTATAGTAATAACAGAGACGAATGGCTTAACGTGCTCTACGAAGCACCACCAACTATCCAATTCTTGGTTGAGAATTTAATTGATTTTTTTTTACAAGAACGATAGATTTAGTATTTCACTACATAACTCTGCCCCAGATTCGAACCTAAGTCCTCATGATCTAAGACCACATCGACTAACCAATGGACCTACGAGGCAGGCAGTAAACAAAGAATTTTTGATGAAAAAAAAATTCAATTTGTGTAGGCCAACTTAAGAGACTTAAGACACTTAAGTCGACCAGTCTTAAGTTAAATTTATGAAGATTTGAACACTTATGTTCTGAATTAGAACGGGCTAACTAATTACTATCCGATGAATAAAGTTTAATTACAGAACAACATAATGTTCAGATATTTTGTTAACATATAAAGTAATAGAAAACTCATTATATTACTTAAATATGTGTCTTTAGCACAGTATTTAAACATTGGCATAAAGTTGATATTCCCTTTGGGATGAGTCATAAAACAGTATATTCAACTCCACAAAATGATTTCTGTACTTTTAGCAAACATATTGCAGTAAAACATCTCGGTATCATTATTTTTCGCTCATCGTTTAAACTTTTAGCGTATACTTTCCGAATAGCAATAAAGAATTCCCAATTCATACATTCAGCTCATGTAGTGCTGCGGCTAAAGTTTTTGATATTAATCTATACTTTATCCATAAAAACTCTCGATATTGCTTCTATAGTGTCTATTTCAGACATATGCGGTAATAAATTGCGTGCAATAAAAAGCTTAAAGTATCAATAGCATTTTATTATTCCCAATACACATTGTCTCTTTTACATAATCTTTGATAATAATGTATAATAAATAATCAAAATTCAAATTATATAAAAACATTCAATATTCGTTTATTTGAAGTAGGTTAGTTTAACTTTTTAAAACTTCCTGATTGAAGACTTTTTATTGATTTTAATAATCACCACTGGATCGGAAGACAGGTTAAAAATTAAAGTTGCCCTTTTAAATTAATAATTATATCATTAATTACAATGTTTATTATCCTATGGCACATAAAATAAATAATTCTACATTTTTTGTTAAGATACATTCGAAAATTTTCATAATTAGATTTTTTAATAAGTAGGGTATAGGTAGGTATACCTTGTATTTTGTGGATATTTCGGAATATAAACAACTTTTCAGGTTTCAATATAGCAACATTTTTGCCTTGGAAAATAATAACCATCAATAGCTTTCTCGGACAACTTCAACCAATGTTAACTAAAACTAAACTAAATGTTTAACTTCCTGAGATGAGAGTAGGAAATATATTAATTTTAATTGGATATAATGTATAAAGGATATTGATAAAATCCACATAATTTGACGTTAAACATAACGAAAAGGGACAGTTAACAGCGTCTCCACTCAAACCATATACAAGGTATCTTCCCATCTCGAAAATATCAAATGTCAAAGGACGGACTGTTTATTACAAAATAACGAACGTGGTGAGGGCACCCGAAAATAAAACGATCGACGACGTATAAAGTAACTGAGAAAAAAATACGAGATTAGTATCAGAGTATTTATGTTAAGGAAACCAGGGAGTATTTAAAGGTTAACGATTCCTATCAATTAAGGTTATTGGTCGAGTCGACAGGTTGGAACCCCCGCTGTGGAAGGATTTCGCACCTGTCCCCATTCGGTTTAGTTTTTCACTTCAGCGGCACCCTTAGAACAGTAAAGGTGCAGACTCCTTTTTTTAATACAAACTAGAGTGACTATAGTTCTGTTGAAAATGGGATAAACAACGCAATGATGGTACGACTGCATCTATCCTGAAACCCTAAGATATTAATATTATGAATCAGTTTATTTTACTTTGTGGAAACATATGTGAAATTTAATTTTAATTATTTATGGCAATTTTGTATTATTTTTTTCAAATTTTCTAATTTCGTTATGACATAGTTTAAATTTTTCAAGAGATAAATTTATAATTTGTCTGTTTATATATAGAGAATTGTCAAAATAAAATATTCTGAGACATTCCTGAGAATTCTAAAATTGTGGTTACCGCAGTGAGATATAATAAATAAAAATCTTATTAATTTGGATATTATAATTTCATAGAAAGTGCCAATACCCTACTGGGAGTAAGCGGAACAAATAGGATTTCTCGAATACGATGCGATAGTTATGACATCAATAATTAATAGCGGCGATGTTTATTTTCGGTATCGGTATTTTAAATAATGTTTGTTTTTTTAACCGTGTCATATATATTTTTATTTACATTCTTATTACTAGCCATCGCCCGCAACTCCGTCCGTGAGAAAATCAGTGTAAACTTTTGTTATACTTGATCATTTTTGAAAGATAGAATGGTTAAAAGAAAGAAGAAATATCCCACCATACATATCGAAGGGTTATGAATAGACAGCGTTTTTATAATGCCTAAAGCTTATGTTAATAAAAATAAATACCTAAATAATAGCTAAAACTACTCGTACTATTAATTATTTAAGCTGAGTTGAATATCATTAAAGTTATTATGAATGTTATAACCTTAAAACATCTTCAAAGGCACTTCTTCATATCGGAGAATCAATAACACTTGACTACCGGCTTAATTGATAATGAAACCTGACTTGACCTAAATAACAAGCGGCAGAATAAGATCTTATCTACGATATCTTAATTTAAGTAAGTAAATACCCGTTCCTAATGAAGAGGTAGAAAACGAGGCCCAGTGACAGTACATTTTCATTTGCTCCAAGATAATTGTATTTGTTCGTGTAACCGAATTTACCTGAAGAGATACAGATGAAAATTTGTCAAACTTGGCCTATCTGAGATAATTGAATGTTATATAAATATATACTAGATGATAGGTATGGCAAGGTACGATCTTGATACGAGATAAAATTTGCTTTATTGAAAAATAATAGCTAAGTGGAATGGATATACCATGAATGTTGAATTCCACCCGTAGTGGATTAAATAGGGCTTGATTTTTTTGTAAAAATGGTCCGTTTCTCACATTTTGTTAAATTGGTGATATTAATAGTAATGTAGGAATGTCATCATCTTCATCATTATCAGCCGATCCACTGCTAGACATAGGCCTCTTGCATGGACCTCCAAGCACAACAGTCTCGAGCCGACAGCATCCAGCGGCTGCCTGCAACCCGCTTGATGTCTTCGGTCCACCTAGTGGGGGGTCGACCAACACTGCGCTTTCAAGTGCGGGGTCGCCATTCCAGCACCTTGGGACCCCAACATCTATCGGTTCTTCGAACTATGTGGCCTGCCCATTGCCACTTCAGCTTCGCAACTCTCTGAGCTATATCAGTGACTTTAGTTCGTCTGCGGATCTCCTCATTTCTGATTCGATCACGCAGGGAAACTCCAAGCATAACTCGCTCCATCGCCCGCTGAGTAATATCATAAACTTACTATATATACCTACTAATATCTATATTTTATTTATCTTCTTATTTCGTTAAGGTTTTATCGTCTAGTTTTAAAAATATTCAAAATCTAAAGCATTTTATAAGCCAGCGGCTCGAGAATCCCAACAAAGAATTTTATATTACAAAATAATTTCCGAAACTAGCCAGTCCACAACAATTTTCGAGAGGAAAACTTATTTTTATGAGTTTTTACAACGCCATTAGTCTCGTCAGGCGAGCTCAAAAGCAAGCATAAACTTCTCTGATTATAACATTTTGAAGTTAAATTAAACAAAAATGGAAACTGAAACAAACCATTAAAGAAAGATTAAAACCTTCAGAGAATTCATCAAAGCTTTAAAAGTTAGTTCCGGCTTAACCATTGCAACTATGAGTTGGAGGGGAAACTTTGAACTCAAAACTTTACAGAACCCGTGCGGACTAACGAAAAAAGCGGCTTAATTGAAACTGTAAACTTTTTAATCGCTCTTTAGGTCTTATGCTGGCCGGGAAATGGGTGAAAGTTGATTAAAAATATAATAAGGTGGCAACCTCCCTTTACACTTACCCCAAAAAACTTTTCCGTAGTTATTATAAAAGCAACGGCTTTTTTTCGGTGTTAATTACGTTTGTTTCATTTAAAATAGATAACTCTAGAAATTAAAACGTTGCTTATGTACCTAATTATCTTAATCATACATTTACAAAAACTAATCAATAATAAAATTTAGTAGGCAGTAAAAAAAACTCTTTGACCTATTGTTATTAGACCTATTATTATTATATTATTGATAGAGATCCTTATAGTTCTCTTAAAAAATGTTTAACTGTATTTTTCGAATTTTTCAGACTAACTTTCAGCATTCGTAAAATGAAGTATGTCTGGCTATTGCAGATTTTAGTTCATTATGTCTAAAGTTGACAAGTTTACTTATTACATATAATAATAAGTTTACATATTATGTACTGAAAGTCTTGTTATGACCAGTGGATATGATCTCTGCCTTCGATTCAGAGGGTAGGTTCGAGTCCGGTCCGGGGCATATCTAACAATGTCAGTTATGTATGTGCATTTTAAGCTATTAAATATCACGTGTCTTAAATCGTGAAGGAAAACCATCATGAGGAAAGCTGACCATTTTCATAACTCTGTACGTTCTGCCAATCCGCATTAAGCCAGCGTGGTGTACAATTAGCCCAACCCCTTTTTATTTATTTATTTAAAATTTAATTTATTATTATCCTGAGACTCGTGGTCAACAGTGACCGGATTATAGGCTGTTAATGGTGCTATGTTTTCCAATTACTCGTGTAAATGGCTACCTATTTGTTTATTTTGTCAACTGTGTATATAACAAGGTTTTGATTGATTTTCTCAAGCAATAGAAGTAGTAGTCACATAAAAAAATACTAAATCGTTTATAAGACGAGTGAGTTAAAGATTCCAAGAGTTCTGCTTCTCCGAATAATGACAATACTTTGCAAAGAATGCGAGATATTGGAAAACCGTAGCTAAGCCTTTTTAATAATGGGTAACATTTATTCTTACAATGTAATATTTACTTTTGGTAGCCCATACCAATGGATATTATTACATTTTTGTCGATGATAACGGTCTTTCATATTATTAATATTTAGAAAATTTTGTATTTGTATTTCAATAAAAGATTGCTGACCTTAGCTAATATACTGATTTTAACTATAATTTAGATATTACGAGTATTACAAGGCTTAATGTATAGTTTAAGTAAGTAATATTGAAATTTTGCTACAGTATTATTCGTACCAACAACAAATCAATTTTGAACAATGTTGATTAGTAGCGCGCGTTGTGGTTAATCGGAGTAGTTTTGTCTGTAAAATAAGTGACAACTGTTGACAAACTGAGTTTCTTTATCAGCGCAATATTTTTATTTCAAATTCTGTGTAAATGTAATTTTTATTGGTCAATAAATTTTACTTTACTATCTTTCTTTTTTCATGGCTGCTAGCCGTCTTTTGGGAACAATTCAAAAAGAAAACAGGCATATTGCAGCTATGGGACATATTATATTTTATGAAGCGACAAAGTTTTGCAAAAAGTAGCAAGCGGATGTCGCTACGTACTTGTACTACGTATTTTTGTTAAGATTTAATTTTACTCACCAATCTTTAAAGATTCTTTGCAAAAGTGTTTGAACATTTCAAACTACAATTCACACATGACATTATTATTATTTGAGATTATATTTTACTGTAATCTAAGTCTTTATTTTAACCATTCGCGACCCGCGAGTATTTTATCGAAAAGCCCGTCTGCGTTGAAGAAGCCGACAGTCAGGGAATGCGGTTTTAATCTACTGTTGTGAGCCATTAAAAAAAATCTTTATATTCCTATAAGTTTACTTTATATTTTTTTACATGTCACGTAACGGATACGATGGGCGACCGGTCGTCCATTTAGGAGTCAAGAGGTTAAAATATTTGAAAGAAAGACAGAAATAAATAAAATTAGTTTATTTGATATACACAGAAGACAACAAAAATTAAAATAAAGAGAACTAAAATTAAAAGATATTAAATAAAGCTATGGTATGTGTGGTACCAAAATGGTCACCACTCCACCAGCGCAGCTATTTATTTATTTTATTATTCTACAAAATACATATTGACATTAAGCCTAACCATAATGCAACAAAATGATTTAAGGTATTTATGTAGGTATAACTTTAACCACCACCATTTGTCAGGTTATGTTGCAATTAACTCAATGATTATAATGCTTTTAAGTATTCGGCAATGCATCCATTACCAGTTCAGAACTAAACTAATTTCCTTCCTCGTGTAGAATTCTTATTGCTGCTTATTAAAAGTTTGAAGCGCCATTTGCCATTTGAACTATTTTCATCTTGACATAATTCAAATGGGTAAGTTGAGTTGCGGGAGTCAATTTGTTGCTTTTATTAATGTTGAAGTTTGAGTTTAAAATACAATATTGGAGTTTCAGAGCTAAGAAATTTTGTAATTAGCCTGCTGTGCAATAATTGCTTCATTAAATGTTATTTATTTTATTCTTTACAAGTAAGCCCTTGACTACAATCTCACCTGATGGTAAGTGATGATGCAGTATAAGATGGAAGCGGGTTAACTTGTTAGGAGGAGGATAAAAATGAGGCCGAAGCCTCCCACCAGCTAGACCTGGACAAATTAAGAAAATCTCAATCTGCCCAGCCGGGGATCGAACCCAGGACCTCCGTTTTGTAAATCCACCGCGCATACCACTGCGCCACGGAGGCCGTCAAAATAACTCATTAATGCATGATTTTTTCATGCATGATTCAATTTAAATAAATAAATTAGCGGTTTTGGTGAGGAGTCATAATTTTAGAATTTAAACTATCGTGAGTGTTATTCATATTAATTGATTATGAAACACGGCTAAAACTCACGTGATATTACGTCGGAGTATGCCCGACTAGTTTCGAAACCATACGGGGCCCTTAGTCATGAGCTGGTTCTTGCATCGCGGCACGATCCATTACATTACATTCAGGATATAAAATCTTATGAACAAAAAAAAATAACCGACTTCAAAGATGCATTAAAGCGAAAAATAACATCTTACCTATGTCCTTTCTATAGATCGGTTGGAAGGCCAAACAGGTCCTGATAGTCTATCAGCACCTTCAGTGATGGCAAAAAAGAGTGGGGCGTTAAAACTCATACTTCTCAAATAAATACATAAACAGGAGAAATAATAAATAATCTAGAAATAGTAAACAATCTAACCGGACTACTAGATATTCCGGATCCAGAAAGTGTCACCGAGTGGACAGTTGGTGTCCACATTTTCAGTTCGAAACCAGAATAGATGCGAATTCGTGTTTATTTCGGAGACAGCCTTTAAATTATTACCGAGTGTTGATTTATATTTTCAGTGAAAATTAGCCCGTTTTGTTTTTCATTAAGCGAAGCAGCATCGATAATACCACTTCGATATTAATTAATTAACGCTCTTTTAGCTTTTTCATTGACTAATTGGATATTAAAACAATTTTTTATTTTTGAAGAAAGGAAACTCAATATTAATTCATAGTTCTATTAAGGACCTGTAGCCATGTGGCATGTCGATTCTCTTTCTACAATCGCAAACGCATGGAAATTAAAATTGTCATTTTCATATTTAAAAAAAAAGCGTTTGTAGAAAGATAATTTGATATGCCTTTTGGCTACAGACCCTGGACTGCAGGTGTCAGATGCGTGCCGAAAGATTACGAGATAATTTGGTTTACATATCGCTCTCTCTTTCGTCCCATTGCAACGAAAGAGATAGCATAAATGACGCTCTCCTTTTCACTGCGATAAGACAAAAAAAAGACCAATTTAGACAAAACTAAGCCTAGGTTAAGAAGCATACCACCAGATATCTTGTGAAGCAGTGAAGAGAAAAATATAACAATAAAAGACAATCCGATCAATAGCCGGTCGCATCAATATCGCTATTTCTTCCGTCCTATCGCAACGTAAGAGATTGCTATATTTTTGTTTCCGCCGCTATTAGTCGACAATATATATTCCTCTTAAAAAGATAATGTCATTGAAATATGCTAGACATATTGGACTTAAAAATCACATAGTGTAACTACTGGACTAACTAGGTTCATAAATATGACATTAATTAGGTCTATAATAAGGAGGAACGTGTAACAGCATAGTATTTTAGCCGTGTCATATGATATCGTCGTTTAGTTAGGCGTGTTATCATACTGAATACTCGGGATATCCTCGTACCTAGTTAATTAACAGAGCCTTTACAATAATAATGCCCTTAGGGTAACGAGGTTGTAGGAGCGTCGGTATGAGGCTCACAAATAGAATCTCCTTTCATTACTTAGTTAGTATATAATTTGATACGACATTAATCTAGTTTTTGCTGATAGTCAGCAGTCAAGAATGCTTTCCAATCTACTTTGTAGAAGAGTGTTGGGTCTCCGAATGCATTTGTCTTTAAGTATGGAAAGGTTAAGTACCACGTTGGTACAGAGTTTATAAGATACCTAAGGCTTCGAATCATGAGATTAGGAGTTCAAGTCATGGGTCGGGATGCTTAGTATTGAGCTTTTCTTTTCTCTAAGTCAAGTAAGCAAAAATCTTCATATCTCAAATCAAGTAGATAAAATTTCTAGAATGATCTTTGAATTTTCCGCATAAATTTTCAAAAGCAGGCAACACGGTCCGGTAAACATTCCGTTACACGGAGCAGTTTACTGTGCAATATCCTGTGCAGTCGCCGGTTACGGATGTTGCGTTCGTCGCTTTGAACCCGACAACTTTCACGTGCCGGAGTCACATTGTAAGCGATGCAGGAAATAAGTTATATTATATGTAACTTAATTTCTACTTTATACACTGACAATTCTTAGTTTAAATTTATATCCATTTAAAATGTTTATATTTACGTGAAATAAAATGTTTCCAAGAAAATTTTCTGGTAAAAATAATTTTTACTTCCAATTGTAAGGGGTCACACGCGACAAGTAAGCAGCTGAAGCGCGACAGCCACTTGTGGTCGACGGCGAAGTATGAAGTACAACTATTTGTATTATTAAATAATCTATATTATATTATAGAGTGGTAAAGTAATGTTGTAGGGGTAAACTCTGGATCTACTGAACCGATTTGGAAAAAAGTTTTTTTTATTGAAGTTTACTCCTTAATAATCGATTTTTCATATATAGCTCCCGGTAAGAAAAAAATATGGGCAGTAAAATTTCTTAGTAATTTAAACATAGAAGTTTTGTAGCGACAGCAGACCTGTTCTATGACGAAAACATTATATGGAAAGGAATAATCGACAGCTTTTACAAAATTTGAGTTTAACAAAGCAATGCATTCGCATCGCATTGGTTAGCCCACCACCCTAACTAGTGATGCGTAGTGCATACGTGCATGGTATATTACTCTGGCCAACATATTTACGAGAAGCTCTGATAATTCCACAGCGTGTTTTGTTTGACTTTTCTACATGCCACAGCTAATTACATACTTAATCAGTTTTTATGGCCTTCAAAGGCTTCAATATGTCTTTGATATGATAGTAGGTGCTAAGCAATTGAAGCAGCAAGGTGATCTAAGTTGCATATTCGCTCTCCTATAAGGAAAGTGGCCAGACTCTGCGTGTGTTGTGTATTCCAAAATAACTTCCTTACAAAATGATACCTACCCTAATTACAACAACAAAGTTTGTTAATAAGGTTCCAAGAAAACTTGAACATAATTTTACAAACAATGGCTCCTAAGTTCAAGGACTAAATAGACAGTTCCAAAGTAATTATGTAAAGCGCAAACAATTATCTCATTTTGCAATTTACCCTTATGAATTACGAAGTGTCGGCCGTGACGTCACGTGCATCTGATTGGGGCGCCATTAATCATGGGGACAGACGTGTCAACCTGTCAACCCCTGTCCGTAGATACTATTAGTAACGTAAGGAATTACAATGTAAAGGGTAATGTCGGGAGAGGTGACTCTACTATTTTCGCTACGCATTCTTATCTTCGTATTATCGATTTAAGGACATGGACCTTCAGATACTTGAAAAATACATGCATATTGTAAAGGTATACATATCAAAATAATCTTTACTTATAATAAATCTGTAGAGAGGTCAATTCTGTACATGAAATATATTTCTAAAATAACAAATCAGGGGGTGATTAGTGATCGATACTGATGCCAAAAATGCAATCAGTAAACTTTTTGTCTGTCTGTCTCTCTGTATGTTCGTTATAGAAACAAACTACTCGACGGATTTTAACGAAACTCGGTACAATTATTCTTCATACTCCTGTGTAGGAGATAGTATACTTTTCATCAAGCTACGACTAATAGTAGCAGAGCAGTGAAGGGAAATGTTGGGAAAACGGGAGAAGTTACTCCAATTTTACAGCGATATTACTGTTAGGGCCTGATTAAAGAGGTCTAAGGGCGGACGAAGTCGCGGGCGTCCGCTAGTAAATAATTTGAATATTGTAAATGGAATAGAGTTTGGTTTGGAATGCCCTGCCAGCTTATGTTGTGCCTCCCATCTACAATATGGGTATCTTCAGGTTAAGGGTCTGCATAGGTTTTTTCTAGGTAAGAGCGTTCTGCCATAGACTGCATCATTGCAGACCTATCAGCCATAATTACAGTCAAGCGCTTGCTTAAAATATAAGTACGTAAAGGTCTAATAAATTTATAAAATTATAAATCTCTATTATATTTCGTCAACATCCAGCGGCGCCTAGATGCTGGTAGCTTGAGACCGCTATGATTGTAAGTATTGAAAGCCAGAAGCCTATGTCCAGCAGTGTTGTCGTCGTCTATCCGGCTGTTAATAATGACAATGATGATAATATTGCTTATACACATAATATGAAAGAAGAATGTTTTGTCGAATAAAATTATTTTTTTAATAAAGCTTTTGTATTCCAGAATCCTCAAATTTTACATTTATTGTGTTAGTGATTTATCTTTTTACAAATGTACTTAAAATCTAGTGTTAGTTAATGTTAGTATTAAGCTTAAATCTGAATTATTTAGGATATGGACCCCATTTTGGGTATAGGCCTCCCCCAACCTTTCCTTCTTCAACCTAATTTCTCCCCACTGCTTGAGCGATGTCGTCTTCCCATCGCTGCTTCGGTCTACTGACTTTTCTTTTTCCTATTTTATTTTTCAGGGAAAAATTAAATTGGTAAACTTACCTAATATCTTCGTAGCATAGTTTATAACTTTGAAACATTAAAGTCTGTTTGTAGAGAGTGTCTCTATTCGTACTTTCTTAAGGCTGAATCTGCTAAGAAGATCCGGAAACAAACTCAACAGTTGTAAATTAAGTAATCTCGACTTACCAACTTATCTCGAGTAATATTTGTTAAAATAATTATTTTCAAGACAATTTTTATTGCTAATTGGAAGTAACTAAAATAACACCTAAGCCAATTAGCTAAATAATAAATAACGTCTTAATAAATTACCTCTCTACGCTGAAATTATCTAAAAATATAAAAGGATTCCCCGATGACCATCAATTTCTTGATTACGTACATGACATCCGGTTGACCCACAAAATGACACGACTCCACGTTAAAAGAAAATCTATGGGTGACATTTTCCGACTGAATACTGCAATCGCCAATGGAAAATTCTATATTACTGAAGTTGTACAAAAGGAAAGTTCTTTCGAAAGTAAAAATACGGTTATATAACGATGTTACGTTGAATACACAAAGTTATACCGTTGGTTTTTCTGCCCCAATGCGTTTCTGTGAATTAAACTTCGAAGTAGCAGTTCTTATTCCTAGCGTTCTTGTTATAAAACTGTAACGAAGGAGTACAATGGCAAAAAACTCATGATGCAGTAGTCTATCTATATTTAAGTCGTACTCGATGTGCACTGTTTACCAACAAAAAATTAAAAATCCGGGGTAAACTCGTAAGTAAAAGTCACACCTAATAAAATTATACTTAACTTGGTATTATTAATGAAAATTTATTAATTAAAATAAATTTGATTAAATAAGCTTACAACTATTAGGTATATATAATTAATATACATATTTTAAATAACATTTTATAAAAAACAATACATGATTTAAAATAAATAAGTTATAAAAGTGTTGTTAGTTAACAGTGCACATCGAAAATGGCTTTAGTATAAATTACGACCGAACCGATTTATGGATCATTTTTCTTCATGTTGACCAATTTTGGTAAAAAATTTTGGTTAGAAACTTCATAAGCTAAGTCAAAATAAATCCTTTTCTGTTATTACTTATTGTCTTTAAGGAGATTTCAAATTGAATTTTAAAATTGGAATAAAAACCATAGTGTAATATCGGCTCCCGGTTTAGCTACCAAGCTAGCGAAACACACCCTTGCATCTCATATTAACGAACTTACATCATTATTAACCGGATGGTGTAACCTTTAACAGCGGAGTTTCGTATCAGCTTACTTGTTATGATAATTATAATATTGCTTTATGGCGTAAGGCGGGGAGGGTTAGTATGTTTTTTAAACTCATTATTTTTTAACAATTTATTATTATTAAAATATACATAACATAACTATTTAAAAGATTTCGGATCACGAGATCCTAGGTTCGAATCCTGGGTCGGGTTATATGAGGTACTGAGTTTTTCTTTCCTCTTATAAATACTCAGTAAAAATTCTCAGCCCTGAGTTGGGAAGTTGGTGGTATGAGGTGTTAATTGTCTCCCCCTTGCTTCAGAAAATACGTTTAGCAGTCACTATCATCACCATCGTGGCTAATGAATTTAACATTATCACCATACCTGCATTGGAGCATGTGGTGGATCCAAACTTCATTTCTTCTTTTCTATACAGGGTGTCCCGTAATTAATGGTAAATAATACGCATATGGTAGATACACCACCTAATTATCTAAAACAAATTTGAATAGTTTTCCAAAAATCCCTAGGGTGACCCAGTTATATTTTTTTAGTAAATTTAGGCAAGTAGACAGATATTATAATACATTTTGATGAAAAAGAGAAGAGAAGGGCCCTCTAGTGGCGGATTATTAGACTGATAATGAAAATGATAACGCTAATGTATACATCTATTTAACAACTACAAGTGAGTCAACTTTGTTTTTGTAAAGAATCATTGTAGAATCACATAAATTAGGGAGTATTTCCGATATGAGGAGTAGGTATTTCAAAAATTTTAATGGACAAAAAAAAATCATGCCAGTGACTGTAAGTCAAATTTAGTGTTTTCACCTTCAAAGAACAAAGACAAAGTTATTTCCGCCCTTTAACTTTGAAAAATCAAAAAATTCTAAATTTTAGCTTTTTAAACATAGCAGTTTAGAAATTCAGTGGAGATAATGGGGATGATGACTAGGTTTGAATATATTGATTTTTATGATACATTCGGGTAAATAGGGTCAATGTTAACTAATTTATACATAAAAAGCAAAGATTGTCTGGATATTTGCAAAATAAATGAGATTATAAAATTTCAAAATCTATTAAAAATATTTTATCGTAATTAGATGAAAATTCATACAGTTTTAGCTTCCTTACATTAAATGTGACATTTTTTAATATATGAACTATAAGCATAAACGCACAAATAACAAAGATATTAGTAATTTTGTTTGAACGCGCATACAAATCTAACGATCACTACATTGCCTATGACGTCATTATTTCAAGCCATTTTGTATGGGGCGTTTTTCAGGGATCCGCGGCAGCGCCGCAAATCTGACTCTTTAAATCCCTGTAGCTTCGAAAGTAATGATCGCAGATACCCTGTTCCTTTTACAAAATTGCTTTACTATTAGTATACTTTTAATTTATATACAATTTAAAAAACTGTCATCATCCCTATTGGCTATATAACTAAAGATTTAGATTATTAATATGTACAAAGTTGTGATTAAACTTCTCAGAGCTTATATATTTTCTTTCGTTTGAAACCAATTTCTTAAAACCACTTAAATTGAAAAACAATTTAATGTAAAACCAATTTAAAAGAATTCTAAAGTATGATTTATGGTAACGAACCCAGACAGGCTGGTTTTGAAGTTATAAATTAATTTTTAAAATTAAATCTATACCAAAATGTATTTAACAAGATTGACCATAATTTAATAGGATAAAATTAATATCTACTATTAGTTTTTCTCCTTAAGCTGGTCTTTGCTTTATAATTTAAATAAGATCATCGAACGAATGTTCAAGAATGAAAGTCAAAGGTCGAATATAGCAATATCAAAATTACATTAAAACAGGCGAATGGACAAATTAATTTAGAATTGAACAAAGTCACGAAAGCTTGCAATAACTCAATATTTAATATTATTTAGTGATGCCATTTGTTATCTTAATAAATCTAAATAGTCGTGAAATATTTTAGAGCAGATTATTCTTTGTTTTGTATTACCATTTTTGCCAGAAATAATTGCCAGAAATAAGAGTAGGTCGATCGTTATTATGAAAAAAATGATACAGAAAAATAGGTATTTGTAATTTTAATGGATTTAAGGAAATTAAAAATGTAAAGTTTTGTTTAATTATCATAAAATACAGTAGGTACATTTAATATTACATACAAAAAAAATTATAGACTTTCTAACCAAACTAGTATTATTGTATCTATACTCATTTAATATGTCACAGTAAAATTCTAAATACTGTTAGTTTTTAATGTATCTCGCGAGATTGTGAACTTTCGATAGATTGTGAACTCCATACATAAGTACACCAAAGAACCGGAAGTTGAGAGGCTCAGAAACCAATGGTTAGGATAAGTTAGGTATGTTTTTATTTGTGAACGTTCAAATACAAAAATTCTTACAATTTACCAAATAATAAACACGTTAAATTGTTAGCAGTATGTTGCGGTTCACAATCTATAAGCCAGTTCACAATCTCACTAGATAGATTATAAACTAACAGTATTTACAATTTTACGGTGACATATATACGGTAAAGGTAAGGTACGTTATTAAAGGTATACAAGTTCGCAAACAACAATAACCATTAATATAATTCCAATTAAAGTACGAACAAGTAGCGAAAATGGAGAAAGTGAGGGAAAATGATGAACAAGTCAATTACACGTGATGTCTATCCCTTGGCATCGGGGGATAATTGATTCGCAGACGCTGACGGGAAGTTTTTTTTTGTAACAGAACGAAAATAACAGTTAATTTAGTGATTAATACTTCTTTCGATCATGTTCGCTCAGCTATTATTGAGCGCGTCATTCTATTTGAGTCATTACGTAACAATAAAGCCTCAATAACTCAACGGTATGAGCGGTTGGACTCATCACCGAGGGGTGGTGGTTCGATCCCCGCCCCGTTGGTCTATTGTCGTACCCACTCCTAGCACAGTCTTTCCCGACTAGTTGGAGGGGAATGGGAATATTGGTCATATTATAAAAGATATGGCAAATATTTTTTTAAAATGAAAAAAAAAATTGTAATCTAAACTACTGCGCCTTGAATTTTTTTATGATAGGTACCGATTACGTTCTAAATCTACAGTTTACTTTCAGATCTGTAATCCTACTAATATTATAAACGCAAAAGTTTGTATGGATGTATGTTTGTTTGGATGTTTGATACTCTTTAACGCTGCTACTACTGAAGCGATTTGGCTGAAATTGGGAATGAAAATAGATTTTACTCTGGATTACATGGCTACTGTTCATGCCGGAAAAATCCATGGTTTCCGCGGGATTTGTGAAAATCTGAATTCTACGCGGAAGAAGTCACGGGCGTGCGCTATTTGAAACTTTAAATTATTGACACTGCTACATTTTAGTGTTTATGAGCTAGAAGCAAGTCTCAAGTTATTGCTTTTTTAATTTTTATAGAACCTGAAGAAAAATTTCAATTTGTACATTAAGTTTTACTATGCGTTTACTGCAAGAAAATCCTTAAAAGTGTACCGAAAACATTAGACATCTTCTTTTCGTTCTAAAAATATTTGACAGTGTGTTAAAAATCAAAGAATAGTAAATTATTTGGCAATGACTAGAAATTTTGCATCGACTACAACTAATGAGGCTGACATCCTAAATCACTTTTTGAAATGAAACCAATAAACACATGGAGTTGTCGGTATTTAAAATTTGTTTTACACTATATTGAAAGATATAAACAATGTATAATGTATATTTTGTTGTAGAAATATACTAACACTGCTTATTTCTTACTAGCATAGCATGAACTTACTCGGCCTCATTTATACCACAAAGGAGATGGTCCAAAATTGTATGGAGCCCAGGATCAGTCATTGTACCCTGGCGGAAATAAAAGAAGATATTTTATTTACCTATTTTTGATTTTACAAATCTATGAATTTACTTTAATTCTTTCGAAATAATATTCAATATCTCCCAAAAAATGCAACATTATTATGGGTAATAATGGCGGATAGATGACGTTTTCAATGTATTAATCGATTTGACGTTTGCTGTCAATTGTCATGTCATAGTGCTCTATGGGCGCCATCTTGATATAACTCAAAAACTTGGGATTTTATTTTATTTATTTCTTTTTATTTAGTTTCATTTATTCACTTTAATAATTAATAAATTTAAATAAAATCCTTGTATTTAAATAATTATATTAATATTAATAATTTAATGATACGGGGTACAAGAGTGAACCTGAAATAGACCATCTCCTTTCTTCAAATTAAAACTAACTTTAAGCAGTAGTGATTAAGTCTACTTTCCTTTGAATAAAATAGAGATTTAAATCTTAATCCATGTGTATGAATAAGGCTAAGTTAGTTTAGATACACGAAAATGGTATAAATAATATATCTTTAATACAATTCCGAAGATAAAACAAGAACAGTAAAACACAAAAAAAAAACTCTTTTGTGTATGTCTATTTGCATTTATTTGCAGAACTATTGAATGGATTTTCACATGCTAAAGTGTGTAGCAATGTATAAACTTAGTCTCAGCAACTTAACAAAATGTAGTTCAAGAAAAAAAAAACAGTTGATGGGTCCACTACATGAAATTCTGTATTTTTACCACTAGTACTTTTGTTTCGCCACTAGTGTGAAATAAAATAACATCAAATATCGACTCCATACCTTTCTCCCTGAGGGGCCGTTAGAATTAACACAACAGTTTGATAAACGATTGATACGATGACTCGGAAAAATTACGCCCCCAACGACCATCCGACTAAGATAACACATTTTATCTACCAAAGATACCATCAATGGATCTGCTTTGATTGCAAAGCTTCTTGTTTGTTGCTTATTTGTCTGTATAATTAGCTTATTGACGAATACAAAAATTAATTGCAACGTAAATTTTTAATTATTGATGTATGTCTAATCTATACTATATAATAGATCTGTAGAGAGGTCAACTCTGTACTGTAGGGGGTGATTAGTGATCGATACTGATGCCAAAAATGCAATCAGTAAAGTTGTCTGCATGTTCGTTATAGAAACAAAAACTACTCGAGGGATTTTAACGAAACTTGGTGGTGCAATTATTCTTCATACTCCTGGGCAGGTTAAATTCATCACGCTACGATCAATAGGAGCAGAGAAGTGAAGGGAAATGTTGAGAAAACGGAAGAAGTTACTCCATTTTACATTGTTACAGCGATAGGTACTACTGTAAGGGCTGGATTATAGAGGTCTAAAGGCGGACGAAGTCGCGTTCGTCTGCTAGTCATTAATAAATGTCTAAATAGGAAGACTACTTTCGAAATAATCTTAAAGATATGATTTATTCCTTCACTACCAGACATACTGTGGTGTTACACGTATAGTTCCCGTTCAAGTAATACAGTGATCAAATTTAACTTTTCATTGGCGGATGAATCTTAGAAATCGAAACAAACAGAAAAACAAACTACTTTTGCATTTACGAGTATAACTTACAAGCCGACGGCTCGCGGTTACACCCGCATAGTGCACGTTCTCTTAAGAATCACGCTAATATTATAAAGGCGAAAGTTTGTGTGTAAGTGTGTAAGTGTGTATGTTTGTTCCTCTTGCTGCGGCTACTGAAGCGATTTGGCTGAAATTTTGAATGGAAATCGATTTTACTCCGGATTAACACATCCCGGAAAAATCCAAGGTTCCCGCGGGATTTGTGAAAAACTGAATTTCACGGGCACGAAGTCGCGGGCGTCCGCTAGAACCAGAATTAAATATAACCTTTGATATCTACTCACAAATAACTTGGCTTTTTGGTGGTATAAGAATTTTCAAAATCGGTTCAATAGATCCAGAGATAACCCCCTACAATTCCACAAATTTCAGATCTTTAGAATATTAGTAAGGAAATATGGGTTCCGCAGTAATAAGTAGTAGCTGATGCAGTCGCAGCGCGTACCATACATTTATCAAATTAGTATGAGCCGTGACATCATCTAAATCAATCCTCTATCAAGAGTAGGTATTGGAGGCGTGAAATAAATCACACACGCCACTCCATTAATCAAAATTCATTGATATTTATTGTCTTTGAAACTGAACTTTTAGTAACATTAATCGAATAGTTGTCGAAATGATGAATGATAAGAATTAGCTCCGAGAAAACTATAAACACAGCGTGATATATATTTAAGATATTACGAAAATAAAAACAATATAGATCGATCATTTGCATTCAAAAAAATGTTACTATAATTTAAATTTGTGTGCAAAATGTCTTACTAATTTGATTAATGTTATTTGAACACGAAGGGCCATAAATATTTATTCTTCAAAAACTATAAAACTTGTAGCTAATATAATTATAGAACTTATTAAACTACTGAGATCTTTTGGGTATAGAAAAGAATCCTGCATAACGTAGATTCTGTTACTGATTTGATCCACCACATGCTGCAATGTGCGACAACGAGCTTTAGGTGCTTTCTGTAACAATAAATGATATTGATGTTAAGGACAAGACTATTCATATCGAAGCACGCCAAATCTGAGAAGCGGTCCATCCAATTAAAAAAAAAGAATATTTTATTAAAATACATACATAATGAAATCATTCACCAAACACATCACCAAATTACGCCAATAGGGTTGCCAATCGCTAACACAATTTCTCAATATTGAGACGCCAGAAGGGGTGCAAACGACGAACATCGTTAGTGCAAAGACGCTGTTCATTGGATTAATTAGTTCTTCAGGGAAACACTCTGACATACTTTCCTAGCAACACTACCGAGTTTAGAAGCTTATTGTTCGGGACACACAAGTTTACGTTTATATTTAAGTTTGTCGAGTTGCGAGGGTCCTTCGAGTGTTGCTTCTTTAATCTTTTTAACTAGGTTTGAAAAGGTACACAGTCTTAAAGCAAACTTGTTTTAATTCAGATTAAAGCAGCGTTTTTATACAGTGTGAAAATGTTTATAGTATTTTTTTTATTCAATCACATTTTAGCCTTTACTGCTCTCATCTCGACATGCCATCTGATGTTAAGTAATTAAAGGGAAGAGAGTAAAGGTTAAAGGGAGAAGGTTGACTTGAAAGAGGTAAAGTTTATTCTACCCAAATTTTGGGGAGATTCTACCCTGCATAGTACTGGAACGCTTAATCGCTTGACTGTAAGAACGGGAGCACACGATGCGTTGCGGCGCCGCATCGTAAAGATTTCATCGTATCAGCGGGCAAAGGAGCGGTGCGGCGCCGCAACGTTATTTTGTCACAGCGGCGAATCCTTGTAACGCATAAACAACTAAGCGGTGCCGCTCCGACGTTGCAACGCGTTAACCCCTCTCCGCTTCGTCTCGGTGGTTGCAAGTCTGGGCCGGTGTGATATGCCACAGATATTTCTATGTAAGACGCAACGACACCGCTCCGAATCCGCACCGCCGCCGCAACGTGTGCCCCCGCTCAGTAATATAAATTCCAAAACTGGCCTAATAAGAGTTGCGAAATTTACCCAGTACCTTAACCACAACACTACTTACTGAACTATACTTAAATTAAAGAAAATATCAAATGAAATCTTCTTTAATTTAATAATTGAAGTTTTATGATGTGAACATGTAGATCATCATTATCATTAAAAACCCATATTTGGCTTACTGTTGAACACGAGTCTCCTCTTAAAATTAGAAGGGTTAGATAAGTAAAAGCCATCAAGCTGACCCAATGCGGATTAGCAAACTTCACACACATAGATAATTAAGAAAATTGTCACTTAAGCAGGTTTTCTCATGATGTTTTGCAGGTTTTACCTGACATATTTAATTTCTTAAAACAATGTACATAACACAAAATATGTAGACTTGAAAATTTATGAGCTGCGATAAAAGAAAAAGTTATAACTGTAACATGAATGTCAGATTACGAGTATTTCAAAGGGGAAAGAAAACTCAAATCGCCTTAGCCCGCAGCACTTAAGCTGCAGTTAACGACAATTAGAGTGACTTTTGTTTTTTATTTTCCTAAATGTGTAGCTTTGTCGCAATGTGCTAATGTGTGTTCGCACGCCACAAGGAGTTCGCCCTTTGTCGGCTTATTTTGGCAACAAAGAATAACATACACGAGACAGACGGTACTTTTAATTTTAAGTTTGTAAAGCCGTTTATGATAAAACTCATCCAAGGAAATACTACAGTTATACTTCTGCTAAAAGAGTATCGCATAAAGTATAAAGTTGAAGTCAGTAGATAGAGCTCTTTGTGAAGAAGCTTCGAAGCTTATATCGATATCTATGCTTGATGGTAAGCAGAATTTGTATTTTAGCCGTGAAAAGGTAATAAAGAGACAGCCAGACTTAGATACATTTCGCATTTAAGTATTAGCATAGATTGGAAAGATTAAAAAATCAATATACTTAATAATTATATTATAATAACAAGATTAACAGAAATATCTGTAATTTTAAAAATATAAAATTCTACTTTCATTTTTTTTTTATTCTTTACAAGTTAGCCCTTGACTATAATCTCACCTGATGGTAAGTGATGATGCAGTCTAAGATGGAAGCGTGCTAACTTGTTAGGAGGAGGATGAAAATCCACACCCCTTTCGGTTTCTACACGGCATCGTACCGGAAGGCTAAATCGCTTGGCGGTCTTTGCCGGTAGAGTGGTAACTAGCCACGGCCGAAGCCTCCCACCAGCCAGACCTGGGCTGATTAAGAAAATCTCAATCTGCCCAGCCGGGGATCGAACCCAGGGCCTCCGTTTTGTAAAATACCACTGCGCCACGGAGGCCGTCAAAAAATAATTAATTGTGACTACCGTAGATACTTTCAAAAAAAAAAATATAATACTGTCTATGTATATGTATATAACTATATGCTGAGAAATTCTTTTTAATATGATGTAATTAACTTACAAGTGAAGGTTTGCCACAAATATATTTTATTCTTTGCCAGACAAAAAGTCGACACATGCGCATCAGTCATTTGGATGACACGGTTGCGTGCGACCGCAAAAATACATGCCTTCAGCCTTGGGCTTATCTGCAGAAAAACTATGAAAGGCAACCGACGGCCCGACTGGCGCGAACAAAAGGCAATGACGGGGCTGAACAAAACACTTATTGGCTGATTAGTGACTGGAGACATTAGATCTTTTATGTCCTGGGACTTTGATGTATTAATCACTCTCTGGTAAAAAAAATGGGAGCCCAATAAAATTTGATCCCGAATAGTCGTAAGACCGACCGACCAAAAAAGGGGTGGTAATTTGTCCGTTAGTTGAAACTGCATTTTGACGATATAAGTGTTTTAAAAGCAAAACGAAAGTTTAACCCTTTCTTTAACTGCATACAAGTACTTTTCGATACAGAGAACGAAGAAGATTATTTGAATGTAGGAAAGAAAGAGTCTAATGGATAGGTCTGGTTCGTTTCTGGAAACTAGTAGACCAAGACTTTGATTACAAGCATGTCAGTCAATCTGAACACATTTTAATGTTAATCATCAATTGGATACCGTTTATTAAACAGAATATTTTGTTCTCTATTGTTATTCGAAAAAGTAGTTCTTTTAGTAAGTTTCATTAAAAAATTATCATCATTGAAATAATGGACGAGACACAACAATACAATGGACTCATAAAAACGCGCTAAAGAGTCTTTTTGTCACCAGCGCACCATATGGCTGGCGGTACAGTGAACAAAGTAAAGTAACAGTTGGGCGTCGGTCCTAGATTACAACACAGTTTGTCTAATAATAATGAAACTTCAGTTTATTTTTGTGTTAATCTGTACAAATGTTGAGTATTAATTAATAAGATGCCGGGCTCAAAAGGGCTAGAACCCAGAGCCGTGACTAAAGTACAGTACTAAAGACCTACATTTTATTAAACAATAAAATAATGTATTACAATGCAATAGAAATTCACCTTTTAGTGTTAACTGTTTTATAAACATTTGTAAACATGAGGAGTATTACTTGTTACGTTCACGTGGGCGTTAATGTTAACACGATTGTAATGTAAAGTATAGTAACTATTTTTAAAGAAAAATATGAATATTTCCTTTCGTTTTCTACGAAATTATGGAGCAAGTAATTAATATTTACAACAGTAGATTCAGAAAAAGGAATAAGATTTACTTAATTAATAACTTTTAGGCGGATTTGACAGAAGGCGATGAGAAAATCCCTTTTTTGTAAAAACCGATTTCATAGTAAATTAAAAAGCACGGCAGAAAATAATTTTCGCGTAAAATCTGAACACTTCTAAGGATATTTACCCTCATTCAGAAAGGATCGTGACAGCAAAAAGAAATAAAATCGAGAGAAATGTCTAAAAATGTAAATCCAAAGAGTTGATCAAGTACTCGTATATTGCCCAAAGCGGTTTCTTTACAGTATTATTGAACCTTTGGAACCCACTAATCGGAATATTGTGTCCAAATTTTAAGATAAGTATCTCATTTAAGATAAACCTTTCAATCATTGAGTAATCAACGTTGGATATAATTTTTTGTTTACAATTCATAAAACTTTTTACTATTTTTTTAAAAAACTATTTATAAAATAATAATTGTTGAAAATTAGTGTTGTTTTTTATTAATCACATTAATAACTATAATACGATCATATTATTATTATCTTTATCCGATCATTTCGTCAGAGTAAAAGAAGTGGTTTCGTTCTCCGTTAAAAAGAAATATGATAATATAAATACCTACTAATACCTACCAATTTAGATAAATATTTTTAGGTATTAGTTTTAATTTTAATTTATTTTAAATTTTAGTTGTAGTTGTATTGATATTTCCTTATATTTTATTTTTATAATAAGTTTAGCCTATTTAATACCTACTTAATATAAGTATATAACATACATATTTCATGTTTCTATAAGATTTTTCTGTTATATAGAACAAGATTTTATCTTTTTAATTCGACTTGTACTTTGAGAGATTACAGCGATCAAATAGCAAACATTGAACTATTATTAGACTTAATTAAGTGCATTAGTTTTTTATATTACCTATAATCTTACATTTCTGATATATAAAATAATGTCTATAGGCGTGTGGATCTCATACGGCCTAAAAAACCTCACGTTGCACTTGGTGGCTTAAGCCCACTTATTCAGATTGGAGCAACGAGGTGGGTCTAAGCTCCATATCCATTCTAAAATGATGAGGATGGCCTATCTTTGACTATGCTGTGCTAGTTTCTGTAGTATGCTAGTTGACATATTATACGAAATTAAGATTCTATGTAACAAATGTCATCCGGTGTTTACTGGTGGATATTATGCAGTATGTAGATGACATTTTGTCAAATGATTTGATGAATATTTTAATAATTATATAATGATTTATTTATTATGCTATCATCCGCGAAAATTCGGCGAACCCATGCGACAACGTCACCCAGGTCCGACAAAATACTCTCTACGTACGTTTCACCCCGAAAACGGAGCATCCTCAGGAGATGTTGACTCTACAACGTGCAATTGCAAAGTCAAAAGACTCTACGTTGTAGAGTCAACATCTCCTGAGGATGCTCCGGTTTCGGGGTGAAACGTACGTAGAGAGTATTTTGTCGGACCTGGGTGACGTTGTCGCATGGGTTCGCCGAATTTTCGCGGATGATAGCAAAATAAATAAATCATTATATAATCATGATGAACTTCCGCAAAGTAACGCCTGCTTCTATCCAAATATTTTAATAGGTTAATAATAAACACCAAAATAGTGAATAGGCCAGCGTGATTGTCTAAATATGCTGATAACGCCAACTGAGACGCGCACATAAGATGAAATCTCAGCAATCTTACACATATTCATACTGGATTGTTTAATCTATTAACTCCCGTTATGCAAACCGTAAAGGCGTGAACCTAATTACGTCTGTAATAAATATTCACTAGCAATAAACTTGGAGAATAATTTACGACAACGTAAATGTTTAATTTCGCTGCGGATTCGAAATACCTTTGCGCCATTAAAATATAAAAAAATATCAATTTTCCAAGTGCTTTTACGGTAAAATAAAAAGAAACTTATTATTTCTTTATGAAAAAAATCTCATTGGAAATAAGAGTACGTACGTTAGCTATCACACTAATATTATAAAAAATGTGTAAGTGTGTAAGTGTGTAAATGTGAAAGTGTGTAAGTGTAGTAAGTAAGTAAGTATGTTTGTTTCTCTTTTACGCTGCGGCTATTGAAGCCCTTTGGCTGAAATTTGGAATGGAAATAGTATAGTAATTTTACTCTGGATTAACTCATAGGCTAATTTTCATCCGGTTCCCGCGGGATTTTTGAAAAACTGAATAACTTAACTATCTGTTCAGTAACAAATACATCGCTACTTGCTAACATCAACTGTCTTTCATCATCTCACACTATCTTTCTACAATATCTCTGACCTTATATAACTTATTTAAACAACATAGTCGGATAAACCACTTAATTTCTAACTCACAACGCTATAATATCGTAGGAAATGATCCAAGACCATCGCGCCACAAACCCCAGTGGTGCTGCGGCTAAGAGTAGGTACGTAGTGGAAACATAGTGGAAAGTTGGATCAAACTTGGATAATCAGTTGTACGTATAATTACGCAAGTCGTGTCGAGGCAACCGCGGATGTTATGGTTACGTTGCTAGTAACTAGTAAGGGAGTTGGTTACCCGTACCTACACGTAACGGTACGGGACTTAGAAGTTGGAGTAAATTATAATTCATAGTACATAGTGTTTGAAGAATGCTCTTGAGAATTTTTAAAGGTCCAAAATTGTTTGGAGCCCAGGATCAGTCATTGATCCTAGCGAAAAAACAAATCTACGAATTTACTTTCGAATATTTCGAATTCTTTCGAAATATTATTCATTCTCTCCCTAGAAATGCAACACTAATATGGTTAACAATGGCGGATTGATGACGTTTTCAACGCAATAGTCGTTTTGACGTTTGCTGTCAAATGTCATGTCATAGTTGCTTTATGGGCGCCATCTTGATATAACTCAAAAACTTGGGTTTTAATTTTATTTATTTCTTTTTATTTACTTATTTAAATTTCAACACATATCACAATTTTTTTAAATTTTAATGATACGGGGTCCAAGAGTGGACCTGAAATGGACCATCGCCTTTTCAAGCTAAAAAACAGAATTTAGGGAGAAACATAGAAAACCCTAAAAGGGTATGCCCATCCCTGCAAATAATATATTAAAAAATCTTGATAATTCTGCTTTAATAATAAAATCATTACTTTATCAAAAAAAGTTTGCTACATCGTTTTACGACTTTTTTAATTTATCTTTAATTTGTCCACAAAGGGGCAAACTAAGATCGTTGACCATACAGCATAAGTCTTACGACATTTTTTGAAGGCTTTTTGAAAAAGATAAAATAGCCTATGTTATTCGCTGATAACGTTAATGAATGAATGACATATGCAATTGTATCCCCTTATTTTTCTTTATATCCCATTTATGGTATTTTAGCTTTCTTTTGGGTGAAAAATAGATAGATCTAGTAGTTTCTGTAATAAAACAAGAAATCGAATCTTGTTTCTGTTGCTTAGATGTTCAAATGTTTTTAAAAGCGCACGCCTGGTGTTTTAAATATCATCAATCACAAACCGAGTATTTAAAGTAGAGACAGTTGAACCGATCTAGAGATTTTTTCCAATTAAAGAAAACACGCAAGTTTCACTGTATCCATTAAAGCAGGTATCTACCAAAGCTCGCTCCGCTAACTTGCACGAGAATAAATTCAAATTCAAACACAAACGTAATTCCGAATTCTAAACTTATTCAACTTCTCCGCGGGATACGTGGGAACTTCAAAACACGTCTTTGATATTAAATACAAGTTAAATAAAGACGATTCCACCAAGTATTGTTACCTCACGTGGATCTTATTTGAGAAACAAGTATAATTTCCAACAAGTTCCGAGCGGATTCCTCAGGAAATTAATTTAATAAATTAGTTTTGAAACAACTGTATAAAAGTTACGCTTTTACAACTGGGGCGAAAGAATTCGTGATATTATCATATTTTTTTATTTCTCATCTACATTGTAATTTTACAGATCACAAAGTACATCTTGATGAATATCTAAAATGTACAAATAAATTCATTATTATAGCTAAAGGTTCTTGTTGAACAAAATGTTGTTTAAATCAAACTTCAATGCTAACATATGAATAGAATTTAAATTTAAAAATATATTTTATTCACAGGCAGTATATTTTATTCTCTTATTAATTATATACTTACACAAGCTAAAAATACACAATCTTTCCGGATTTCAAACTGTCCCCGTCGATAGCGCCAGTTCTTATCCGTTACATTACAAATGTGTTTTAGATTACATGCCGGTCTTGTCAAACGATAACAGGCCCGGACCACACATTTATCGAGTCCACCGCTAATTAAATCCCTTTATAACGCCAGGGCGGTGAGCTGTAAAGCTTAGTATACACCTGTGCAAAGAACCGCAACGTCTGATCTTGTTTCCACACCTACGATTTCATATGTCCTATTAGACGCGCAGTGATAGGATACAAATTAAATTAAAATACTAGATAATCTTTGAAGGAGAGCTTATCTTGGAAAGGTAATCACGTTCGGGGAAGTGATAGTCATATATCATAAAAATAAGTATGGTTAATAACCAGTGAAAATACATGTGGATGAACAAATACGTTAGATTTACTGATGTAGAACAGCGGGCTAAATCACTAACTTACGTAATTATTTACGACATAATTACGTAATTGAGATTTTATGTAACAATATTATCTGCCTACTGACAATACTTCGTGGATATCTTGCAGTAGGTAGATGACATTTCTCAGTTGAAAATATCCGTTTAGCGCTGTAATAATGATTTTCATTTAAAATTTAACGTCATCTTTATTTTGCTTCTATTAATATTAGTACGTTAGACCAGTAGTACACAAAGTGATGAAGCATTAATTTAGAAAAATGAAAATATACGTAACAGGTAACTAAAATATATGTTGATTGTCCATGTTAGAATATCAGGTGAAGAAAACCAACTTGGATGATATAGTTTTTTAAAAACTGTCGCAACTAAGAGTAGTTGCGGTTTTCGTTCAAAGTTAAAACTAAGCTTTACCGGGTAACCGCGAGATAAAGATTAATGCGCCTGCGTCAAATAATTTACGATACCGATACTGGACCGGAGCGGACCGTTTTGGGTTTGTTTGCGATATGCATTTATTGGTAAGCTATATATTATTTTCTTGATAATTTGCATAAAATGGTTTTATTGGATTAATTAGTACTCGTAGTTTAGTTGGATCCTACTGGTTTGAGTGAATTTTGTAAGAAAAGTGATCTATGTGCTGGATTACTTAATACTCATCTTCATTATCTCATAACCCGATGGACGTCAGCGGCTAGAATAGGGATACTCAAAGGCCTAGTATAAAGGCCTAACAACAATCTTGCACCGTCTACCTGTTTAATGTCCAACACCTTGAGACCATTGGTTTTTCGAGCTATGTACCCTGACCATTCAAACTTACGAATGTTTGAGCTACGTCGGTAACTTTAGTTTTTTTAGGGATATCTTAACTTCTGTTTAGATTAAAAATACTTCTTTCCTTTTTTTAGTTAGATTAATACTAGGACAACTTATTGGATAGGATAATCCTTTACCAAATCAATACTAATATTATAAAGCTGAAGAGTTTGTTTCTTTATTTTCACGACTTACCTATAATCAGCAAAAAAGTTACATAATATAAAAATCCCTGCAGGAACCCTTTACCAAGATTATAAGTAAATCCACCGTCTCCCATCGCCCCACTTAATCTCTTACACAACGAACCACAAACCGCAAAGGGAAAAACTTTCCATCCGTCCAACAAACACAACTTTAAAAATCCGAATCGGCAAAGTTGTCCCTGATTAGTCCCCGTTTGTTTTGTCTCAGATCAAACAAGTTCACGAGTAAAGGCGGCGCCTATACAAACACGCTATCTAATGTGTTTACCCCTAAATCCAAACAAAAGTTGCAAGAACCGTTATACTCGGATATATTGTCGTGTAAGAACACACTACTAATACACCGTAGATACATTCGTTAGACGAATGACAGACGATATTATATATAACAACATAAGACTATTAACTTTATCAATCAATCAATTTATATTTTGCCAGATTAAGGTACATTTAAATAGGTGTTTTATATTATATTATACACATATCTTGCCATAGTTGGCGTGCAAAACAGTTAACAAATCTTACAAATTACAAAATGAAAATTGATTGATTGATTCATTTATTTTTAAACACTAATTTTAATTTTAGTACGGCCTATCCTTTGTGTATGATGTGGCTACCTTTAAGTAAATGTTTTGTATTACTCTAGTTTTATAAGACAATTTAGTTACATATACATGTGATTTTGTTATTGGTCGAAATAAATAATACATTATACTTGCATGAGTGCTACCGCATCGGCTAGCAATTGGCTATTAGATTCCCCCAACTATAAAATATTTGTGAGATATCAGTACGTACATGGTTTTACTATCTGGTTGGTTTATATGTAATATAATATAAGTCACTATCAACCCACATTTGGCTCACTGTTGAGCACGAGTCTCCTCTCAGAATAAGAGGGATTAGGCCAATAGTTCAACACACTGGCTCACTGCAGATTCGCAGACTTCAGACAATGTAAAGATTTAAGAACATTCATGTATATGCAGGTTTCCTCCCGATGTTTATACTTGTTCGTCAGCGTGGTATTCAGTTTTCCACAAATACCGCGGGAACCATGGGTTTTTCCGAGATGAAAATAGCCTATGTTAATCCAGAGTAAAATCTATTTCAATTCCAAGTTTCAGCCAAATCGCTTCAGTAGTCACAGCGAAAAGGTGGAACAAACATCATCAACACACAAACTTTCATCTTTATAATAAGTGTGATTGTGCTATGGACATTTTTTTAAAACTACAAAGCATTATCGATCATTCTTGGGGACTCGGGGAGTAAGCTGGTGTATTCGTTACGAAAAGTGTAATCGGGTGAGGCGAACGGACGTTGAAAGTGTGAGCTGAGTTATTGTACTATAGTCGCGTAAGAAGTTATATTACACTCGTTTTTTGAAGTGATAACTTCTTATGGGACGTATGGGAGGGTAACCACTTCGTAACGTAACGCTTAATGGTGCCACTCTATCTGGCTTCCCTTTCACGCATTCAGCATTACGTTTAAGTTATCAATTATGTAGATTTTTTTACGTATAAGTACATATATAGTGTATATTATATATGTCGGAGAGTTAATAATAGCGTCATCTTACATTAATATAGTAACTAATTTGATAGTAATTTGATAATCTCTTAGAAACGTCAAATTACGTGTAATTTATCTGTCAGTTGTTTGTCTGTGGACATCTATCAGTTGACGATCTCGGACAGAGCGTGCCGAAGCTCTCAAGTTTAGTAAGTCGAACGTGGTTTTACGCTTAAGCTGGATCTGGAGTTTAGCAGTAAGAGAGAATTGGGTAAGTCAGTTATTGCATTGTTAGTTACTTGACTGGGAGCCAACACGAGTTTAACGTAAAAGACGTCTTTAACCCTACTGGTATCGGTTGCAAGTCCGAGATCTGCTGGTGGCTGACTCCTTATACGATTGTTAATCCCAGTTTTGGCTGGTTGGAGGCTTCGGCCGTGGCTAGTTACCACTCTACCGGCAAAGACGTACCGCCAAGCGATTTAGCGTTCCGGTACGATGCCGTGTAGAAACCGAAAGGGGTGTGGATTTTCATCCTCCTCCTAACAAGTTAGCCCGCTTCCATCTTCACTATGCATCAGACTGCATCATCACTTACCATCAGGTGAGATTGTAGTCAAGGGCTAACTTGTAAATAATAAAAGAAAAAAAAAATTGTAATTAGAGGGTAGACCTGTAGTAGTAAGTTAAGTGATCGATTCGGTGATGATTGATAGTGTTACTTTTAACCGACTTCCAAAAAGGAGGAGGTTCTACGTTCGGCTGTATGTATGTTTTTTTTTTTTTTTTTTTTTTTTTATGTATGTCCAGCGATAATTCCGTCATTTGTGGACCGATTTTGAAAATTCTTTTTTTGTTTTGAAGGGTTTGATTCCAGAGTGGTCCCATTTTTTTCATGTCAGGATCTGATAATGGCATCCTGGAGAAATCGAGAGGAACTTTCAAAAATTGTAGGGACGGCTAGTGCGTTTGTTAGTGTTTCCATAAGGTATTTTAAACCACTACAATTTTATCAAGGTCTGGAGTTGGTCTGATGATGGAGCTGATACACAGACGATGGAACTCGTCAACGATTTACAGCAGGTACCTTTTGTTTGGGCTTGATTTATTTGTATTGATGAGAACTTTCCACCTAGATGGGTTGTGACTGTATTAAGGGTCTGATGATGAAGACAAAGGACAGTGAAGAGAACTCCTCGACGGTTCACAGTAGCTACCTTGTGTTTGGACTTGATAAATTTGTATTGATGAGAACTTTCCACCTAGATGGGTTGTGACTGTATTAGAGGTCTGGTGATGAAGACGAAGAATAGTTAAGGGAACTCCTCGACGTTTCACAGTAGCTACCTTGTGTTTTGACTTGATAATTTTGTATTGATGAGAACTTTCCACTTGGATAGGTTGTGACTGTATTAAAGGTCTGTTGATGAAGATGAAGGAGAGTTAAGGGAACTCCTTGACGGTTCACAGTAGCTACCTTGTGTTTCGTCATCAACCCATATTCGGCTCACTGCTGAGCTCGAGTCTCCTCTCAGAATGAGAGGGGTTAGGCCAATAGTCCACCACGCTGGCCCAATGCGGATTGGCAGACTTCACACACGCAAACAATGAAGATAATTCTCTGGTATGCAGGTTTCCTCACGATGTTTTCCTTCACCGATTGAGACACGTGATATTTAATTTCTTAAAATGCACACAACTGAAAAGTTGGAGGTGCATGCCCCGGACCGGATTCGAACCCACACCCTCCGGAATCGGAGGCAGAGGTCATATCCACTGGGCTATCACGGCTCTTTTTTCTGAATATTCATATTACGTGTGGATAAAGGGGGAGTGAAATTTTGTACATGAGTTAAGGTAGTATTTTTAAAATTGGGATTGTAGGTCTTAGATACTTATCATAAGAAAATAACGTTTCAACTAATTGCTCATTAATTTTTGTTCACACTCAGTTAGGTGTGCTAACACTAAAAATTTTAAAATAAAAAATTTTAATAAAAAAATTCAACCGACTTCCAACTCTAAAATTAACCTAAACTAAAAAGCAAAAAATAACATCTTACCTATGTGCTACCTTCTGATCAGTTTGAAGGCGGTGCCAATCCAGTGTCATGTTTTAATTAAAGCCGTTTCTGAAAGAACCACAGAAATTGTGTAAATTAAATGGCTTGAATTAAAATATCACTGGCTTGGCACCGCCTTCAATCTGATCAGAAGGTAGCACATAGGTAAGATGTTATTTTTTGCTTTTTAGTTTAGGTTAATTTTAGAGTTGGAAGTCGGTTGAATTTTTTTTATTAAAATTTTTTGTATTTGGCATTCTTGACGTATATCGTAGAAGTTAGAACCTAATCGATACATACTACGATAGCATAGCTGTGCGCAGTATTTAATATCAGTCCATGGGATACGAGATCCCGATATTCAGCCCGTGTCAGTCTTCCTTTGATAATAATCAGAAGTGGAATTAAGTTATTCCACGTTATACATATAGGTACATACAAAATTCTCACTGCAGTTCCACCGTCAGCGTTCTATCTACGTTACGTAACATATAACTTTAAAATAAATACTGAGCCAAGTTGTATGTGCGCCGAGCGCTTGGGTACATTAGAATCTTCTAAATCCCTGGCTCTGGAATTTTACATATAGACGCTTAACTCTGGCCGAAGTAGGACGGGATTTAGTTACACAAATTTGTTTAAAGTACTTACTGAACAACCGGGTTACGCCACTCGGTGTATTGCCTATACTAATACATATATAGTGAGAACATTATATGAATTCAAATTCAGAATTCCTTTATTTCAAATAGGCTTATAATCATTTTTGAAACGTTAACTTTGACTATTTCTAGAACAATTCAGGATCTGAACCCTTGAAACCTGATACCTTCCAATGCCACCGCTGCCCAAACTCCATTCATATATCCATCTATTGACTTCCGTACTAAAATATACATCCATATTTTTTTTTTATTGTCTACAAGTTAGCCCTTGACTACAATCTCACTTGATGGTAAGTGATGATGAAGTCTAAGATGGAAATGGGTTAACTTGTTAGAAGGAGGATGAAAATCCACACCCCTTTCGGTTTCTACACGGCATCATACCGGAACGCTAAATCGCTTGGCTGTACGTCTTTGCCGGTAGGGTGGTAACTAGCCACGGCCGAAGCCTCCCACCAGCCAGACCTGGACAAATTAAGATAATCTCAATCTGCCCAGCCCAACGAACCCAGGACCTCCGTTTTGTAAATCCACCGCGCATACCACTGCGCCACGGAGGCCGTCAAAACTATACTGACAAACTTTTGGCATTCCTAAAATAGGTATATGACTAACACACGCTCACGATCCAGAAGCTAATCAATCGAATCAATCAGTTTCCTATCAAGCCTAACAAAAAGCAATTTAAATTATTTTCGAACTAAGTGTTCACACTTAGGTATAAGACAACACCGTCAAAGTGAAAGACGTACATCACGGAGCCAGAGAGTTATTAAGAAAACCGCACGTTTAATGAAACAGCACCCTATACTTTTATTACAATAAGCGATGACGTAAGCATCCCCTTTGTTCTGTTCTTTTCCGTCAATTAAAAAAAAGCCTTTTTACTTTAGAGTTCGGCCATAAAAAGGCTGGATCACGCCTCCCCTAGCTGTCCTTACAAAGAAGTTTGATCAAGTGGGAAGAAACGGAAAGTTTATACATCCCACAGGAAGTGGAATAAATATTCATGAGGCGTTAACTCGAGGAAACTTATTTCCATGTCACTCTGTCTATCAGTTCTGTCTGTAACCCACGACTTCGTCCGTGGAAATATAGGGGAATTCTAGTCATATCACACTTCACACTATCACACTAATATTATAAAGGCGAAAGTTTGTGTGTAAGTGTGAAAGTGTGTATGTTTATTTTTCTTTTACGCTGCGGCTACTAAAGCGATTTGGCTGAAAATTGGAATGGAAATAGATTTTACTCTGAATTAACACATAGGCTACTTTTCATCCCTGAAAATCCATGGTTCCCGCGGGATTTGTGAAAAACTGAATTCCACGCGAACGAAGTCGCGGGCATCCGCTAGTTTAAAATAATATTATAATCTGCTATTATGGTTAAAATAAATTGTTTTTTCTTAATGACAGATGCCCACTAAAGACCGAGACGCTGCGATAGTCAGACATACCACATTTATGGAAGGCTGAAAGTTTGTCAGCCTTCTACCAAAGTTAAGTATTGCCAATGATGGAGTTTGGACAGTAGTGGCTTTGGAATTTCTCAATTTTGTCCTAATATAAAACAGTTGACTATTTGGGAGGCTGACTGGTTTATACATTTTAGGTTTGTCTCAATTACGAGTAGGTGGACCGAGAACATCACGCGGCTTGCAGGGAGCCTATGTATGCTGGCAGCTCGAGACTCTGTTGTTATAAGGCCTACGTCCAGCAGTGGACGTCCATCGGCTGATGAAGATGATCAATGACAAAATTATATCGATCTTAACTTATAAGGGCACCAAAAGGCTCGTTAAACTGCTAGTATACTTACTTACTGGTACCTGCACATCGTTTGAATAAAATTTTCGGATAGTGACTCATTGGTATACAAATCATTAACCTTGTTTCTTAATAAGTGTAGAGAGAGAACGTGTATTTGCTTAAAGTAATCAAGTCATATGGCCAATGCAAATTGTGGCTGACTTAACTTATAAACAATAGTTCTGCATATACGTCATTATTTATTTTTAATAGAAACATTTCGATAAAGAGATGACTAAAGTGTCATAAAAATACATTTTCTGAGATATTTTCGTAGCAACTTACATAACAAATATTTTTAATTAATTTCTGTTATGTAAAATTGTTGCGTAGTTAATCACAGCTCTAAAACTGTATAAATGACAAACGCAAGTGTGGAACCAACCAGACAACATTTTAGTCTTTCACATCATTAGCCGACCACAACCTTATGGCGTTGCCAGGAAACTACACTCCAAACTGCGATAAAACAATTTTTCTAAAATATTTTCTTACACAACTTTTTAAACAAACACATAAACCGTTATTTAATTATTTATGTTAAGCACATTTTAGTCTTTCACATCATTAGCCGACCACAACCTTATGGCGTTGCCAGGAAACTACACTCCAAACTGCGATAAAACAATTTTTCTGAAATATTTTCTTACACAACTTTTTAAACAAACACATAAACCGTTATTTAATTATTTATGTTAAGCACAATTGTTGCGTAGATAATCACATAACGGAGCTCAAAAACTGTATTAAAACAAACGCAAGTGGAACCAACCAGGCGACATTTCAGTCTTTCACATCATTAGCACCGACCACAAGCTTACGGCGTTGCCAGGAAACTCCACTCCAAACTGCGATAAAACACATTTTCTGAGATATTTTCTCACACAACTTTTTAATGCTGTGCCGACGTAAAGGGGTCTTAGCGAGATACGCTCTTTAATGGTTTACCGGAGTGGTCATGGCCTCTCTGTAGTACTAAAACCTTTAGGAGGCAGTAGTGAGGATGGAAGGTGATACTTACCTGAAAAGTCGATCCTTACCGCGTACCCTTAGTTGTGCTTTGTATGACTTTTACATAAAGTTTTATGTGTTCGCTTTCACAATAATAAAAAGTAACGATAGTAGTTGGACATCTGCCCGAAATCTTATTTCCTGTACGCTCATTTTTCTATCTAAGCGCAACTTAATACAGAATATTTCGTAATAAATATTTGACGGTAATATTTCAGAACCATTTATGTTGTATATCTGTATTGATAGAATATTTTGTCTTTTAAATACGTTGATAACGTAAAATTATCATCATCATCATCATCATGATCATCATCATCATGTCAGCCGATGGTCGTCCACTGCAGGACGTAGGCCTTTTGTAGGGACTTCTAAACATCACGATCCTGAGCCGCTTGCATCCAGCGAATACTGTGACTCCCTTGATGACGTCAGTCCACTTGGTCAACCAACACTGCGCTTTCTGGTGCGGGGCCGCCATTCCAGCACCTTGGGAACCCAACGTTCATCAGCTCCTCGAACTATGTGCCCCACCCATTGCCACTCGCGACACGTTGATCTATTTCGGTGACTATGGTTCTTCTGCGGATCTTCTACTCTTAGCATAGCTCGTTCCATTGCCCGCTGTGTGACATCAAAGCCTTCTTATGAGGCCCATAGTATGTAAAGGAGAAACCCCCTTACAAGCCATAAAATTATACTTATAATAAGCATTAGGTAATGCTTTTATATTTTTTATTTGAACAGACTTAGTAGTCTATAGATAATATCGTTTGCAACCATAATGTATGACTCACGCATCACCTATTAACAGCACACTGTATAAGCCTTCCTCCTTATACGAGAGGGGATATGCAGCTTAGACCCACCACGCTGATCCAATGCGGATTTATGTAAAGTAATGTAATAATTATATTAATTAAAAACTTTTTTGTATTCACCAAAAGTTCATAGCCATCGTATGAATGTTTTGAACATGTCCGACAATCGCAAATAAACTTAATTTTTTTATAAAAATATAGTAATATAATAAATCAATTATACATCTTAAAATAAACAGGAGATCTGTTAACAGAATATAAATTATACACTATTGTTAGAGATATATTTAACAAAAAAAGAAGGTATGCTAACAAAATATACAAACTCTAAGCCTCTAAAAGAGGGCAAAGTTGAAAGAAAAGGAACGCTCTGTAATTGCCTTCATGACCCCACGAAGACTTAGTGGCGTAATGAGCACCGGAAAGATCTTTTAAAATCCCACTTCCGACGTTCCACGTCCCTTTAGTGTCTTAGGATTTTAATATTCTTTTTGTGAAATTTCATTTGGTTGAATCTCCTGCAATAATAGTGGCGCAATGGGGCGGGATATTGAATCTTTTAAGGCCTTAGGAATGGGTTAAAGAGGTATTTTAAGATTATTGTATCATATTACCTTTGTTGATGTAATCTAAAAATATATATCTACGAATTCTATTTCATTTTTTACATTATGTGCTCGGCCATAATCATGTCTGATAGTAACCTTGCACGCTTGCCTAGAAGATGCCTATTCACTCTTGACTTGACGATACCCCGTGGTAGGGAACACGGAATCTGAAGTAATTTAACGTTCAAATATTTATAGTTAATATCTATAATATTAAGACACATACACTAAAGACGTTCGACTCTTTTTAGGTCTGACAGTTATGTTTTATTATTATTATATTAAATTAAAAGCCAAAGAAATAGCACAATAATGGAAAGTAGAAAAGCATGGCTTAGAACCAGACACTTCGCAGAGAATGCGGGTGCTGCTCTTTTCTGTCAACCATTGCAGAAACTACGTCACAGCATTCACGTTAAACGTAATTTCCAATTTTACATATTGTTACATTTCCCGCTACGATAGTATTAAACAATTGAACAAAATACTTCTGGTTACTATCATATATTACAAACAGGAGCGCCCTGAAAATGTTAGTGTCTAATATTTTATCATAACAGACACGTTGCAAATGTTAACAACATACTCGCACAACATGCAAGCATATGCAACTGTTTCCTGGACAACAAAACTGAAATTTATCTTCTCAATATAGTTTTACCTCGCGCGGGAGCTGGAAATATGCACTTTTCAAAGTCACTCGACATAAACTGGCTCTCTTAAACAAACCAGATACTAAAGTTTCTCTGTTCAACGACTAAAACGGTAAAGTTTCGAATTTGAGGTCAGGATGATGGAGCTCCTATTTACAATGCAGTAAGTATTCGTAAAATGTAAGACAATGTTTGATTATCTGGGTTTATTATTTAATTGTAATGTTTGAGAAAAGTTAGGCTTTGGGGTAGCATATAAATCGATTTCTGCATGAGTTTTAAAAGTGTATATCTATCAAAATCCGACATCGGTGTTTTCGACAGACAAAATAAAATCTTTTAATGAAGAGTGAATAGGCTCTCTAGGTAAGAGTTTTCTGACTAGCTAAACCTCCACATTGCCTTTTAAAGGGGAATTACGATCAAAGGTAAGCGTAAAATAAAGTGTTTATCTAGTTGCTAGATAAGGACTTGCGTATCGATTCGTGCATCGTGTATTGATCATCATCATCATCATCATATCAGCCGATGGACGTCCACTGCAGGACATAGGCCTTTTGTAGGGACTTCCAAACATCACGATACTGAGCCATCTGCATCCAGCGATGCATTCGCTGGATGCAGGTGTATTGATATTAGTAGCAAATTATGTTGCAATATATGAGTTGTATTAGCACAGCTGAATAGAACTGATTTGATGAAATTTAAACCAGCTAAGTACACTGCGATGAAGGCTATTATAATACAGACATTCACAGAACCACGAAGCATGTGCAAAAATTACTGCGAGTCTCGTGGTATTTTGTGGACCTGATTCTGTGTACGAGTATTCAAAATATGATAAGTTTGAAACACGTATTGTTATTAATGAAAGCTGTAGCAAAAAAGTCTTGACCCAATTGAAGTCTAAAGGGGCGTGCAGAAGCTTTTGTGTTTAAGATTTTTCACTCCTTAAAACTTTACCTCAATATATTTCAGTGCATTTAAATCTTTTAACGCTCACTTACCACTTCATATAGCCAGAGACCTCTTACTTAGAGATTTCCTTTTAGTGGAACTTCAAAGGTTTTTCTTAAACGTATTGAGTTAAAAGAAAAGGTAGAGAGAGCTAAGAAGTGGTTTTCGCTGTCATTACAGTTCATTTTGTTGGGAAGCTTTTATAGAAGTTGTTTAAGGTTTTCCCTCTCAACTATCATTATCCTGAATTCATCTCGAAAATACTTTTAAGTGAAGTACCTGATAATGGAACTGCTCTAGTGTGAAAAGTTTCGTTTTATGAAGAGGTGTTTAAGAAAACTTTACCCGTTAACTGTGAAAACTTTTTTACTGAGAAGTGCTAATTAAAGTTATTCTTAAAGATAGGGTGCAGTTTTTTCTTTTCTTTAGAAAAACAATATTTTTTGTGCATTTTTTTAATATGTTCCCTCAATTTAGTACCAACTACTCAATTTAGTACGGTATTTGACCTCACCGTAGATGTTTCTTACTTAACTAAATAGATTTAGATGTCATTTGGCATTCAGGTAGCTTATAACATGGATTAAAAGATAAGATTATCCAACATTTGTCTGATAGTTAATCTCCGAAATTACAAATTGAGTATTTATGAAATTTTTACGACAAAACTAACAAAAACCGAATTCCACGAAGGAGATATAGCCTCTTTTTTCAATAATTTAACTCTGTTTAATGAACTGATTACTGATATACAATACAGTGTTACAATACAAAATAAATACAAAACAATACAAAATAAATTTACATACTATATCAGCAAAAAAATTGTATTACGTCATTCATAGTTTTTTGTCTTAATAATATAGTACCAGCCTAATACAGATTGATGGCAGATGGTATCACATGATACATCATGGCGTCTACTGGTCGAATAATAAAATGTTGACGAAGAAAATAAGGCTATATAATGTCGTAAAGCATAAACCACGAAGTTTTGCCTGAACTAGTAATTTACTTTCGGTGCCATAACATTGGTTCATATAATATACCCAATGTTGGCACAAGTGACACAGGGCTAAACATCGGCTTACATAAGATCTAGATCAGAGTAGAGACTTTTTACACTAACCAAATACATTATCATGTCATTCATTAGAGTAATATTTTTTTATTGGACTACTTATCAGAATTTTTTTTTATATTTCATTCAAAATGTCAGTTTAGGTATTTCTAGATACCTACTAATCTCACCTAATTCACTGACAGGTATATCTCTCGATAATTTCATGATTGACTGTTTGTCATGAAGATTCTTGATTTGACTAATAATATAAATGAAAAAGCAAGCATGTTTGTAAGCCGTTGCCTTTAAATCTTATTGTTCTGTGAGTGCCATCTCCTATCGGAAGTTACCAATCATTAACTGCTCACAGCAGCTGCCTTTAAAATTGATCTGGTACTCCTATTGAATCTTTTTATAACTTTTTCCTTTTTAAACTGCCTATAAATAAAATAGGGCATGCAAGATAAAATTCGTCCAAACTGCTGAAATTTTCCATCCATCTGAGGTCACTAAAATATATTTTTTTATTTCTACCATTAGATTACCAGACATAATCTAAGTAATTTAGAAAAAAATAAATATATTTAAATAATTTTGCTAAACGTTTCATGAATATGATATTAAGTGTACGTCTGTAAAATGATGGTGTTTCGTCACGATGACGTTCATTGGGTGTTCGATTCGGTCCAAAAATGTATAAAATATGGCACCCGAACTAAACAGGGCAGTATATGATTATATTTCAAGTGTGACAAACAGTTGTAAGTTGGTGCATATTGTGATTTTCGAGTGTTTCTTGCTAACGCACCCTTACATCAGAAGTGGGATACATAGTGTATTATTAAGAACACTTCGTTGGGCCTGTGATCTATCAGCAATCACTATTAGCAACACAACAATTCTTCTTGGTGGCAAAGATAACCATAAAATTTGTAAGTACTTCGCAGGACACCTTCTAAATTCCGTTTTTATATTGCAACATTTTGTCGTTCAACAAGTCGCTAGTAGGAATTCGCAGCATTAAGTTCATAGATGCCTTTGGGCTGGCTTCCAACGTCTTGTATTTGGGAGCGCAGGCCTAATTTATATCATCCATCGTAACATAGTTGCAATGATATAGCGGCCGATGTACCGCGTGCGCTAAATTGCGCCGTGTAGTATGTAATAGACTACGAGTGTAGGTCTTACTAAGCCTACAATATGAGCTTCCTGTTATTATTTTAATGAAAATCTCAATACCTCTACAATATACATATGATTAAAACAAAGTGCCAAATTTTGCTTCTCACTCAGATCTTCAGAACATGTTTGTTTTCCTCGTCTGAATTTGAAAGTTAGCGTTCTCTGTACCTACCATTAACAACAAAGGCACTTATAATAAAAATCAGATAATATTTAAGTCTAAATATATTTTTATAACAAACTGCCAAATGCCTCAAACTATAATCACATGCATAAGTCAATTTGTAAATTTATTTTTAGAGCAATATAATAGTCCATTTTTGATGGCTTATGCTTCGCTAGGTTTAGGGTTTTCTATGTTTTGTGAGTTATCAGAACGATTAAGTGGTCTAAGACCCGGCATTAGAAATATATACCCTCATCTGTTATTTATTGTTAATATGAAATAAATAGATAGATAATATTCACAGTGATAAACCTGGCTGAGTTTGTTGTGGGCTCTTCTCGGACCAAGGCGCGTTTGGAACCCTCGTAACATTAATTTTAAGTTTAAGAATAATTATTATTACCATTATCTTAAGTTTAATATTATTACCTGACGTTTCGAAAGAGCTTGTAAACTAAGCCTATTTGAAATAAATGAATTTTGACTTTTGACTTTGATACATTTCAAATAAGTTGCCTAGTCGAATTGCGGTCAGACTTAAAATTGCTTGAAAGTTATCATACATATCCGAGTTCAAAATCTAAAATATACAAACAAATTAAAATATATACGTCGTTAAAGTATACAGAAAATGACCTTGAAAATATATGCATTAAATATCTCACACATGTTTCATACATGAGCAGTAATAACAATTATATTACAAACAGAAATTGTTTCAGTATTTACGAAGTGCGCCTGCATAGTGTTAACGACTTTTGGCAGCCAATTCTAAGCGTAAACTTACGGATCTAAATATTAAACACACGGTTTCCTTAGCAAAACTTACTCGCTGGGATAAGTTTTACTATTACTTCTACTGATAACCAAAGAACATGTTGCTTGAGTTGATAGAAAATCTATAGCGAAGTGTAACTCCCGAAGAAAACTATTATAGAGACCTTGATTATGAAATTATATCTTGAAAGAAAAGAGTATTTATTTAATTTTATAGTATCTATACTCTATACTAATATATAAAGCTGAAGAGTTTGTTTGTTTGGTGGATGGAACGCGCTAATCTCAGGAACTACTGGTCCGATTTGAAAAAATATTTCGGTGTTAGATAGCCCATTTATCGAGGAAGGCTATAGGCTATATACTTCTACGGGAACGAGAACCACGCGGGTGGAACCGCGCGGCGTCAGCTAGTACATTTTATAATTGATTAAGTATACACAAAAAAAAAAATAATCCTCAACACATATGAATGTAGAAAATACTAAGCTGTCTACGTTCATCGATATCCTACAATCCGTTGACAAATGACGTTAGGCTACCTTGTGGGGACCTTCAACTGCATCTTCTGTTGCAAGGTGGCCATTCCAGCAAAGTTCATTAGTTCTCTAAACTATGTCATTGTTAACAATAATTCCAATAACTCCAATTAAGCAAGTCAATGATAAGAGCAGTACGGTACTTGTATATATAAACTAGTAACCTTCATCGAATCGGCGTGGATTTGCTGTGGACAAGTAAAATAGGTTTATTGATGTAAAATTAATAATCTGAATAAAGGCTTTCATTAATATTGTAAAATAGGTTGATATTGGTTAACCATGTATAAGTTTTTTACTTATAATTTCAATTGACCTTGACAAACAATGTTTAATTTACTTTTTTTTTAAATATTGTAAGAGTCGTTGAATCCTGAGGTCTGAGGAAGATCCAATTTCGGAGTACCACTTACGTCATTTATACGTCAATTAGTGTCAGGGTTTTTGCGAACGGTTTTTCGCGAAGATTAGCGAAATAAATCAATCATTTCTTATTTACTTATTTCACTATAAGATTGACCCTTTTATAGCAAACCTGAAACGACCCTAACATAAAACATACGAGGGCAATAGATTTCGTACATTAAAAGTTTGATACTCCGAATCCGAGATAGCGACAGGTGTATTTAACGAGCACTCCAGAGATTTAGAGCGGGAAGATTCGCCATTAATCTCGTTTAGACAGACGTGAATAGAAGTGGCAAAGCAAACATTGCTTTATCAAAACAACTCATTGTTTCTTTAATGTAATTGTACCGAGAGATTACAGCGCTCGCTTCAGATTTTAAGACCTAATACACACTTGGCGTTGTGAGTTATTTTCCCAAAAAATATTTTTTTTTTCATTTATATTTGCACAATAACAAAAACAAGAGAAATATAGACATATTATGAAGAAAGCAGGATATAAAAGCTGACCTTATCGCTAAATAGCGAGTCCTTCGAGGCAACCTTAGGTCTGAGAAAACAAATGCTGAAACTATTCTTAACGTTAGTAAATGTTATATAAACCTACTTTTCACCCTAAATCAATGACAGTAGTTTTTAAATGAAAGAGATTATATTTTCCTGTGCTCTCGTAAAGTGAATGTAAAGTTTCATGATTATAAGTTCAGTAGTTAAGGCATTACAAACAAAGTCACATTGGAAATTATGATGTTAGTTTTATCAATCATTAGATGGCCCTTATGCCAGAAAATCTTAACAAATAATGAACTAATAGTTTATTAACAAAAAAAAATAGTTTTGGTTTAGGTAGAATTTATATCGTTGTTGCGAAAAAACAAAATTAAGCATTAATAAATCAATCGTCAAAATAGACTTCAGAAAATATGTCTTCATAATTCATACCGTTTATTTATTCATTATAGATCAAGGATAAATAATAAAGAAGCAAATGCTAGATTTAATGTTTTATTATGTGTAGGCGTTCTCAGGATTCAGGTAATAATAACTTCTTGATTGTTTGAATACCTTCTTTTATTTCAATTACTTTATGATATTTCTATTGGTGGTGAAACTACTTTCGATTCGGAATTGCAGACATTGCAAAGAAGAATCGATAAGAAACTCTGCAGTACCTAGCTCTTTTCAAAAAATTTTGGTTATAAAACTGTTTAAATCCTACTCGACTTCACCCGTGATTCGCTCAACAGAGAATAATCGACCGCCAACATGAAAATAATAATTGTCCCTGTCAAGTTGCAGCTTCCAAGCTTGGCTAAAATGAATCTGATTGGTTCCCGCCATTTTACGTCAACCGGCGTCAACCAATCACAGAATGACAACTGAGAGATCATTTAAAAACAAAGTTGCCAGCAAGACAATAAAAATGTAATGCAATTATGAAGCTAATTTGGCTAATCCTAACAATGTTCGGTGATATAGATTGTCTTCTAATGATCGAAAATCCGGGAATAATGATTTATTCAGAACCGAATACGATAACAGCAATCACGCCGTGCTCTGTACATGTAAACTATTCCTACAACATAAACTGGAAGCCCAGATGTGCGCGATATAAATGTGTTGTTGCGAAATGATTGCACAACACAATCCACATTTCAGTATTATGTCACCGTCTCTTAGCTTATCAATATTTTCTTATACTCAAAGAGCTTTTTGTGTTTCTTGCCCAGGTTTTTAAAGTACATACCTCCTTAACACCTCGTCGATGTTTTAATGAGAATACATCTAAAATTCAACTAAGTTTTTTGGATGTTTTTTTACACGCTGATTTATTCATGTCGTAACGCGTTTAGCGACTTGCGATGTATGGGTGACATTATGGAATCAGCACATCAAGAACACCCGAGTGTGGAACAAGTTTCCACCATAATTGAATTTCCGAAATCGGCGGACTTGTGTAAATGGGATTCTGTGAAATCTTTTATCGTGTGATTCCTTCGGCAAAAAGTTAGCGCGTAACCGAGTGGGGAATGTTTGTTCGAACTATTTACTAAAAACGTTTGTTAACATGGAGTCGGATCGTCACTGATGTGGACAAAAAGCGATAACACGGCCCCGGCAGCCTTTCTGGCATAGAGACTGTAGCCGAGCTCACTACCAATTCTTAGAACTTCTTTCTAACGCATTTACAACTGTTTAATTTTGTTTGTATGGTATAAACTTTCATGCAGATGGCACTTTATTAATATTATAATCTTAATTAAGAAAGATTTAATTGGTTTTTGAATTGAGCTATTAAAAAAAATCGCAAAACCTGAAAATACTTTATAGGTATGAGACTCAGAATACAGAAAACCACCAGAAGCCACGTTTAGATGTCATTCTATAGTGCGCAGTGTGTCCAAAAATTGTACACAACAGCCTGCACTAGTCGCAATTCTCACCCGCGTAATGTTGCTAGTACATGAGGCTGTTAAATTTTTCCCTATTTTGTGGTAAAAATTTATAATGTTAAAAGGAAAACAATAAGTGTACTGTTCATCACATTAAATGTTAACTTGTATGGTAAATAATAAAAACAGTGGGACCGGTTTTCTAGTGATTGCTAAGAGTCAGCAAGAAAATGAACTCTAAAAAATTTAAGACAAGGACAAATAAATAATAGATATAATAAGACGGTTATTATAAAACTTATCAACTAACAAACTAAGGAAATACATATTTACAATAATAATTTTATATATTCCATATAATTATATTATATTATTATTATAAATATGTATTTCAATCGTGTGCACAGTTATTATTATCTCGTCTTATTTCTCTAATTTTTATGTCTCTTAAAATTCAAGTATAAATAAGGCCATTGAATTGGTTTAATATCTTTTAAGAATGTGTTTTGAAGATAAAAATATTTTATTTAATCCTCTTGCTCAAACAAACAAGCAAACAATTATGTACACAAACAAACAAAAGACCAAACAAGCACACCAAAACAAACAAATGTGCAAACAAACACACAAACAGACAAGAACGAACGAACTTATTATAATATAGCACGCCATTATTATTTGTAAAATTTTAAAGCTTTAAGATTATTTTACACTTTCTTTATCTGCGCTGATTACCACAATTTTATTTCAACTTAATTGCCGGAACCTATGCCTACCTATTTAGTTGATTAATATTTTACATAAATAATAAATCATTGAATTGAAATTAAAAGTAGGGAAAATCAAAACAATTTCATTGGCAACACTTACAAAATGAAGTCATCGGTTTCTATGACAACTAAATTCACGTAAAAATTATTCATTATTTTAACATAAGAATATTTATTTGTGCTACTTACACGTGAAATGTGATCCTATTCAGTTTCTTTTTTTTACCAACGGCATTTTTACACGAAGGAATAGCACAAGACGGCTTAATTTAATTAAATTTGTCACCTGTATAGCACGTCAAACAACACGACAAACACAGAGTGAGTAATCGTAAAATGTGTAGTTTAAATGGCTTCACTTCTTTGCGCTATCACTCCTTCTGGTGGTTTTCTGTATTCTGAGGTATGAGAGATGTCTTGCAGTGTAGAAATGAGCAATAAAATAAACTTCGAGACAAACATATTTTTTGTTAAATGCATTTCATTCATCATTAACTCCCATTCGGCTCACTGTTGAGCACTGGTCTCCTCTCAGAATGAGAGGTGTTAGACTTCCACCACGCTGGCCCAATGTGCATTAGCACTTTAAACACGTAAAAGATTAAGAAAATTCTTCGGATTCTACCTACGCCCTCCAAATCGAAGGCAGAGGTCATATTCTCATATCCACTGGGCTATCACAAAGGAAATTCTTAACAAAGAAACTGCTTTGCTCGAAAACTCTTAGCTATTAATAGCTTCAATGACTTTAAGGTAAATGCATTGCTACCAATTTCATTTCACGAAATGATTGTATAAGATATCGTGTTGTAAACGTCTCGTGAATTGTTCATGAGTTCCCGAAGGGTCTATATATTTTAAAGTCGTTCAAAATAATAAAATGGCTGACGGGAATCCCTTAAAATGTTTGCGCCTCCGTCGTTAGCGGCGGGAAAAAACGTCCCCAACAAATAAGAAGAATTTTAATAAAAAGCATCGATGCGAATCGAAACAATCACACTTCGATTTTCATTGTTTGCGCGACAGGGCGACAATCGTCTCTCGAACAATGGCCACTCTTCCTATATTGTGTGCTTATACATTTTGTAAAGTAAAACAGAAAATTGAAATACTTTTACGGTTTTAAATATACAATTAAATTGCTCTAATATGATCTTACTGACTGACGACATCAAGCGAGTCGCAGGTATTCGCTGGATGCAGATGGCTCGGTATCGTGATGTTTGGAAGTCCCTACAAAAGGCCTATGTCCTGCAGTGGACGTCCATCGGCTGACATGATGATGATGATGATGATGATAATTTTACCAAATTTGGCTGGGCAGGGAGAACAACACTCACAATCGATTGTCAAGGAATTCCTTAACCCTACATCACAAGTCCTGAACTTTGCTTATCTTTGCGTATCAGACATTAAAAAATCTTTCAATTTGTTAAAATTAAAAAGAACCGGAGATCTTTGGGGCATGTCAGTGAAAGTAATATCTAATATAATTGATGTCATTGCTCCCCACTTAGCCATTATTTTTAATGAATGTGTGGACTTAGGTATTTTTCCGAACCTAATGAAGCATGGCAAATTGATACCACTTTTTAAATCAGGAGACAAGTCAGATCTTAATAATTATAGACCGATTACAATATTGCCAACACTTAGCAAGGTCTTTGAAAAAATCATATTAAATCAACTTTTATGTCATTTTAATTTAAATAACTTGTTTCATCCTGAACAGTAAGTGTTTTACAAAAGGTCGCAATACAACTGATGCAGGGGCTAAACTTTTAAAACATATTTATGAAGCATGGGAAGGTTCTAAGAATGCTATTGGTGTGTTCTGTGATCTGTCCAAGGCGTTCGATTGTGTTGACCATAACACCCTTCTACTCAAGTTAAGCCACTATGGCATCAAAAGTGTTGCACTCGATCTCATTGCCTCTTATCTCAGTGATAGAACACAAAAGGTATGCATAAATGATATAAAGTCGCACGGTTCCACTACCATAATGGGCGTCCCACAGGGTTCAATTCTGGGTCCTTTTCTATTTTTAGTGTACATAAACGATTTACCATACCATGTCAGCGGCATATGTGAGATTGTACTGTTTGCTGATGACACATCCTCAATTTTTAAGTCCGGCAGAAATAAAGATAACTCTGACGACGTAAACCGTGCCATATCGCATGTGTCGCATTGGTTCACTGCAAATAATCTACTTTTGAATGCCAAGAAAACTAAATGTATTGAGTTTTCATTGCCAAATGTTAAAAAATTAGATAAGTCTATAATGATCGATGGTGAAACACTGGAAATGGAGAGTTCCACAGTTTTCCTGGGAGTGACCTTGGATTGTAAACTTCAGTGGGGTGCTCATATAGAAAAACTGTCTGGTAAACATAGCTCAGCGGCATTTGCCGTGAGAAAAATAAGACAGTTTACTGATGTTGATACAGCTAGGCTTGTTTATTTTGCGTACTTTCACAGCGTAATGTCTTACGGTATTTTATTGTGGGGCAAGGCTGCCGATATACAATCTATATTTGTACTTCAAAAAAGAGCAATTCGAGCAATATATCAATTAAAATCACGCGAGTCCCTTCGTCAAAAGTTTAAAGAAATAGGTATACTAACAGTAGCCTGTCAATATATATATAACAGTATAGTATATGTAAGACAAAATATTAATTTGTACAAACGAAAAGGAGATTTAAACCAACGTCTTACTAGACACGGGCATAAGTTAGTTATTTCTGCATATCGTCTCCAAAGAGTAAAAAAATCTTTTGTAGGTTTGGGTGTTCCCCAAGACTGTGATGGACCTGCCAATGCATAGCTTTAAGCAATATGTTAAAAAACATTTACTTAGTCGAGGGTACTACAACATTGATGAGTTTCTTAATGATAAAGATGCTTGGAGGCCGTTGGATCAGCTTCCACCTTCACACAGAAAGTAAAACTATAAGAAATGTAAACAGTAATTGTTATTAATTGTAAATTATAATACTGTATGACTTTTTCAAAAGAGCAACTGTTGAGTTTCTTGCCGGTATCTTCTCAGCAGAACCTGCCTTCCGAACCGGTGGTAGAATCTTTACAAATAGTCAACTGACGTGTCAAAAGTGCTTGTAAACTGAGCCTACTTGAAATAAATGATTTTTGATTTTTGATTTTTTTTTTTGCTCCGAGATTTTTTCTCTACCACGCAATGGAGCCGGCACCCGCAAGGTGAATGCATGGATTGCTAAGATATTCGTCTCTAATGCAAGAGACGAATATCTTAGCAATCCATGCACTAAAGTATGTAACACTAATAATGAATATGTCGGTACAGTTTTTTATCATTGACATCTGATGATCTTAAAGTATGGATAAACACTGATAATATATGGATAAACACTAATAATATGGGTTTAAATTCTGCTGGTCACCCAATTATCAATAACATTTATTCTCTTTTTAACCTGCATTACGAATATAATAAAAATACCAAAATTTTGATGAGTGGTAGATATTATTTCCAAGGTCCTATGTAGGTATAGGTGTAAGTTATAACCCACATACATACTTTTATCGATAAGATAACCTCAAATTCAAAATTAATTTATTTCAAGTAAGCTTTGTTTACAAGAACTTTTGAAACGAAAAGTTATGTTATTATGGTGATAAGTAAATTCAAAAACTCAACTAGGTATTTTTCCGATGACGAAGTGCCAACGAAGAGCTAGAAAGTATTCATTAAAACTAAGCTAATGGTAAATTAAAACATGAATAACCAAAACCAAAGTAGGTACATACACTTGTTACTCTGCCGTTAAAAGTGGGAAAAAATCCTCAAAGTTACAATAAAACACAAAAATGTATTGGAGTTTAAAAAGTAGCTGAGTTATTAAAAATGAAACTGGAACACCCAAGTGAGTACTATACCTACATAAAAAAGGTAATTAATGTTCTCCAAAGAGTAAAGTAACACTTGTCGCGATAAAAAGAGTTTAAGGCTATATTATTAAAAAAATGATAACATTATAGTGTTACAATAATACATTATTATCGAATCGGTTTATTTTGTCTCAGAACATTACTTAAAAAATACCTAACTAGCGGACGCCTGCAACTGCATTCGCGTGAAATTCAGTGAAAAATCCTGTGGGAATTATGGATTTTCTGGGTTGAAACTTATGTAACTCAATGTAATGTCTATCAGTTAGTGAAAATCACTTTAAAATCGGTTCTGCCGTTCCAAAAATTTGCCGAAGCAGACGGAAATTTTAAAAAAAGCTCGTCTGGGTTTTACTGTCGGATACATACATATACCCACCTATATTAAATATATAATATTAAACAAATATTTTGCTGGTGGGAGGCTTCAGCCGTGGCTAGTTACCCTACCAGCAAGGACGTACCGCCAAGCGATTTAGCGTTCCGGTACGATGTCGTGTAGGAACCAAAAAGGAGTGTGGATTTTCATCCTTCTATAAAGCAAGCCCACTTCCATCTTAGATTGCATCATCATTTACCATTAGATGATATTGTAGTCAAGGGCTAACTTGTAGAGAATAAATAAATAAAAACACTTGAGAAAATAAAGTTATTTTGAACAGACCGACAATTTTATTTATATGTATGGATATGTATATGTATAAACCGAACTCCACGTAAACGAAGTCGCGGGGCGCGCCATCACATAATAATAATGTCTAATACTTACTTACTACACGTGTCTGTGTAAAACTTAACACGTGTCTGTGTTGTATTACATCCTCTGTTTTATGTAAAACCAGCTTACCTTTGATATAAAATCTGGAAATTCAGGGCAAGAAAATAAATCACAAATGAGATTCGTGTTTTATCTAGCAGAAAGCATGTCGGAGACGCAGTCTCTAATAAAATTTTAATAGTATGGTTGACGGAATATATGGGAAAGTATACCAGTACTAACAAGAAAATTCCATAGTCACATGTTATTTTCTCCAATGTTCTCATAAAACCTAGCAATCTTATCTCTTTCAATGGCTTTTGAATAAAATATGCTGTGAATGGAGTCTCCAAAATCGTTTTGAATTTCCCTTTCTATCTTGTTTATCTTGAATACTGATAAAACACAGAATATAACTTAAATATTATTTTAGTGTTTTATAATTAAGGTCAGACTAAGAATGGCTTTTGTTTTTATTAATAACAGCTTTTTAAAGATCGATTAACTATTTATTGAATAAATTAATTTTTAAAGCTATAGTTAGTTGGCAGTGATCGATCTCGGGGCGGTGTTATCTCGTTAATTTTTCCACATTTTTTAGAACTCAGAGGTCGGAGGACTTCGTAAGCGGCAACTAAGAATTCGACCAATGGTATCAGCCAAAATCTCTGAACTTTATGTCAGTAATATATTACTGTCGCCGCTGACAGACGTAACTACTAAAATATGGTGGAATTCCTTTTGAATTGCTTTAATTACATGCGATACGGATCGGTATTTTTTATCACGGCCGGTACATTTTTGGTTTGGGAATAAAATTTTCTAAACTAAAATTAGTCATCATTAAAAAATCAAGATTCTCAGCGTTGATATAGCGGCGTCCAATAGTTGATGCTGTGAAAATGCGCACCTTTCTAGCATTATATCTGAATACAAAATTTTATTACTAGAATAAAATATAGGTAGGTATATTATAAAGAGGTAAACTTTGTGGGTTTGTGAAGTTATAGAAGATAATCTTCGGACCAAATTTGAAAATTCTTTTACCAATAGAAAGCCACGTTAATGTTGAGTATATTATGTTACAATTTATCCCCGTATTCCCACGGGAACGGGAACTACACGAGTGAAACCGCGGGGCGTCTGCTCGTAGTACAAGATAAAATTATAAAATATTCTTGTATGTGTTGACAAACAAACATTTGTCATGTTTGATACCTTACTACGCTATACATCCTATTGGAACATCTTGATTGCTCCTTTTTTTTAAATAAAAATTAAATATCGTTTCAATCCTATACCTGGGATGTTCACCTAGTCGTAGAACAATGGAATAGAATGGAAGGATCCTGACCCGTGACGTGATATCTTAGGATATTATAACACTAAGTCCAGCAACCTACACTGGGTCAGCTTGGTGGATTTCCAATCCCGAAACGAGGTTTGTTAAAAATACGCTGATAATGATTAACAATGATGTCAAGTCATAAGTACATTTTCCCAAACTGTAGGTCGTAAAAATTTATCCGCGAAAAAGCTATTTCAGTACAGGCAAAAAGGTAAAGATACAACGTTCAATTTTTCACTACCGTAGTCGAATGGGCCAGTAAACGGTTATTTATCGCAAGGGTTACGCTCGCTCGTTAGTGATGTTTTTTTTATTCCAATGCAGTTCAAAGCACGTGCCGCCGCGGCCTTTTGAAGAATTTACCATACAGCCTCCGCGCTAGCTTTCGCAATACGATACGTTTCGGTTTGTGTTAATATAACTCTCAATACATTCCATATTTAAATTTTTGTGTTTAAATATTTTAAAACACAGTCTGCAATTGAAATAATCAGATTTACAGCATACAGTTTATAATTTTTTGGCCTACTCCGCTTATTTTTGCTTCTTCTTCTTCTTGATGCAATCAATATCATCCTAACCGCGTCAAAAATATGTTTGATGGCTATTGAAAATTTATTGAAGTTATGAAGACTGAATGCGGATTGGCAGGCTTTATACACGCAGAGAATTAAGAAAATTCTCTGCTATGCAGGTTTCCTCACGATGTTTGCCTTTACTGTTAGAGACACGTGATATTTATTTTCTTAAAATTCACACAACTGAAAAGTTGGAGGTGAATGCCCTGGACAGGATTCGAATCGACACCCCTGGGAATCTGAGCGAGAGGTTATATCCACTGGGCTATCACAGTGATAATACGGAGCTGCAAAGAAATCTATAAGTTGTGTGGATTCAATAAACTGCTATATTTCTCAATTAGCACGCTCCATAGTAATGGAAGATTTTCTAAGAGGAAATTGTCCCTTATTATTTGAAAGGAAACAGGAAACGAGGTTGTTTTGCTACTCAATACAATAAACATTATTATTATAAAAATAAATAGATCTCATATACTCGAAGATACTAATTTATTTTTCTAATAAAGTAATTAATTAATTGGAACACCAGTTTATTTTGTTCCATAATTCAACCTATAAAGATCTTACTAATGACAACATAGTCAGCCCCGCGCTTTTCGCGTAGTTCGCGTTCTCATAGAAATACGGAAAAATAAAGACTATGTTACTCAATGATAATGTAGCTATGCTCCTCAATGATAATGATAATGATAATGTATCATTGGTGAAAGAAATAAAACTAATATTCACATTAATATATTACTTAGGATTGAATAAACAACCTGAGTCTAAAAAATTCAATTCAGCGTACACAGTGGAATAATTCTGACAAAACAAAATAAATACCAGGCGACGTAAGTCAACCATAAATTATATATCCCAACGTTTATAAGAAGCCAATTTTCTCCAAAGAACCGTACAATGTTGGAGTAATTCAAGATAAGCCTTCACGAGACGTTACTCCTATCTTTGTAATATTCTCCTTCCACCCAACGTTTTATAGATGGCCTCAGTCTTCACACAAAACAAGTAACATGTTTGGCCCTTGGCTAAATGGTATCTCATTTAGGGCCTAGTACACATGCGAATTGTAAATAGTACTATTTACAAAAAATAATACTTTGTTACATAATACTGTGTTATATAAATTGTAGATATGCGTATGCGCGTTATTTTGTCCAAAGTAGATACAAATATTGTTGATCCGCGTTAGTTTATCAAAGGCTGATTGTTAACAACTGAGTAGTGTTTATACTACTTGAATGATTTCGATTGATAGGTATTATTTGGTATAGACTTCTATATACTAATACTGTATGTATTAGCTGTACGTAAGCGAATGAGGTCAACAGCAAGCAGATTAAAACATATTAGTTAACATGTGCCATTTAGTCAAAAAAAGTTTTCCGTCTCCTATTAAAATCGATGATTCGAAATTGAATGTATAGTTTTTGAAAAATTTAGAGGCCCGCTCGCAAAAATTGCAAAGTTATAAACAATTAACTAAAAATAAATAAAGGTGTTCGGTTTTTACTTATAACTCAAAAACTACTTATGATATTTTAATCTGACAAAAGATTCAAAAAGAAAAGGAAATTTCCTAACAAAAACTGTAACCTGTAGAAGTCTGTACAAATATTTATTTAACTAAATATTGCGCTGAAAATGGGGCTTGCCGGCCGCTGAATCTTAGGCATGTCGCCGCTAGGCAGGGTACCACTCAGATATTTTAATTTTAATTTTAGAATAATTTCAAGAAATAGCAAAACAAACTACTGCCAACAAAAAAGATTTACTTAGAATTTTCAAAGAGTTTATCACTGAATGAATGAGTATGAAGTCCTATTTCCAACGCCCAAAATTGAAAATACAACATTGCTCGAAAAAAATGTGTTTTAAAAGCTCTGTCGTGTGAACATAATATTGGAAATGCATTTGTTGTACTCGTATTTGAACTCTCGTGCGAATGAGGGCTTAATGTTATCATTACGCTAATTGTTGCTAATTTATCATATAAGCTCAAGGGTTGTAACTTACTATCAAAATTACGTACTATTCGTATATGAATACCGTGCTTAAGGCAACACGATATTGCGAATTTGAAATCCCTCCTGGCCCACTCAGGCACCTTTGAGGCTTTGATGGCAAGCGTTAAGCATTAAACACACAATTTGCTACGTGTTGAAAGAAACGCTGTGAGCCGCGAGGCATTTCAAACTAGTATAGCGTGCCTGCTCGCTACACCACTCATTATCGTTTTAACTCCACTCAAGTCTGAAGGCATCACTGTTATTATTTACAGGTAAAGGCGCAATAATCGCATCTTCTTCTAATATATGATCAAACGAACTTCCAAGTGAAGTTCGATCATTATTATATGAGTTGCATCCTTGGAATATATGATAATTAAACAAAGGTAGTGTCCTTATTTGGTTGGTAACTATGCGCACTATTTTTAAAGAAAATTAAAATAGGAAGTCAAAAAAAAAAAAATACCGACCGAATTGAGAACCTCCTCCTTTTTGAAGTCGGTTAAAAAGTACTTCTTATTACTCGTAATGCCACCTCAGACCTCCATCTTGGATATCTCTCATTCCTTTTTTGTGCGCGGTAACTAACTTCTAATCATTATTTTATAAGACTCAGTAATTCCACGGTTAAAAAGTCGGACTTAATACCGTAGGTCTATGGTTTGATTTTTTATTCTTTACAAGTTAGCCCTTGACTGCAATCTCACCTAATGGTAGTGATGCAATCTAAGAGGGAAGTGGGCTTGTTAGGAGTTGGATGAAAATCCACACCCCTTTCGGTTTCTACACGACATCGTATGAACGCTAAATCGCTTGTAAGCGTCTTTGCCGGTGGGGTGATAACTAGCCACGGCCGAAGCCTACCACCTGAACCAATCAAGAATATCTTGATTGGCCCGCATCGAGGCCAGAATTGAACCCAGGACCTTGGTCTAGAAAATCCACTGCACCACTAATTTAACCGTTAAAACTCTATTCAAGTCTGTAGCATCACTGTTAATATTTTCAGGAAAAAGCGCAATAATCCCATCTTCTAATTATTATTTTATAAGTCTCAATAACTTCACGGTTAAGAGGGCGGACTCAATTTCTGCAGGTCTAAGGTTCGATTTCCATCCATTGGACTATTATTGTCTTAGGGAAAGGGAAGTCTACTGTCAATAGGACGTTAATTTACCTATTAAAGATACAGCGAGTAAAGATAAGAAATACAGTACTAGTCAATCTTAAGAATACAGAACTGTTGTAGTTATTCAAGTAATATAAAAATATTGTGAATATTTACAATACATATCATAGGTAGTACAAATTAGAAACAAATGAAAACGAGCAGCTTTACTCCTACAAGCAATCATCGATCTTTTTTTGTAAAACCAAAATTCTATGCAAAAACATAGTTTAATGAGAACGTAAACTAAGTAGGTACTATGCAAAAAAATATTATTCGTAACAATTATGTAAGCTATACAAGCGTACAAAAAACAAAAAAAAAAGCAATTTCTATCGCGAAGTTATATTAAAAGTTTCAAGAATATTAATGTATGAATAATTTAATGGCTCCTATATTTTTAATAGTTCTCTCACGAGAAAGGTTCTCGAATAAAATGAACTCAATCTATTTAAAAATTCACAAAGTAATAAAACTGTTACATTTTTATGGCGAATTTCGTTCTACGTATATTTTAAAAGAGCTGTACCACGGTATATAAGAAGAACCATATATTAAAGAGTTCCTACGGAAGCCCGTTTTCGCATAGCAAACGCAGGCTACTAGTTCATTAAAAAGATATATACGGTCATTACGAAGACATTCCGAGTATTAAAGTAATACCGCCCTTATTGTATTTTATTGAAGTAATTTGTTTATTAAGTAAATGTTATAAACTGTACGTGTACCGGAATTGCTAAAGTTTTGTATATTTTTATGGCTTTATCTCAATAAAAAAGATGAATAATTTTGTGCAAAAAAAAAATGAAAATTATTGCAAATGCAACATAACCTGCCAAGTAATAGACATTGATAAAATTGCAGAAAGTCAGTCAATATCAGGGATCACTAAACATCAGTAGCAAAGACCGAAATGTTTTCGTAGGTAACCCGTTCATGTGGTTTTTCAGTCTCAATGTCTTTTTTGGCTGAGAGATACGTTGAATTATTTATGTCCATAAAACTCGTGGATTTTTAAAAGGTAACCCGATAGGAATCGGTTTGTTAGGAACCATCGCCCCTGCTAAACATTTATGTATATTAGGCTCGCAAGTCTGGTAAAGCACTTATTACTAAGTCACTGTTGACAAAATTTTGTGACAGATTTTTTGCTAGAAAACTCAGAAACTTTAAAATCTTAATACTACTTGTCTCTTAATAGTAGAAAGGCATCGTCGAAAACGGTAGCATCTAGTGACCTATGATACCTTTATAGGTCACTAGATTAGTGTTCGTAGTTTGACGATGCCTTTCTATTCAGTTATGATAACTGACGCACTTCGGTGTGCCTCGATACACATACAATACATAAAATATTCTAATTACTTAAATAGTTAGGCCAGCTGGCCTATTCAGTATTTTGGTCTTTATTATGAACCTATTAAAATAAATTTCAAATCAATTGATAAAATGTCATTTAACTAATGTGATATCCACCAGTAAGTACCGGATGACATTTTTACATGAAATCTCAATTTACGCCAAAGATAGTGAATAAGACTGGAATTAAGCGATATTATATTTGCAAACAATGAAATTGTGGACTGAGATTATTTATATTTTTTTCTTTTAATATTTCAATAATTCTATTTTTGTTTATTGAAACTTATGTAATTTTAAATAAATAATATATTTACAACAATGACACACCATCTAATTGTCCACCCTTAGGCAAGGTACCCAATACGCGGGCGCTGTTACCCTTCTGGATGGCAAGACTTATTCTTTGGCCCAAATAAGCGCCAGCTCTTGGGTCACCTGACACATGGATCTATTAATTTAATTAATATTGAATTGTGATACTATTATACAAGAACGTGAAATGTATGTAATGTAGGTTTATCCGCATATACATTTAAAGAAATTAAATATCACGTGTCTCAAACGGTGAAGGAAAACATCGTGAAGAAACCTGCATACCAGAGAATTTTCTTAATTCTTTACGTGTGTGAATCCGCAATGGGCTAGCGTGGTGGACTATTGGCCTAACCCCTCTCATTTTGAGAGTAGACTCGAGCTCAGCAGTGAGACGAATTGATAATGATGATGATGAATGATGAAAGTTTAATATAAATATGATTCTTTAATTGAAATGCGTTGTGAAAAATTATAAGTATAAAGGTCAAAGGTTTTAAAGGGGAACTAACATTACTTTTGGCAAAGCGCCATTTGCAGAGAGATTTGGGCATCAAGCCAGGTAATGTGAGGCAGACCTTTTGACGTAGGTAAGCATTATTCGTGAAAATCCTAGCTCGGTGGCTCGGCTTTGTTGGTAAGTTGTTCACTTTGGCATTTTTGTGTAAATTGTAGTTTATTTTAATAAGAGGAATACATAATATATCTTTCTCTTTTCTCTTTTTTTATTTTAAAGGTTTGTATGGATGTTTGTTTGTATCTTTGTTACTCTTTAACGCCAAAACTACTGAACCGATTTGGCTGAAATTTGGAACAGAAAAATATTTTACTCTAGATTAACACATAGGTACAAATTTTTATCCCGGGAAATCCATGGTTCCCGAGGGATTTGTGAAAAACTAAATTTCACGCGGACGTAGTCGCGGGCGCCCGCTAGTACAATACAAATAGCTAGTACATAATATATACGAGTACAATTAATCTTTGTGGCTTCAGATTACAAGGTCCTGTGTCCGGGCCTGGGTTAAGCTATCAAGTGCTGAGCTTTTCTATCTTCTAAGAAAATTTTAATAAATCTCAGCCCGAGTAGGAAAGTTGGGTGTAACACCCCCATGCCACTGAATACGATCGCTGAGTCCCGGCCATTATCATTAACATGACCGTAAAATAGTTTATTATAATTATCATCCTTAGCCCGCCAACCAGCATTTAAGCAGCATGGTGGGTCTAAGCTATATATGCTTTCTCCTTTAAAGAGGAGCTGGCTTTTTGACTGATACTGACTGATAATTATGATGATGATGATTTTCAAACAAAGTTTTTAAGTTAAATTGATGTTTGTGCAAAATCCCTACTTTCAGTGCAATTTAATCATACCATGTGCTGAAAAATTACTTAAACGTTGATGATACACTTGGTTATTATTCTTGAATATTTGCTTCAAGTAATACAAGATTATTTTTTTTACTGCAAAGTAAGTTTTTTCCAAACAATGGGGCTAATTATTTTTTTCATGTTAAACGATTTCTTTGTGTGTACTTCTAACGGTCACATTGAAAAAAGTGTACTAGGCAAAGTTGTATATCTAGCTTAAAGACATTAAAATATATTGCGTATAACGTAATATTTACAGGACACCCTGTATATGATTAAGAAAAATAAGGAAAAACTACTAGACTGTTGAAGATTACAAGCATAAACTGTAACTTAAACAACTTTCTTACACAGTAACCCTGTCCAATTGAAAAAATATCGTCATTAGTAGAATTTGGTGATTATTTTGAAGTTATTGTGGTAAATTGTAACTCATATGATGGTGGATTTTCATCTTAATATAATATTTTGTATCATAAAACTTGACGTTCGAATCTGTAGTTTTAAAATTCATAACCTCATAAAGTATAGCAGTAAAAAAAACTAAGGGGTATAATACTATTTGCATGTAAAAGAGTTCAGCAGCGGTAATACTTCTCTCGTAAAATATCTGAAACATTTTCTCCTTGGTCTAGACAAGCTTGTAATATCCGGGAAATTCTTTAACTAGGAAGAATAGCGTGTAAGAAAACGCTGCTACTTGAGCTTTCATACCGAGTTTTCTATTAGATTGTGTTACATTTAAAAGAAGGGTTTTGAGATTGAAAACAAAGTTGTGGAAAAATATAAGAAAGAAATCTAATAATTTTAATTTATAACTAGCGGATTTCAATCGAAATTCCTCAGTGCCTGAAGACAAAAGTCTTGGAATAGTGCGTGTTGCCAGTGATGACCTATGGTTCCGAGACTTGGTCGCTAACTATGGGCCTTATAAGTAAAATTTAATTATTGTATCTAATGATAAATAATGAAAATAATTGTGATTTTACAAGCAATCGTTAAGTTTCTTCCTGGGTTTCGAGCCGGTGGTAGAGTCTCTACAACCAGTCAAACTTGACTTTTCAAGAATCCTTAAAAACAAATAAAAATAAGACAATGATAATAAAACAAAGAGGTATCTCTTATTTTTCGTCGTAAATACTCGTAGATACACGGCTATCATAATTAGGTATGTCCGTCGCCATCAGGAGGGTCCACCAGTAATTGTACAAAGGTTTGTTCACACAGCCTCGTCCAATGTAGCCTTCGCTTCTGATTGCTTTACGCTACAACTTTCATTTTCTGAACACTCTTGAATTGGTTGACTTTCACTGAAAATCAAACAATTTTAAAAGCAGAAATAGCAGTAAAGTATAAAATCGAAATAATTATTTATTTTTTCTTTAATGTCTTATACAACTATGTACTCTTAGTTATTATCTACTTATTGTATTGTGTAGTATAAGTAATTAAGTAGTAACGCTTAATTTGAACAGTATAGGACATTAGTAACAACTGGCTCTTTATTATCCAATACTACCAGAACAAAAAATTAGAAACCAGAGAGATTTACATTAATAGTTTGAATAATAACACAAATTGTCAATATTAGCAGCTTATTTCAATGGCCCACTACAGGGTTAAGCTTCCTCCTTAAAGGCGAGGCCTTTTGTAGGGACTTCCAAACATCACGATCATGATCCACCTTCACACAGGAAGTAAAACTATAAGAAATTGTAATGTTGTCATCAATTGTAAATTATAATATTGTATGATTTTTTTTAAAAGAGCAACTGTTGAGTTTCTTGCCGGTTCCTTCTCAGCGGTTCAGCTGGTAAAATCTTTACAAATAGTCAACTGACAAAACTAACAAAAGTGCTAGTAACTAAATATGAACTACGAAATATTGCGATGTAATACCATCAGCTTCCTAACTCCGGGATGCTTTTTTTCTTAAAATAAGGCTTATGTAGCATAATACAAAAAATGGCTAAAAGCTTACAAGACTCCACGGTAATTTTCTTCCTTTGCGGTGACTCCATCAGTAAAACAGCGAACTCACTATAAGCCGTCTATTACTGAGGTCTTATTCGAGGCATTAGTACCTACGTATTTTCCACTGAATATTTTTCCTCTACATTATTTCTGGCTTAGTATTTAATTTTTTCCAAAATATTAAATTTTGATCTCTGAGGCTTCTGAGTGCATGGCTAATTTTTTTTCCAAAAGGCCGTGTTATCACATCTGTAATTATATCCTCGGGAGTTTTCACAAAATACCTAATTTGGGAGTCGGGGTTTTGTTGCAATTTTTCCTTTATTTGTTAATAAGCCCAGAAGACCTTAAACATAGTTGGCACGATGTAGATAAAAAGGCGAACAAAAGAAAATTGCAATTTCGAAATAACTTTTTAAAAGAATATAATCTATTCTCATCATCATCGTCATCATCAGGTGCGCTCTTCAAACTGAAGTTTGGCGGTTAGATGGAGAAAACTTTTCCGATCACCAGAGATATTTTTCAGCTGGCTGTAATTACTCTTGGTCCACTCCTTAATATCGTCCAGCCATTTACGTCGCTGTCGTCCTCATGCCCTTTTTCCGACTATCTTGCCTTCTAGGATTAACCTAGGAAGCTCGTAGATAGGTCCTCTTTGCAACACAATCACAAGCAACACAGCGTCTTCGCCGGCGAAGACGAGGTCCCCGATATCTAACGTCATCCGGACGTGGGTTTGCTAACTCACGATCTCGGGGGCGTCCGGACTGATTCACTCAGGTCACGGTTACACCTTCCGTAATGGCCCTCTAAGCCGAGGTCAGAGTCTCATATGAGACGCCTTTAGAGAGCCGGTCTGTCCTCTAACTTTATTTCAGCCTTCGGGTCTCATCAGGCGATGCTTCTGCGCTCGCCCAAACCCCCCGGTGACGCAGTAGTGGTCCCACATGGAGCCATCGGCACGTACTTAACACGAAAAAAAAAAGAAAAAATAGTCCTCTTTGCAGATGTCCGACAAATGCAACCTTCCGCCTCATTACAATTGTCATCAGCTCGCGCTTGCAGTTTGCTCTCTCCAGCACTTAAGCATTTGAGACAAAGTAATTCCATGAGATTTTCAACATTTTCCTTAACCCCCACATCCCAAACCCTTGCAAGCGTCGACATATTCTGTTATTATTACAGTATTCTCTTAATAGAAAAATAATATTTTACAATTTACAATATTTACAAAGTGTATCCAAAAATAATAAAAACACTTCGTGACTACTACAATCGTAATATTGTAAGCCATAGTGTATTTATTACATTTAACAGTTCTCATTGTTTGAAAATTTTAAACGAAATTGTTTGCACAGGGCAAATTCTACAGATATTAGTTTTAGTTAAGAAAAATAACACCAAGTCTAGACAAAGCTGATAAAATAGATGGCTTCATTTGTATTCACAAAAACAAGTGTTGCCAAAATGTCACAATGTACTGAATTTTAATGTATGCAAAGTTGTGTGCCCTCTCAAGAGTAAGAATTCTTAGGAAAATGTTAGTTTTACTAATAAGTCTTTCGTGGTAATCCGCTTTTTTATTAAGTTTCCATTTTCCCGTACAAAAAATTTAAATCCGCTTTTACGCCCGAGGTTTTCGGTATTAAGCCTTTGTAATGAAGTGCCCACTTACTTTCGCCTTGGATTTTGCTTTATATACAAGAGTAGGTATTAATTACGTCGCATTGTTTTATTCCGTGATAATAATCTGTTTACTTTACAAATGGCGTATTTGTTGAGTAAAAACTTAATCTCATTTTAATCTCACTTTCATTGGCAATTATGTTGAACAGTTACTTAATAATTATATTCCATTACTTTTATTACTTTCGTAGGTTTTACTTTAGTAGTCGTAAATTTTGTTAAATTTATTTTACCAGTTCTCATTTATATAACAGAACTTATAACAAAGTATTTCAGTTTACTAAATCAATGAATATAACACTTGTTATATTATATTCCTTGTAATACTAAAGAATATAACATTTGTTATATTCTTTGGTATTACAAATTCTAATTGAATCTTGATTGATGATTGCAGAAAGAGTTTTTTTTTATTAAGTATTTTTAGATACCTACCTACACAAAATTTTAAACGCGTTTATGAGGTGTATTATAAGCAAGTATAACATCGCCCGTTTTTTCAAATTTGGCTAATTTTCACCATCGTTTAAAATAATTACTATAAGAATATATAATTAATTAATAACTTATTAATCTGCGTGACTAGACAATATCTATACTAATATTATAAAGCTGAATAGTTTGTTTGTTTGTTTGATTAAACGCGCTAATCTCAGGAACTACTGGTCCGATTTAAAAAACTCTTTCAGTGTTAGATAGCCCATTTATCCAGAAAGGCTATAGGGTATATATTATCACCGTATTGCTACGGGAACGAGAACCACGCGGGTGAAACCGCGCGCGTCAGCTAGTGTTTATATAAAATTTTGTGGTTGGTTGATCGAACGGCATCAATTAATTCATAAAGATCGATAATTGCAAGGAAGCTATTAGTTTATCATTGTCCAATTATAACAAGCGCCACTTGAATACGCAATTAATTTAATGTTGCTCGTACACACGCTTGATTGGTTCGTATGTGTAAATTTAGCTTTACTATGGTAATTATCGTATGGCTGGATATTAACAAGCTTTGTATAGTTCATCTTCGATGCCAATGTAGTGTGAATTTTAGGCAATAAACATGAATACAAAGTGCAAATTCTGAAACAGATAAACGACTAAACGGTAACAGATGACTTTCAAAATAATTATGCTTATTTACCTATATCTGGTCCTGAGACTCGGTCTCTATGGGCCTCATAAGAAGGCTCAAAATCACACAGTCGGCGATGGAACGAGATACGAGTATGCTAGGAGTATCTCTGCGTGATCCAATTAGAAATGAGGTGATCCGCAGAAGAACCAAAGTCACCGACATAGCTCAACGTGTCGCGAAGCTGAAGTGGCAAAGGGTGGGGCACATAGTTGGAAGAGCCGATGGACGTTGTGGACCAAGATGCTAAAATGGCGACCCCGCATTAGAAAGCGCAGCGCAGCAGATGGACTGACGACATCAAGCGCACGGATTCGCTGGATGCAGGCGGCTCAGCATCGTGATGTTCTGAAGTCTCTACAAGAAGCCTATGTACTGCAGTGGACATCTATCGGCTAATATGATGATGATGATATGTGTATCTAGTTTGAAACTCGTCTAACTAAACTTTAATCAGGTATTTTGTCAAAGTAACGTGAGTTTAGTCGCTTATCTGCTATAGTATACTCGTACAGTACACTCAAAATTTAATGCACTCACCAATAAAATCATCATTCATTATTATCAGCCGATGGGCATTCTCTAGAAGATATAAACCCCTCGTAATAGTCCTATGATTTTTCAAACACCATGGTCGCGAGCAGTCAGCTTCCTACGTCTCCCCAGCTGATGACGCTGAGTGTGTTCCCTTGATGGTTTTAATTTATACTTGATACTTCCATGTATTGCCGAGATAGGGTCTTGATATACAGACAGAATGGGTGCACAATAAAGTGATCTTTTTGAGTTATTGAAACCTAAAAATACTTAACTTTGGTTAGCACAAACACAACACATTAGCAAGTGACGTCATTCATAGAGATAACAGCGTGATTGGCGTTTGCAGTGATGTGATATATCACGTCACCACAAGCGCCAATCACAAACCGATGCCTTGTAGCGAATGACGTCACAGTTTATGATTGGCATTTGCGGTGACGTAATAATAATACAATTTTGTTTTATAAAAATTTTACAATTACGAGATTATTTTCACAAATAAAAATGTGATTAGAATGTCTAGGCATCTATACTGCCTATATGCAAACAATCTTCTAATAAAAATTATAAAATTAATACGCAGAAGCCTTATTTACGCAAAACTTAGAACATTATTGGCCAAACATTATTATAGTTTGTAGTCTTCGTGTGAGTCATGTCAGGATATTTCCAAGTCGATGATCAGTGAATCCCGTTCGACTGGAGATAGCCACTGTGGGCAGCACCGATAGGGTTACTCTTTAAGAATTCCTTCCAATGAACCATAGAGTTACGAATAATTTGCAATTTTACTAAATTAATTTCAAAAAAATATTATGCAACAAATTTCTTATTTGTTTAGAAAGTAAACTCAGCCTAATTAAAATAAATGAATTTTGACTTTGACTTTGGCTTTATACGCGGCTTACAGTATGGTGAACTGGCAGGAATCCTACCGTAAAGTGGTGTTAATCAGTATGTGTGTGAGAGTGTGTGTGTCTTGAGATTGACACTAAGTATTTGGTGAACGCTAGCCTGAATTAGAATGTCATTTATATATTATATATTTTTTGCTATGTTGCTTTTTCGTTGTAAAATTCCTACGTGTTTGAAAAATTAAAACTTTAAATTAATGTTATTTTATGTTCCAACAAACTCTCTATACTTGTAGAGTATGTTCTTAAAGATGACTATCGCCTTACTAAAATGAACTAACTAAAAATTTCCCAAATTATTGAAAGCGATCCTTGTTGCAATAAATTAGTAAGCTAAGCTATTTTTTCAGTGCCAGTTTTTATATTTTTCATTAGGCATAACACACAAAAATGTGTTAAAGATTTTGTACTGCACTTAGTGTACCTATAGATTGATATCTGATCTTAGTTACTAGCAGAGCTAATACACTACTAAAGAGCTAACTAGCTCAATCAAAATAAGATATTACAAACAAATAAATAAGTGGATTTAAAAATGTAGTGCCGATAACAAAGAGGCTTAAGTACAAGTAGGTACATTCAACTGAGAGTAAATTACCTACGAAGCTAGGGGGTTGAAAGTTTCGTATAGAGTGAACTAAGCAATTATTATCGAAGAAGTTTCGAATGCACAATCTCAGTCCAATTTTCCAAACCAATTCACCTAAATTATTCCAGTTATAGTAATAACTCAATTGAAAGCCAAATGGACAAACTCAGCTGCAGTACTAATTAAGTACTTCAGTATTTTGATAACTTTATGTACCTTTATAATGTACAGAGGTTGAAAATTGTCTTTACTATAATATCTATACCTTACCTTTTCAGCCGATAGACGTCCACTGCTGGACAAAGGTCTCTTGCATGGACCTCCAAGCACAACGGTCTCGTGCCGCCAGCATCCAGCGGCTCCCTGCAACCCGCTTGATATCCTCGGTCCATCTAGTAGAGGGTCGACCAACACTGCGCTTTCCGATGCGGCGTCGCCATTCCAGCACCTTGGGACGCAAACGTCCATCGGCTTTCGAACTATGTGGCCTGCCCTTTGCTACTTCAGCTTCGCGATTCGCTGAGCTATGTCATTGACTTTGGTTCGTCTGCGGATCTCCTCATTTCTGTTTCGATCACGCAGAGAAATTCCAAGCATAGCTCGCTCCATCGCCTGCTGAGTAACTTTGAGCCTTCTAATAAGGTCCAATTTCGAGAAAGAGGTGAATAGCCGAAACCAGCTCGGCTGGGCAGCGTTCGGGAAACTCTGCGACATCTTTTCGTCCGAAATTCTTCAGTGCTTGAACACGAAAGCCTTCGATCAGTGCGTGTTGCCAGTGATGACCTACGGATCCGAGACTTGGTCGCTGACTATTTGAGCCTTATTAGACGCTATTATTAATATATAATTTTATATTGTAGAACAAATCACAGAGCTCAAGTATTGGTAAATATCATTCATTGATATACTCGTACAACGTAAATACTTTTATATCTGAAAAGCCAAAATCAATCATTAGTATCTGCGCCTGTCTATTTATCTGTGTATAAAGTAACTGCAGTCAAACGTGTAATCGAATAATACGTGGAAAATATATTATAACAATAAAATTAAAGCAAGCTTCGTATAAGAAAACATGATAATAATAGTATTATTTTTGATGGTCTGTCTTACAATCACAGCTCTATAGTTAGACTTTTTTACACCGCCGTGTAACACAATAGCCTATGGTCAGCCTCTACACTCCATTGCTTCTTAACCCGCCCCACTTGTTTCCCATGCTCAAAGCATACCTACCCAATACCCATTAACTTATCCTACTAATATTACGAGTATAAACGCGAAAGTTTGTATAGATGTTTGGATGTATATTTGAATGTTTGTTTGTTAACACTGCAACTTCTAAACCGATTGGGCTGAAATTTGGAATGGAAATAGATTTTACTATGGATTAACACATAGGCTACTTTTTATCCCGTAAAAATCCATGGATTCCCGAGATTTGCCAGACCTGATAATTTTGATAATAGGAATGTTTTTTACTCTGTCACGCCTCGGCTACTGACCTGAATAACCTTAAATTTGAAGTAGAGATATATTATAGTCTGAATTAACACATAGGCTACTTTTTATCCCGGAAAAATGGTTCCCGAGGGATTGAGAAAAACTAAATTCCACGCGGACGAAGTCGCGGGCTTCCGCTAGTAACGTAGTAAGGCAAGCGGATATAACATAAAATTGAAATTGCTCAAATTGTCTTTAAAAACTTAGCTATCAGCATTTTTGCAATTATAATAAGTTTAAATGTATTTTAAATACACGAAAGTGTCTCTGTCTTTGTTTGCCTAAACCTTTTATTGATTTGGGTAATTTCATCATCATCATCATCATCATGTCAGCCGATGGACGTCCACTGCAGGACATAGGCCTTTTGGAAGACCCTACAAAAGGCCTATTGGGTAATTTAGTTACATGGAAAACGGCATTATTTTTGTCTTTTTAACTTACTTCAAGCAGGCCATGAACTCAAAATTTGACAATGATATCCTAGAGAAATTATTATTTACTGTGTATTTGGAAATCTTTTTGTTTGTAAACTATTAGTAAGTTACAAAAACGACGTCATGGATTTTCACGCGGTTTTACAGGCAGGTTTTTCTCGTAAAATCTACCAACAAATAGAGACTGCTAATTTAATCCAAGGCAGACGCGTAGTAAGCAAACCTCTAATGACATAATGAAGAATTCCCCACAGTTTAAACTGAGGCAGTCTCACGCAATCGAGTGAGCTAATTGTCTATTTCTGATTACGACTTTACGATTAACCGTATCAGCATTGTTTTAATAATTGCCAATCAGCTGATAGTTTAGGAGTCTTGTGGTGCACAGACATTTTATATGGAGGTAGCAGGTTTTAAAGATCTAGACTAGGGGTTCTCAAACAAATAGTAGCTGAATAAACAGCCTCCACGAAATAACAGTTACTAAAATATAGTGAGAATAGATTACCTAATACATTAATTGATTGTGTGTCGATGACAAAAAGTCAATAAAATTGTCCAGGCAAAAATCTATTTCAGCCAACTTTAATTTTTTATATCTACTTACAGCACAAGGAAGCAATCAATTCACAATTAGTTTATTTAAAAAAACTCCCCGTTATGAAACCAGATACATATTCGTGGACCCCCGCATACGAACCGTGAACCCACATTTTTAAGTCACGTCAACATCGACCCCCGCCGAGTCTTCCATAGACACCACACTTTGGGAATCGTTGATCTAGACCAATCTTATAAGCATCAAACAAGTGAGTTCTTCAGTGTTATACGATCAACGGGCGTTCAAAGCTCCAGAGTGAAGAACATTCTTAAAATTTAAACTGATCTAAAATCTGTGAGATTTGTCTACAAAACCTGCGGAATGAATGATTAAAGATAAATTCAAGAAGACCGAATCCGTAAACAAAAATCAGTAAAAAATAACTAACTTCTACAGAATACGATAAAAATACCAAATACCATGTAGGTACTCCGGAAACAAAGCAAGCACATAAAAAGTGATTAAAAAAATATACTTTAAAAAAACACAGCGTTTTTAAATGGGAATAAAACAAAAAGTTGGGTTAATTGACATCTGTTACGAGTTCGATTGACGCTTCCACACGAGTAATCGGTTTAAGAGACTATTATTTGAGTTCCGCGCATTTCGGATTAATTAATGAATGAAAAGGGTCAACGTGGTTACTCATTTCATATAAATTGGATTTCTATGTAATCAATCGACACCCTTCCGGTGGCTTGTTTGCCCCGTCTGCGTTACACTGAAATGTTCATCAATAGACGGCTATTGAGGAAAATTTCCAAGTTCTACAATCCGACAGTCCACGTGACTGTTGATTAGTTTATAGGTAGGTAGGTAGGTACCCGTTAGTTGGCGACATCGCATTGATCCCGTTCAATTCGTACATAGCTTGACAACACAAATTTACTTAACAATAGCTATGTTAAAACTGTTTACCTCTAGTATTTTAGATGGTTGAGTTATCTTGGGTTGGATTAGTTAAGGTCAACTTTGTAATTAAAACAATTTTAATTTTACAATAAAGTTTTATTGTGTTTGTGAGTTTGGTTCTCTCTTTAGACTCTGTATGATACGTAATGTTATTTTTTTTGGTTAATGAACTGAACTGATGGAAAAAAAACTCTTTTGGAGACTAAGACTTGCGAGGCTGGTTTAAAAACCTTTTGCCCTTTAGAGTCATCATCATCATTGTTAGTGTTTTATTAGCCCGCTATAATAGGGGCCAGTCCTTCTTCATTATGGGGTAGAGGATATAGAATCCTTTAGAATCATTTCAACAATAGCCCAACCAAGCATACACCTAGCTCTGATTTGAGCCAAAACCTTTTGCCATGGAGAAAGAAGAATGAAAGAAAAATGCGTTTATTTCGAAATTTTGCCACACATCACAATATCTCTAGTACACCAGGTCATCCAGGATAATACCCTGCGATGTGTGGACGTGTGGTGGATGTGTGATGGGTGAATGTTGAGGCCTCAACTCCATAATTACCATTATCATCCTTATGCTAGTCTATTTTATAAAGCATCTTTTGAAGTAAAAATAAACAGAATATTTTCAATTTTACTCGAACTCTGTTATGTAGATGTGAAATCGCATCGCCTTTTCTACTACCTGAAAGCCATCTACACCTTATCACCTCTTTGTATTCCCAACTGACCGCACGCTTGCAGTATGCATGCAGCTGCTCAATACTGTGAACTGTCTGTCGACTTTTTGGAATATTTTACAGTATTTTAGAATCATAAAGGAGCTCTCAGATGTTAACGATACCGATCGGGAATTACGGGATAGGAATATGAGTTGATACTCCTGTATCAGGAGTGTATCCTTAGGAGTGTGATGTCCGGTTACTTGTACATTTTTTTTTCGTTTTTTTTTTTATTCTTTACAAGTTAAACCTTAACTACAATCTCACCTGATGGTAAGTGATTAATTCTAAGATGCAAACGGGCTAACTTGTTAGGAAGAAAATGAAAATCCGCTCCCCTTTCGGTTTCTACACCGTACCGGAATTCTAAATCTAAACTAGGCATGGCCTAAACCTTCCTACTAGCCAAAAATTGGCCAGTAAATTTTTTTATTAGCATACTCTTAATTATAAATATACCGTTTAAAAACTGTCGTCATCCCTATTCCAGGCTGTTACTAAGAAATTCTCGTATTAAAGTCAATTTTTAATAGCTCTAGCCTGGTTTTGCGCTATGATATGATACTAAAATGTTAGCAGTTAGCACCTTTTGATCTAAAGCCATCATACCAAAGAGGCTGTTCAAATCTTAAGAGTTGTAAGCAAATATACAACAGAAAGACTTCAATGAAACATATTTTAACCAGTGTATATACAAGCGATGCTTTCATTAAATGCATAAGCTTAAATATCGTCGGCTTAACAGAACATAATTCTGAGTGTTTACCTTACAATGTTTCCGCCTACCGCATGCAGGCACTATTATCGTAAAAATTGAGTGTTTCACCTGTTCTGGGGCTGTTCTAGGCACTTCTAGACTGGGATTTACCCACTTAATGAGCATAACACCGTATAAAGACGGCTTAACATGACATGGAAGCGGCAATGGAGCATTAACTTCGTGTAAAATAAAAGTTGCTCGCGCTTAATTCGCCTACTTTAATGAAATTTCTTGCTTGTATAAATTTTGCGATTATGTACTCGTTGTATGGTTTAATGTAATTTTTTTTAACGTTAAAGTATATTTGATAAAAAAAAATGTTCTACATTAATTAGACCCGATCAAACTTTGTATGTATTTGTAGTTGTGCTTAATTTATAGCCTTTCTAGAGTATGAGGATCAAGATGCATATATTCACTACGCTGTCCAATGTGGGTAGATCTTAACTCCCTCTCCTACATAAGAGGAATCAGAAATGTTATTAATAATATGCGAAATCGACGACTTAACGAGCACGGGACTGACTCCTAGGCACGGAGGTATGCGCAGTGTATTTTCAAGACGGAGGTCCTGGGTTCGATCCCCAGCTGGGCCGATTGAGGTTTTCTTAATTGGTCCAGGTCTGGCTGGTGGGAAGCTTCGTCCGTGGTTAGTTACCACCCTACCGGCAAAGTCGTACCGCCAAGAGATTTAGCGTTCCGGTATGAATGTCGTTTAATAACCCAAGGGGTGTGGATTTTCATCCTAATCCTAACAAGTTAGCCCGCTTCCATATTAGATTACATCATCGCTTACCATCTGGTGATATTGTAGTCAAAGAGCTAATTTGTAAATTATAAAAAAAAATCTATAATGGACCCTCTCCTATATAATATGAGGAATCAGGTGTTAATGATAATATCCGGGATCAACTTGACGAGCACAGGATTGACTCCGAGGCACGAGGGTGTATCACCACCAAACTCTACAAGTCCACAAGTTAAGTCAGTTCTTTTCATATTCTTCTCCAGCTATTCCACTTAAGTCCTGTTGTTTTTTTTTAAACGCTGTGCGCCTATAGGTTGTCCCACCGTTAAAGGATACGTAAAACATAAGACCGTTTGCGCCCTTCCGTTCCCGCACTGCGTGTCCCCTTTCCATGTAACGACTTAACTTAGATGCAAGAGATTATGCGCTTCCCGCTGCACTAAGCGGCAGTGTTACATGAAACTTCATTTGCTTTTACGTATATTTCGGCGAAGTATTTTAATTTTAATGTGGAGCGTTTGTGAAAGTTTTGTTGTTCTATGGTGTGAGCTGAGTAGTTAGTCGTTGGCTGTGTTGTTTAACTGTCGTGGATTATTCAGGGGCCTATTTGGCAAACGCCTTTTGATATTATGTATTATGGTTTTTTTTTTAATTTTTTATTTTCCAAAATACATATTGATAATAATGTCACACAAACTACAGTTGGTTTTATTGTGCACTGCCTAATATAATCACTCAAACAATATTAAAAGATAAAAAACAATCAAAAAGAGAAAAAAATAAAAAGTAGCGTGTAGTAAAAAAATAAACAGCATAATTATTGTGTGAGTGTACCTACCGCTGATTAAACCTACTAGATAATACAACCTACTTTGTTTCGAATATCTTAACAAAAAATATAAATGCGATTGTGATGTTGTTTGTGACAACGCTTGCACGAGAAAACTACTAAACTTATCCTAATAATTATTTGTCTAAGTTACATAGTCTTTATTCTATCCCCGTGAAATTTACAAGAAAATTAAAAAGAAAACGTTTTATTCTGGGACGGTTGAGGGTCTAGATCTTTAAAACCATCTACTTCTTAATCCCACCGTACTACTCGTACAAATGGCTGACTACACTGATACCATTTTTACTGATAACAAATTAACATTTTGAGTTATTTCTCTCTGATATATCATAGACCAACACATCACCATGTTACATGGTCTTTTAGTGTACTCGTTGCATTAAATTACGAAAAGTCAACAGTATAAATATTTTTTTTATTACTTTACTTACAGTATTTGGATTTGCGTCTAAACTCGTATACTATAGCTTTGGTTGGATTTAGGTTATATTTATTTATTTATTGGTTTACAAAACTTCATTTTGATACTATTAGTAAAATGTATTACTATTTTCTTACGAAAAATTTGAAAAGAGTTTAAAACCTTGTTTAGCAATCAGCTTATGTATGCTTATGTATAAAAATAAGTAAGTATACTAAAAAAAAACCGCTACCCTCTTATAACTTGCTAACGCAAAGTTATTTGCAACAGCAGCAACAGAGCGAAGGGATTCACAGGCTGTGTTAGAGGATACGCGGCACGTTAGAGCATGCTCAGACTTCCCGTTTGTGGCTCTAGCTGTTGACGTTCTTTGAGCAAGCATCCTGATTAACAGACACACGGTTTTGACAGATTTGTATTGCAACAAGGAAAGCAACCTTAATTGCAATTATTCTACGAGTAGCTAACATTATTATAGCGAACTAGCGGACGCCCGCGACTTCGTTCGCGTGGAATTCAGTTTTTCACAAATCTCGCGGAAACCTTGGATTTTTCTGGGATGAAAAGTAGTCTATGTTTTAATCCAGAGTAAAATTTATTTTCATTTCAAATTTCAATCGAATCGGTTATGTAGTAGCGGCGTTAAAGAGTAACAAACATCCAAATAAACATCCATACAAACTTTTGTGCTTATAATATTAGTAGGAAGTAGAATGTGAGTTTGTTTAACGTTTTTAGCGTCACTATCATCATCATTATCGGCCGTTGGCCGTCCACTGCTGGACTCTTGTATGGACTTCCAAACTCCACGGTCTCGAGCCTCCAGCAACTGGGTTATACCGAGCCACTGGGGCTCGGTGTAACCTAGTCACTGTTATTCATATCGTTGTTGCACCTATACTCTGAATATAAACAAAATGATTAAGATTTGGAGTCAAGTCAAAAGTCAAAAAAAGACTATTACCTACTCTGTACAACAATGTGCCTTCCGAATGTGCCTCCAGCTGAGCGAGTGAGGTTCCAAACAGACAAAAAGCAGGCTAATTTATTTTACATTTGTGTGTATATGTTTATAATCACAACTCAACTTAACCTATAAAAATCTGAAATTTTGGTAGAAAAAAAAGCAATGAAAAGATTCGTTCTATTGTACACAAATTACAAAAAATAACATAGTGACGCTTGTTTTTATTTTTAAAACTTATCGTTTGTATACAACCATAGTTACTGAATATGATTACTGATAAATAGTGTTGAAATTTTTTTTTTTTTAAGTCGATATTACATAGTACGAAAACTAATAAGAAAGAATTCCTTAACCCTACATCCTGTAGTCACAAGTTCAGGACTCTGCTCGGAGTTTTTCTCTCTACCACGCGATGGACCCGGCACCCGCACAGTGAATCCATGGAATGCTAAGATATTCGTCTCTAAGGATAGGTAGATACATATCTGTATGATAGGTAGATTTATAACTAAACATTATTCCTGTACAGTTACAAGTTTGAACCTATTGTAAGTTTGCTTAGTACAAGACATGCCTTCTAATGGCAACCATATAATTGCATATTAGTTACACCATGGCAAAGTTGCACCCCGCGAGTTTATGGCTGATATCCTGTCACCCGTGGGTTATAAATCGACTATAAATATGGGTTTCGGATTATCCTGTCCATCAAAGCTATCCGCGTCTAATGCTTGCGGCGAGGCGGGTTTTTGTCGTGCTTTGCCCGTTCATACAACTACTGATGCTTTATGGTTTTAGAAGTCTTGATATCTATTTGTATTATGTCTATTTTTGATAATACATCCTACTAATATTATAAACGCGAAAGTTTGTATGGATGTTTGGATGTATGTTTGTTACTCTTTAACGACGCTACTACTGAAGCAATTTGGCTAAAATTTGGAATGGAAATGGATTTTACTCTGGATTACCACATCTTCATCAGGCTACTTTTTATCCCGAAAAGTCCATGGTTTCCCGAGATTTGCGAAAACTGATGATTTTAATGATATGAGTGTTTGTTACTCTTTAGTATTGAGATATATTATAGCATGGATTAATTAACACATAGGCTAGGGATGTGTGAAAAACTAAATTCGACGCGGACGAAGTCGCGGGCGTCCGCTAGTACATACTATATACATATTGATGGTTTTCGTATTAACCAAAAGTAACTTAATATTAAAACGTACACCTAATGAAAATACATTTTTCGGATTTCATTCCACCCTCTAAACTATTAATCATTACATGGTAATTAAAAACGGAAAAAATATAGGTATATCTTTTTTCAGTTAGACAGTAATCCTTGTATTCCTTTAGTATAATTTAACAAAGTCAATAAAAATCCTAACACCTAATTTTGTGCTGGTAATTCTATGTATTTTTACAAACTTTTGGTATATCATTACCACGATAACATAGCAATTTTAACCACAATTCCTTTGTTTGTATTCTACACTTACACAGTTATTACCGACAATCCTGTTCCTATAACAAGAATCCAGCAATTCATTTGTTTCCTTATTTATTTACTGTTTTTTCACTCGTTACTTACCTCACGTACCACAATGAGCCATACAAATTATCGCCTGTGCTTACCTCTGCCGCTACACAAATTAAAGAATCTAATATATTAGCCATTGTTATTGGAATATAGATTTTATCTTCCATTGAATAAGGTTTAGTTTTGATCGTCGTGATTTTGAGATGTGACCATTTTAATGTGTTCCGAAGGTCAGTGTTCGTCGGATAACTTGGTAAGACATGATCATGACTGGTGGGCTGATGCTCCACACCTCGTTATGTGTTAACAGCCACATTCGCTCACGACACGATGCTTATCCGGCAAACTTCAAAACACCAGCCAGTTATGTCGAAATGTATAATGAGACCTACGTGATAGGGTACCCATTGATTTTGGTATTATAATCCTGGGAAGCTCTGTGGTGATTATAGTCGAATAATTCTGAATACGTTTTAGGTACTTCACCTACTTACAGTAAAATATCTGTTTATAATTTTAATAAGAATACGGGGATATATATACAGGGGTATAGCATATGACACTCACAAATAATGTGGTTTCCAAAATCGGTTTTGTAGATCCAGAAATCCAGATTGGTATAGACTAACTAACTTAACTGTTTCATTGGTTAATTAATTATGTGGTTTCAGATCCCGAAGGTCTGGCTTGGCTCAACTCCTGAATCGAGCTGTGAAATACTAAGCTTTTCTCCTAAGAGTGGGAAAGTTGGTGGTGATACATCTTCGTGCTTCAGCGCTCGATCGAAGTCGATCTAGGAGAGCTGTTCTGTAACTATGTTTTGTGTAATTTCACAAGTATCTTTCTTTTTCTATAGTATCGTGTTAAACAGAGAAAGATAGAGGTGAATCCGAAACTCGGACTTGCAAGTTATACATAAAATCGTTACAGAATAGCCGGCCCTGATGATTATCATTAACATCTGATAGTAATCGTAAGATAGTTTAACATTATCATCCTAAGCCCACCAACCCAAATTGAAACAGCGTGGTGGATCTAAGCTCTACAATATCCCTTCTCCTATAAGGACCTATCCTCGTGGCCCTACAGTCAGCCATTAGAATAGACTGATAATGAAGATACATTTTCTATGTTGAATGTTATTAGTAGAACAAAAATAAATAGAGGAAAAACATTGGTAATGGGTAATAACTTTTTCACCCAGAGGAAGTTGCATACTCCCAAGAAAAAATAAACACAAAAAATAGTTTCCCAGGAGTTCTAATTCCGTCTGATTGTAAATCATTAGGAAAAGTTTGTGATATATTTCCGGCCTTGGTTCTATAACCTGGTTTCGAAATAGGTTGCTTTGATGATATTTTCTTATTTGACGCTTCCATCGAATCAAGTCATAGATGTCGTACAAAATTTATTAAGTTCACAAACTATATAAACATGCTGCTCGTTAAATTTTCATTACGTTTGACGTAACGATGAAACGCAGAGCAATAAAAGATAATACATTCGTATACGTGAAACCAATTAATTAGTCATAAATAATTTATAATTCTTACGCATTTTTATTTATTAATAAGATTAATTGGTACAACTGTTATAAATAGGTACGTCTATCGAGTGTTCGTAGCAATAAAAAGCTAAAAACAATTTTTTGACAGTTAAGCTTATTATAAGTAGTTAATAAGCCTGCCTGAAGTGTATTTATTAACTTCAATTAACAATAAATAATAATTATTTAATTTTTAAGTTTACAAATTATTAGGTTTTTTAAATTGCATGTTCTAACATAAATTTCTTAATGAATTTACTCTAAAATCATAACAAAATTAACATCTAAAAATCAATATTTTTTTATTACACTCTTTATTATGTATCAACTTATTACTAGGTATTAGATGTGCATAAAAGCATTGTGGATTAAATAGTAACCTTTGCTACTACTACAAATGACGATTATAAATAAAATTAGTTAAGATTTATAATTTAAGTAATTTTTTTTTCTTATTCATTTATTAACTTTTTAAAAAAAAAATTAACAATGTTAATATAAAAATAAAATACAAAACACTATTAAAATTTATGAAAAAAATAAACCCTCCCAGTGCGGGACATTTGAGTGCCCAAGCAATCGGTGGTCAGGGCTCCAGAGTGAGGAACCTTCTGTATCTGACTCTTGATCCAACAGTTAACTGAAAGCTTCTTAAGATGTTGGTCGAAGCTTTTCGCTATAAGACCATTGACTGAATCAACCATCGGAATTATAACAGTTGAGTCAACATTCCACATGACAGTAATCTTGTGAGCAAAGCCCAAGTATAAGTAATAATTATTCTAGTCTAGCCTTAGATAAGATAACAATTGCGTAAATAAATTAAAACAGCGCATCCATTCTGTTATGATTTCATGTTTTAGATTGACATTTGATCGGCGTGTTCACAAAACATCGTTCCTCGCTAGCTTTTAACCTCGTTTACATCTGTACATACCAGTGTTGTTACAATTTACAACGTACTGACATTGATGCGATGTTATTGAATTGTAGCGGATATTCGTATTAATTCCGTTTGTTTCAAAGCAAAGGTTTACTTAATTATCGGAACACCCTGTTGTTTACGTTGGAAATTAATTGGTTCGGATTATTGTACCGTTTTTTTTTATAAATGGATAAAGCTATAATTAGTATATATTTTAGCAGATATAGTACCTTTTGTACTTTAATGAATTCTTTAAATCATATACTAAGGTTTAGGTCATTATTTATACAACTAAACTTTAAAGTACAAAAGGTACTATATCTGCCAAAATATAGAAGATAGATATATGCTGTCGCGACATTTTATGTAGAAAATTATGCGTCCTGAAATGTTGTACCTAGTACATTATTTTATTCTAAAATCAATAGTTTTTGCAGCGCACGCCATGTAAACTATATTTTAGGTAACTTTTGTATACCTTGGGTTACATTTTTGGAGTTTCAGGAAGGACCCCTATTTTTTATCTAGAATAGTTGTATCTACATTACTATCAATGCACTCCCACAAATAATCTTATTTAACACATTAGATTGCAAATTTATGCTAAAAATTATACTTGTTAACCAAAGATTGCGGAAACCAAAATGTGACATCATTTAGATACCGAATTGCCCATCTAATCGTAGTTTTAAACATAATTTGCATACCATAAGCCGGTATGCATTAGATATTATAAATATCGGTATGTAGTACGAAGCGGAGCGGCTTAGAAACTTTTTATATGAAAAAATCTCATAAAAAGCAACGATGTAGGCTCAGAGGATATCAATCTTCAATACATTACACCCTAACTACCTACGAAGTGGATGATAAACGGCCCTTTATGCCGAGACGGGTAATTTTACTGTTCTATAAATGAAGATAAGATTGCAGTCTGGAACACCATTTACTCCGTCGACGCTTGTACCGACACTTATTTTTATGCCTTTTTTTCGCATTGCAACTTAGTGGAGCGTTCAAATTAGCGACTATTTGTTTATGAACTTTATAAAATTAATAGTTGTTTTTTTCTGTCTGAATAGGTGCCGATAAGAAGAGAGCCGTGATAGCCTAGAGCATATGACCTCTGCCTCCTTTACTTAAGTCTCTGTGTGTGTGACTGTCACACTTAAGTCTGCCAATCCGCATTGGGCCAGCGTGGTGGACTATTGGCCTAAGCTCTCTAAATCTGAGAGGAGACTCGAGCTCTGCAGTGAGCCGAATATGGGTTGATAACGACGAGGTGCCGATAGCTCTCTGCAGAGAGCTATCGTTGGTTGGGCGAGCGCAGAAGCATCGCCTGATGAGACCTGAACGCTGAAAGAAAAATAGAGGACGGAACGACTCTCTAAGGGCGTCTCCTATGAGACTCGGACCTCGGCTTAGAGAGCCATTCGGGAGGGGGTAACCGTGACCTGAGTGAATTAGTCCGGACGACCCCAAGTAATAGTGTTAGATCTTAATGCCTTACTACTGAACTGGCATACGTTGTTCTGCCATAAAAAAATATTACATTCAAAAGTACTAGTATTTTTAGTTTTTTCAGAGAGTTCCACATTACACTCTAGTTTAACACTAGTTTGAAGGGCAGGGGCACTGATTATTTTGAAAAGCTAATAATGTGTCTTAATCTAAATTTCATATATTTGCGATTAAAAGGGGAGGGAGAAAAATATACGACCTATTTCTGTACACCCTTACCTCGTATCTATGAAATTTTTAGCTTCTTCATTAAGTTGCCTGGAAGAGATCGCTTGTTAGCGAAAAGGTGGTATTATGCATATTGTCCATTTTTGTATCTATTGTATTGTATGTTCTTTGTGGTGCACAACAAAGTGTATTTACTTTCTTTCTTTCTACTTATTCTCATACCTACCAGTAATTAAAAAAAAAACATTATAATCGGTCGAAACTTTTCGAAGAAGTATGACTACAAATACCGCGACACGAAATTTTTATGTATCCATACTTCTATACTAATATATAAAGCTTAAGATTTTGTTTGTTTGATTGAACGCGCTAATCTCAGGAACTACTTGTCCGATTTGAAAAATTCTTTCAATGTTAGTTAGCCCATTTATTGAGGAAGGCTATAGGATATATATCTTATCCCTGTATTCCTATGCGAAACGAGAACCACGCGGGTGAAATCGCGCGGCTTCAGCTAGTTAGATATACACACTCATGGATATTTTGTTAAGAGGTAGGAAAAATATCTCTTTGTATGATATCTAATAATGACTAGTGCTTAAGCTCACGACGTTCAGTAATGAGGAACACGACGCCAGGAGTTTAGAATAACAAGTAAATACAAAAATATAAGATTGACTTTCAAGGGTCCCTTTGGCTTTTACAAATATTAGGGGGTCGCTCATATAAAGTCAGTTTTGCTTGTGCACTGCACAAACTAACTGAACAAACTGCACAAATAAAAAAAAATCACTAAAAACGTTACTTGTCATTAGTATCATTGTTTGTTTCATCAGTGTTTTAGAAACAGCGTAGTGAGTTTGAGCTCCATATCGTGTAAGAAGAGGAGACTTGGTCCTGGGTCGTTAGAATTTATTGATGATAGCGACTTTAAGTAAACCGACATTCCGCAATTGTGAACTTACGCTTAAAATGCAGGAACGCATTTTATTCGCCAATCTCTGATATTCAACTGTATGGTAATGATATTTTAAGCGTTTTCAAAATGTTATCGCAACACTGTAGTGAGAATTTACACACGGACAGTTTGAAGGCACTTGGTTTTTATTATTTCATTGAATTTTTACGATACGTATAAATTTAATATTTAATTTTTACATGCCATGGCGGGCGATGTTAATATAAACTGCGGTTTATTTTTTTAATTATTGACAGAATATCAGATTAATTCTATTACCCAAAAATAAAGATAACATACAACTAATTAAAGGAAGAACTTTATTATTTTGTAAAGTTGAACTTTTTACAAAATTAAAATTTATGCTTATCACGAGATCCTGGGTCCAACGATATTTTATATTATAGACACGTTACGTACCGCAAAAAGTGATCCAAAGTAGATGATCCAAAATTGTATGGAGCCCAGGGCCAGTCATTGTACCCTAGCGGAAATTAAAGAAAATATTTTTTTTAACTATTTTTGATTATACAAATCTACGAATTTACTTTAATTCTTTCGAAATAATATTCATTATTTCCCAAGAAATGCAACACTATTAAGGGTAATAATAGCGGGTTGATGACGTTTTCAATGCAGTAATCGATTTGACGTTTGCTGTCGATTGTCATGTCATAGTTGCTCTAAGGGCGCCATCCTGATATAACTCAAAAACTTTGGTTTTAATTTTAATTCTTATAATCTAATATTTATTTCTTTTTTTTTTAGTTACATTTATTCACTTTAGTTACTCCACTGAGCGCACACATGCACACTTTTGTGTTTATTTACATATATGTACGAGTATATTTACATTTACATATATATAGATTTTAAGCTTCCTGGTCACACAACTCGACATTGTAGAATATTTAGCTATTATTTGTTTAAATAACTTTCATTGTTTATTAATTAACTAAATGAAATTAAGATAATTATGCGCATTTGTCCGCATCAGTTTTGATGTGCTAGTGCCCCATCTGTAATAAATAATGCTTTTCTTTCATCCAAAGAATTTTCTATGTATGTATGTGTTAGAAATTTTAAATGTACTACTCCGAGAAATCTCTTCTCGGAGTAGTACATTATACAATAAACAAAATCTTGTTTGCCTACTTTTTAACAGATTTCATAAAATGGAGGAGGTTTATCAATTCAATCGTATATATTTATTTAAGGAGCTGAAAATCACAGTATGCAAAAATGATAGAACACACAGAAGTTACAATGCCGTGGGATTAACGTATGTTGATGAGACGCTGAGGTCAGAAACAGTTATATGGCGTACGTGGAACATATGAAATGTCTGTTTGCATAAATCAACTCGGCACCGAGTTTGAGAAATGGCACAATTCATAAACTTATAGCGTATTATACACATACCTACTAATATTAAACATGCTCATGCTCAAGTACTTACCTATAGGTACGTAAGTTTGTTTTTTACCTATTACAAGATTATTCGCTGAATCTTTAGGTAAATTAGCTCAGAAATAGAACACAACTTGGAGACGGATGTAAGATACTTTTTATACCAGAAACTGAAGACACAAATCATCAATTTGTGCGTGGTTAATAAACAAAAAAAAAATCTTCAACGACTCGCTTCAGTTGTGGATAATTGAGTACTGTTGAGTAGAGACGGGTTGTCTAACCAAATCTATCATTTAAAAATAGCCTATAGGCTAAACTAACTTGTTGCGGTAGTTTACGTAATGTTTCCGTGGTTTATACAACGACGAGTCGGAACATCGTGGATTTTAGTCGATTGAAGTCTGACATAACCTTCTTGCTTCCCTGTGGCGAGAAGGTATCCACGAGGATAACCCCTCTTAAAAAAGGGTAAAGTAACTTATAATTAAATCTAATATCTCGACTCACACTGTAGTCGCACTCTTCTAAAACGGTTTTCAGTGTTGAAATGGAGAGTAAAATAATATTTTAGTATTTTTGTATAAAATAAGTTTATATACATGCCGTACTGTACGTAGTTGCCGGTAAGATTAAAAACTCATGATGCTTAAGAGCTCAAGTTGACTATTTAACTTCTTTTTTAACTCACCTACAAACAATATACACTCGTATATTATTTTATAACATCCGCTATGCTTTTAAATTTGGACTAAACACCTATTTTGCCTCTGGAGCTTGTTATCTATCGTCTTGCGGGAGTCCCTCGGCCTTCATTACAATTTTCGTCTAATATTACATACAGATAATAAACAACCTCCAATGGCCTATGTGGGTTGTCTTTTTAATGAGGAGTTCAAAAGCTGCGTAGTTGCCTCGGTCTCGTGTTGCCAATTTGGGGGAATTACCATTGACTTAATGTTATGAGCATAATATAGGCCTACTTTCGTTTTTAATTTGTAATGAAATTTTCTTGGGATGGTATAAAAAGAAAATTCTTGTTTAAAAATTTACAACCGAATTCAGATTGCTATGGCTATTTTATTTATGGCTACTTTTGCAATGTGTCAAGCTAATTTCTATATTTTACAATGATACTGATGAAGGCCAGGAACAAATGATTTAGCTCAGTGACTCGTGTAACACCAGCCATACCTAAACCAATTAAGCAAACTCAATCGGCCTAGGAATTCCGTCTTGTAAATCCGCCGCACACACCACTGCTCTACGGAGGCCGTCAAAAGGAGGCCTGACGCAGGACTCGAACCTATAACTCAAGACCCGGAGCTACACAAACCAACTATACTAAAGCGTGTACAAAACAAAATAATACACAGCAAACACATTATCAGCTAAGTCCAAAGTTTTGAAGCTTTCACTTAATACGAGTATGTTCGTGGAGGAAGTTTGCTAGATTGAAGCGAGGCGAGTTGATGATCACACGCCCGTACAACGTGCCGTTGAGATTAATGTGGATACACCATAATTATACCTATAGAATTTCTATTTCGAAAGATGGTTTAGCTTTTCTAATACATGTATGAGTACAAAGCGTTAGCAAAGCAAAACATGTTTATTATATACTAGCAGATGTCCACGACTTCGTCCGCGTGAAATTTAGTATTTCACAAATCCCTCGGGGATCATGGATTTTGCCGGGATTAAAAGTAGTAAATGTGGTAATCCAGAATACAATATATTTCCATTCCAAATTTTAGCCAAATCGGTTCAGTAGTTGCAGTGTTAAAGAGTAACAAACTTTCGCTTTTATAATATTAGTTGGATAGAAATTAGTATGTTAAATGTTTGTCTGTGTCACTAAGCAACGACTTTTTGTCACACGGGTTTTTTTTCTATCCATCCCCCTGTATCGCTCTAAATAATTTATCAATGCGGTTTTGTTGTGCTCTGTTTAAAATATCAACGTAGAATTAGTTGTACAAGTTTTTGTTATAGAGTACTTAATCGCGATTTTTATTATTATTACAATTACTATCAAACGATGAATAATTTTGACAAACGATCAAAATTCAAAATTCATTTATTTCAATTAGGCTTAGTTTACAAGCACTTGAAAGGTCAGTTAAATGTCAAAATTTAATTTAATCTAATAGTGGTAATAATAGATGAAAACTTAAAATTAAAGTTATGAGGGTTGAAAACGCGCCTTGGTCCGAGAAGAGCCCACAACAAACTCAACCAAGGTTCATTTCTTTTTTATTTACTACCATTTTACAAACTTTTTTAGGATCGGTAGGTTTATGGATGAACTCTGATATAGGAGTACAATCATAGAATAAAAAAATATTTTACAAAATTTCCGTCGCCGTATCCATTGCAAGTTTGTAATGATACGACAAACACGATACGGCAAAGGGCAAATGCTGGCAAGGTTTGAAATACAACTAGCTGTGAGAAGGTCTTTCTAGTGTATCAGTAAGTATGGTAACCAGATTTATGAAAGTCCGTCACAATTTAGTGCTTTTTGACGACCTTTCAAGAGCAACTTTGAAAATTGCACGTTGTAGAGTCAACATCTCCTGAGGATGCTCCGGTTTCGGGGTGAAACGTACGTAGAGAGTATTTTGCCGGACCTGGGTGACGTTGTCGCGTGGGTTCGTCGACTTTTCGCGGATGATAGCAAAATAAATAAATCATTATATAATTAGGATATTTGTGTTTACTAAATTGGCTTAACTGGCTCGTGGTTACGAATAACGAAGTCCTGTGTTCAAGTCGGTCGGGCTATAAAAGAGTCTCTTATTATTGTAATGTTTTCGCATTACAAACACAACACAAGCACAAAGTTTAAGTGTTGAGATGACAGGGTAAAAAAACCAGCACGTAAATGTGTTAAGGTTCCAACGTAAAAAAAACTTACAGTACACCATCATACTTGATACCATAACAAAGAAAATTCAATACAGCAATATGGAACACAATCATCATACATCTCCAACCAATTACCTGGCCGTAATAAACAACAATATGGAAAGCGTTAAAAGCATTAAAGGGCAGAGCCGACTATTTTTATTACATTCGCTACCAGACGAATATGACCAATATGACAGTGGAATTAATGTACTCCATGATTTTAGATAATGATACGAACCGAACCTTAATAGCTTTAATAACATAACATCACATAAAACTTCGGAATTTGACGATCGCCTATAAAGTATGTGGTAGTTATATTTGAATCTATATTTATAATTAATGAAATCAGTTTCCATTTGGAATCTCGTTTGGATATAGTTTGGGTGGCGCGCCGAGTTGTGATTGGCTTTAACTGTATATCAAAGTTGATTTGATAATCTCCACGGCAGTTAAATGTAGACTCTCTAATACGATTGTTACTATTATTTCTACATTAGTTTTTATCATCGACCTATTCTAACAGTGATTGTAAAAAGGTTTATCAATATGATCATAAGCCCGCCAAGCCCCATCGGAGCAGCGTGGTGGATCAAAACTCCGTATCCCTTCTCTTATAAAGTGAGAGACCTGGTTCTGTATATAAAATAAGCTGATGATTACAATGATTCGTACGTATTCGCAAATTGCCGTACATCAACTATGCAAGTCATTGTCCTAAGTCGGTTAAAAATAGGGCCTGTAGCCTTGTAGCACATCGATTCTCTTTCTACGATTGCTAACTGTTAGAAGGAACCTGGGTTAGGCCTTTATAAAAAAAAGAAATAATAGACGAATTAATTTTAAACAACCGTCTGGCATGGAATCCGGGATGTAACTGAGGGCTGGTCTGGCGGGCGGAAGCTAGTTCGGTGAGGAAGAGGCTTAGGTGGTGAAAAGGTCAGCAGGAAGGGTTGCAGAGAACACTTATAACAAAACGCTTCGAAAAAAAAAAAAATGAGAATGGCATTAATTGTCATCGACAGTTCACGTGATCAAGTTATCGATCGGATGTCATTCCCAAACACTTTTTTAGTTTTTGAAGCGTAGTATAAAGAAAATCGACGTGCCACATGGCTATTTTGAAAAAAATGTTTGTTGTTTTTTTACTATAAATTCTCTGTCTCTATTTTCTTCTAATTTTGGATATACCATATAAGCGAGCCGTGATAGCCCAGTGGATATAACCTCTGCCTCCGATTTCGGAAGGTGTGGGTTCGAATCCGGTCCGGGGCACCTCCAACTTGTGTGCATTTTAAGAAATTAAATATCACGTGTCTCAATCGGTGAAGGAAAACATCGTGAGGAAACCTGCATATCAGAGAATTTTCTTAATTCTCTGCGTGTGTGAAGTCTGCCAATCCGCATTGGGCCAGCGTGGTGGACTATTGGCCTAATCCCTCTCATTCTGAGAGGAGACTCGAGCTCAGCAGTGAGCCGAATATGGGTTGATGACGACGACGATATAAGCATAATCAGCTTAAACACGTAGTTCGTAACGCCTCATAGAGTTGAGTACATAATATCAACAAATCATGAATCCTCTAATAATATTGTAATGATTATGATAATTATCGCAGTTAAGCTGAGTTTACACATAAGCGTGTATTCAACCGTGTATACAAGCCTCATCGAATTAATTGCGTATTCGAGTGACTCCTATTATAATTGGACAATGATAAATTAATATCTTCCTTGGAATTATCGATGTCAGTGAATTATTTGGTACCTAACGGTGAATAATCTGAGATTAAGTAGAAATTTTCTTGATTAAACAGTAATCAAGGGTTAAAGCTTAGTACGCACTAAAATAGATAATATTTGGCAAATTCACAACCTTTTTTTTTATTCTTTACAAGTTAGCCCTTAACTTCAATCACGTGATGGTAAGTGAAGATGCAATCTAATGGAAGCGGGCTAACTTGTTAGGAGGAGGATGAAAATCCACACCCCTTTCGGTTTGTACACGACATCGTACCAGAACGCTAAATCGCTTGGCGGTACGTCTTTCTTGGTAGGGTGGTAACTAGCCACGGCCGAAAGCCTCCCACCAGCCAAACTTGTATAATACATATAGGTTTAATGCAGACCCCATATCGTGTTAAGTGTGCAATTGTGCATAATATGAGGACTGCATTCTATTCATAGTTTAAAAGTCAAAAAAATATGCAGATTATAATTCTGATTCTAAATGTTGCCAGGAAGTTTGTTGGGAATTTTATTTATATCACACCCCTTCGCTGCCGAGGAAATTGACTAAACTTTGCAACAATTTTATTGCTTGTTATATTAAAAAAATCGAAGTGTTTCTTATGATTAAATACACTAATAGCTAATTAATTACACAATATACAAACAGGACTACATTATTCTTGGGATTACGTCAATTGATCTACAACTTAAAGCGATTTACTTTGACATTGTTTAAAGGCTGTACACTTTTATTGCAGTTCCTTCTGGCTATAACCTATTAAATTTTCATAGCAGGCTTATATTGCAAGATGGTAGTAGTTAGGTAGGTACTGTTTATGCATTCAGCCTACTGTATAAATTCTGCATTATTCACTGTTCTTTAGCATTTAATTTTATTAGCAAATATTATTTAAATAATTAAATGTTTAGTGTGGGAATATATTAAAAAAGAAATCACAACTTTATAATACTTTACTTAATAAGGAAAATTAATAATAAATCGTTAATGTCGCTCATGGTAGAGGTAAAAGATATGGCATCCATAGTAATTATGTTTTAGGGTAAGAGGTTGTTTGTTAGGTATTTTACTTCAGAACTGTTTGACCGACTTGATGTGGTTGTTTTGTAATGGATTTGTAATTTATTTCCGATAGTCCTTATACAAGTGTTATAATATTTTTTTCATTTCGCTCTTAAATTGTACATCGTTATTGGAGTTGGGCATTTATCACATTAATATTATTAAGGCGAAAATTTGTATCTGTGTAAGTGTGTATGTTTGTTCTTCCTTAACGCCGCGGCTACTGAAGCGATTTGACTGAAATTTAGAATGGAAATGGATTTTACTCTGAATTAACAAATTCAATTTTAATCCCGGAAAAATCCAAGTTTTCCGCGAGCTTTGTGAAAAACTGATTTCGGTTATCACAGTCTCGTTCGCTAGTCACGGGCGTTTGTTAGTTTTTTAATAAAATTCGGTTTATGCTATAATGATGTTAAGTACTGTTAGATGTGTTACTAGGTCCTGAAAAATGAGGCGCTCAAAAAAGAAATTTCCACATCTCAATGTTAGTTATGGTCAATAACGAACGTTATTTAAACAAATAATACCTAAATATCGTCTACAATGTCGCGTTGTGTGTTCAGGAAGTGTAAAAATTATATAAACATAAATAAATAATGGAATTAAAGACAAAATTGTGCATGTGTGCGCTCAGTGTTGTAGCCTATTATTCAGATCACTTATTGCGGTGATTTTGTAGGGACGCAACCGATCTTTATTATAAAATTATCATTGCTACAATATCTGTCGAGTTAACTTTTTTTAATGACAAATATTATCAAAAAAAGAATTACATAGACTTAAATAACTTTTGTTACCATAACAAACAACCATATACTTATAAACGAACCCACTGATACGTCTCAGTTAATACTGATCACGTCTAATCATTCACGCGTGTTATGATTCGGTTTTCTAATAAAATGCACATCAATACTTGCGCATGACACTCGTTCAACTTTAAAATCGGTACCCACTTTCAATTTGCGTACATTCACATATAAAACTAAACTCTATTTTGTCAGTGTTATGATTCGTTTTTGTATAACATGGTGTCTCCCTATAAATCAGTAGGCATTTTGTCAACTGCTCACAGAAGCAAATACTGTAGGCTTTGAGATGCTATCTCGATCACCGGTAAAATTTAGTGTAAGTCGGCTGGAAACACAAGACGTCAACTGTTAACTAAAAAGACAGTGTTCATCATGCCACTCATTTTGTAGAACATTTAATAATGGATCAAACTTCGTAATCAAAATCGATATTACGTTGTACCTTTGATCTTTTAAACAATTTATTGAGTTTAGTTTTATAGGAACAATGTCAAACCCCATTGGAATCTATTTTTTTATTTTACTAACTGCCAGGGGTCACTGGTAGATATCTTCAATGATGGTTTCTATCAGTGACATAAGGCAGGCATGATTGTAGTTAAACGCAAGCATATTTAGTGAATAAACATTGAATAATAGGTATAATTCGCTACAAGATATAAATAAAATAAAACCAGTTTATACAATTCTATAGTTTCTACCGTAAAATGGAATAGCCCAATTAAACACAAATTAATATTGATTGAATAAATTCCACAAAAAAATATCGAAAATTTCAAAGATAATAGAGATTATAAAGATTTATTGTTGAATATATTCTTATATTTAATTTTATTATACAAATAAGTATCCTCGACTCCAGAGGCCGATCTTGATAAGCCACTAATTAAAGAATCAGTCGATCTTTTCCAAGCAGGCAACGTTAATTCAAAGAAGGTGATACGTCGGATTGAAATCGAGAACTCGGTTGCGTAAGTAAATGAATCGATTCGAATTAAGTACTCCAATACAGTTTGCTTTTATAAAATAGGTACAATCTGAATGCGTTTTATTTTAATTCTGTGACCTAACAGTATAATATTACAAACTCTATAATTATATTACTCTAGCTGACGCCGCGCGGTTTCACCCGCGTGGTTCTGGTTCCTGTAGGAATACGGGGATATTATATAGCCTATAACCTTCCTCGATAAATGGGCTATCTAACATTGAAAGAATTTTTCAAATCGGACCAGTAGTTCCTGAGATTAGCGCGTTCAATCAAACAAACAAACAAACAAACTCTTCAGCTTTATAATATTAGTATGGATACAATAAGTATCCGGCGTTGTTTCCTGATACTTATAATTTAAACACCTACAAAGCAAGAGTGAATAGACATCTATTTAATGCTTTTCATCAGGCTCAATAATGTAGTTAAGCGTTAGCCTAAAAAAAAAGGTAAAAAGCTAGATTTCCTTTGTACGAGTCCTGTGGTATTTGAGCATTTTTATGGCTTTGGGTTATATCGCAAAATATTTTCTTTCTATGGTTTCACATTGCTTATTGAGAAAACTTAAAAATATCAAGCGATCGTTTAGTGTGTAGTTATGTTGTATGCCAATAGCTTAGGTTCCGTATAGTTCCTGTAAGTGTTATCTTACAAACAGTGAGAACATGTACTAATGTATCTGGAATAATGCAGGTATTAGTTTTGGTTTTTAATATTTAGTTTAGATAATAGTTGTATATTTTACCCTACTCTCGACTAAAGAAGTACTACGTACCTATTTGTACAGGATAGTATTGGTACTATTCTATGCTATGACAGACGAACAGACAGAGAGACAAAAGTTTTAATAGCTCGATTGTGTTTTACCATCGTTCAAATAACTAAGAAATAAGAAAACACAGTTCTTTTGGAAATACAGACAGACACTTCAATAATATATGTATTGACTAGCTGACGCCGCGTGGTTTCACCCGCGTGGTTCCCGTTCCCGTAGGAATGTGGAGATAATATATCAAATCAATTGGACCAGTAGTTCCTGAGATTAAGCGCGTTCAATCAAACAAACTCTTCAGCTTTATAATATTAGTATAGATGATAAGGTTGGTTGGTCTTTCAGTGTATGGTTTTAATTTTCCTACAGAGCTGTCGCACGACGCCATTAATAAGCGTTTCAAGAACAGGTGTTGATAATAACGCCAACGGGGTAAGTTTAATTAATGAACTAGTTTCTTATACTAAACGATATAGTGATGTATACCGCATGAGTTCATATACAGTGTGTTCCTTTTTGTACGATATTTGTTTTATTTTCAGTACATTACACATTTAATAGGATTTAGTACTAGATAGACGTCTGCATTAATTTAGGTGTTTATAATCCCAAAGGAAATCTTGATTGCTAGGATAAAAGTATTTTAATAGACTATTGCAAATTAATTTTTTTTGCATAATAAATTGCAAATTTTGCTAAATTTTACTAAGATTGGTTTAGCTGGTAAGCCGGAAATAAGTAACAATGCCATGATTTGTAACTGAGAGTTCTTGTATGTTTAAAATTATGCACCGTGGGATACTATTTTTTGCGTTAAATATGTAATTGTAGCCTTTAAAACAATGCAATCAAAATGTAAATTTCCTAAATTTTTGTTTAGTTACCAAGTTTTTTTATATTTTGTTCTGTTCTAATTTCGTATATATTCTAAATCCTCAACTACAAAATTAAGAAAAATCAAAATCGGTAACTTGGTATGGGAATTGCTTATTACTGAAATGCAAAAAAAAATATGTTTTGGATTTGTGTGATTCAGTGAGTTATCATAAAAATTATATATTATATAGGTTATAGAGTTATAGTGACTTATAAAAATTAAACTGAGCTTATTATTTTCATAAATGTATTTTTTTTATATTATACCTATATCAGTAGGTTTAAACGTTTGTACAGTAACCCCTTATGATATGATTTAGTAAGTAGTAACTAAACTTTAAAAGGAAAATATAATAAAGCATCCTGTATCCTTTCGAGGAACCATCAAAGCTGCAACGTTAGGTGAAATTTATTAATATTCAGCTTTTATGTGCTAAATTACGTACAGTATAATACCAATCACAACTCCGGTTTGCTATTGAATACCTTTTAAATTGATCGTTCATTAACACTTTATGCTGCATTTTACACCTTTATAGAACTGGCTGCGACTTTACAACTCATAACGAGCGAAATGTCAGATTTACATAAGTTTCCAAGGAACGTAATCTGTCGCTTGAATAAGAGCAAGTCAGTAGTAATCTTGCACGTAGTGAGTTAGCACCTCGCTTCGTAAATAGGGCCTCCTAACAAGCATGTACGGTAAGCGACACTTCGCCAAAACTGTTTATACAAACATGCGAAAATAATCTTTATTACAAGGGCTCGAAGAATCAAAATGGAAAGATGATAACTTATTTAATATTGACAATGTCACTATTAGCGACTTATTGGCTGTCCGTAATGATCCGTAGTGCAATATCAAGATGTATTTAATTGGGTATAGCCATAGTGTTTGCAGGTGTCCCTCACGAAATATAGATCGTTTGTTATTTACGTGAAAATATAGCTACCTGTGAATGTTTAGTAAAACTAAATTTATTAGATTTCTCAAATGGAGTCTACAATTTTAGCTTTACATTATTTTGAGTGAGCTCTTTTCAGACAAATTTGTTTTAATTTTAATCTAATGCTGGTCTCTTCCAAATTTTAGATACATTTTAGTATAATTGATACACAATCAAATACACTATTTTAATATTTAACTTAAGATATATAACGTATGTAGTCTGTATAAATATTAGCTAAAATCTTATTTTTGCATTTTCGGTCATGTCAAGAGACCTATTACGAGTAAATATACAAAATTTGTGTTCTTTTTTCTAAATTTTAGGAAAATTTTATAGTTGTTATATGGGTAAACAGGCAAATTAAAATACAAGTATATTACTGACACATCATCCATTGAATCCACAAAATTTTAATCCGAATTTCAAATTGACCAAAATACCAACTGGGCTTGAGTATTGACCATCGAGGTAGTTTCGGAATTTCCCATGGCATGGTTACGGTTAATGAAAATTCTAGTAAAATGAACTCAGCAATTTTATTGTATAGACATTGCAATCCAAAATTGTTGAAAAGAAATTTTCTCTGAATTCCTATTTTGGGTGCAATGCAGTTTTTCAACTGTTTATAATGTCTAGCAATTACACAAATATATTCTATATATTATATTCTATTAGTTGCTATCTACTTACTATGAAAAAAATTAAAATGCAATAGTGACCAAGAGATGAATATCTTACCAACCATGGATTCACCGTGCGGGTGCCGGGTCCATCGCGTGGTAGAGAGAAAATCACCAAGCAAAGTCCAGGACTTGTGACTACTGGGTTTAGGGTTAAGGAATTCCTTGACGATCGATCAACACTCCCCTTCTCTGCTCGTGTTGTTCTCCGTGTCAAGCCAAATTTGGTAAGATCATATTAGAGCAACTTTGTATACCCGTTCTAATATATAGAACGTGCTGCAGTTCTAGAGAGGCCAAGAAAGTTATATTTAAGCAAGTTATAGAGAGACATTACTGGTAATGCTCTCGCACCTACTTCTACGGCGTACAGACTTGGTATTTGGTGGTATTTGGTGGAACTAACTAAAACTGGCTATGTAGTTTTAGTTAGTTCACTTGTTACTTCATAATATTTATTCACTTTTATAAGGTCATTTGGAATGTAAGTCTCCACAGGCACAGTAAGCTCAACAGATAATATATTATTCCGTAATTTTCCTGGGTTTGAATGACGGAACCAATGCGTTCAAATAGGTTGTAGATTTTGCAAGAATATATGTGAGACTATTCCAGAGAAACTCATACCAGGATGAAACCTTAGTAGTACTTACATCGCCTCAAAGATCAAGCGACGTGGGAGGCTTGCCCTAAGCGGTGCCGTTTGGCTATTCTTTATAGCACCATTAAAGCACTATTAGGGCTGTATCGTCTATCCCGTACAGATTTGAGGGCGTTATGTATAATAGATGAGTTTGCAGATCCTCGACGATACCAAATACAGCTATCGGTAACATGAATCAGTCGATTGAGTTTTATTTAGGACTTTGTGTAGCGCATTGGAGTATATTTATGCAGATACTACAGAAAGTTTTTGATAGTTGATTAATGATCGGTCTTCGCTTATGTAAAGTTGGTAGAAAACTCTCACCTACTTGAAATAACTGAAGTCTATATGCATCTGAAATAGTATGATCATCAAGATCATCCTGGGGTCGTTGAGACGCGACGTGGATAATGACATATCATAAAATATGTACATCGAACATATATCAGAAAGAGTACCGACTTTAGTTAATGTGCTACCACCTTAAAAATCATCACTACTAAATAACATTAGATAAAATCGACGTACATGCACCCCATATAAATAGTCCTCATATTTAGTAAATAGTAAAAATCGTGTACGTAAGTACTTCGCTGATATACTGCACATAATTTATGTTGGCAAATGCTAGAAATGGCTTCTTTTAAAAAATATAAATAAAATCGATTACATTCAGCAATCCCTCAATAGTTTCAATGAAAAAAAAAATAAAACATTAAACTGATTTTTAACAACGTTCCATGTAAACGAAGTCGTGTCCAGCGAATCCAAGGAATAAAAACGGGCCGCATATTCCCTTATACGTTTAAAGTGTCCTTGTCACTTTACTAAGGATTTAAATCAATTGCCTTTGCACCTGTGGATACGTCGATTATGCAAATGGATACCTTTTAACTAAATACCGCGCTTCAGTGTTGGTTTTTGCCACTGAATGTCCGATTTGCATAAAAAATCGATTCACATGTCGATACCATCTACGTGCTTAAGATGTGAGGTAAACATTGATTTATTTATGCTCGCATTGAATTCTGTTGAATTTTGTTATCTTGAATTAATTCAAATTTTCTTGAAACTAATTAAAAAATTGACTTGATATATTAAATTCATTGAATACCTATAAATACAAAATTAATTAATAGATGATTATATTAAAATAAAATTAAAAGGAATCTTGTGATTCCAAAGCTTGTTTTAATGAAACACGAGATAACAATGGTGTGATATTTCACCATCTTACCAATAATATAACAGCAATCTTAATATATGAGCCGTGATAGCCCAGTGGATGTGACCTCTGCCTCCCTGCTCTGCCTGCCTCCCTGCCTCTGCTCCGAGGGCGTAGGTTCGAATCCGGTCTGGGGCACCTCCAACTTTTCAGTTGTGTGCATTTTAAGAAATTAAAATATCACGTGTCGCAAACGGTGTGGTGACGGAACGGTGTGGAAACAGTGGTGTGAGGAAACCTGCACACCAGAGAGTTTTCTTCATTTTCTGCGTGTGTGAAGTCTTCCAATCCGCATTGGGCCAGCGTGGTGGACTATTGGCCTAACCCCTCTCATTCTGAGAGGAGACTCGAGCTCAGCAGTGAGCCGAATATATGGGTTGATAATGATGAATCTTAATATATACATGCGAAAGGTTATTCATCACGAAATCTCGAAAACCACTTGACGTACAAAAATAAAATTTGGCAGTAAGGTAGTTTACAGTTAGTAGACATCCGCTAAAAACGCATTTTGCAAGACTGCCGGATTAAGGAAGTCTAAGGGCGGGCGAAGTCGCGGGCGTCTACTAGTAACATTATAACTACAGTACATTATTTTATTTATCCTAAATATATTTCACAAGTCAATTATCTAATACCATTAATAGACATGAAGCAAATTTTTGCAAATTCAATATAAATTGAATTTATCTCAAAAAGGTTAAGAAATTCTCAACCAGAGTTTAGATATTTTGATAGCAAATATTCTTATCTAAGATGCAATGAAAACACGACCTCCCATTATACAGTGCTTTATAAGACAAAAATATTTACTAACTACGAAAACCGCAGCATTTTGTTCGGTGTCTTGGAATTTATTCGCATTAGCCTTACTTGAATTTAAGACAGTCACATAAAATAGAGACAATTTGTAGTAAAATAAACGACGCCTGGCTTCAATTGAATAGAAGAAAGCCCAGGTTACTTGCGAGTCTTTAGCTGTATCTGTCCAATTTAGCGAAAGGATGCCTCCTGTTACTTGATTTAAAGGTATACCATTTAAATCGTTAAGAACAGATTTGTAGAGGTTTTTTTAAGTGCGCTCGGAAGTTAATTTAAATCGATATACACAGTGAGATCGTTTAGCAGTTTATTTATATATTATACTAGCTGATGCTGCGCGGTTACACCCGCGTGGTTCCCGTTACCGTAGGAATATAGGGATAATATATAGCCTACAGCCTTCCTCGATAAATGGTTTATCTAACACTGAAAGAATTTTTCAAATCGGACCAGAAGTTCCTGAGATTAGCGCGTTCAATCAATCAATGAAACAAACACACAAACGAACTCTTCAGCTTTATATATTAGTATAGATGAATTGTTAAATTGCAAAACTGTATCACAACAATAAATTATAACATATTAATTAAACAGTTATTTTATTATTCCCCTACTACCAATTGCTACTGGATCTTTTATATACATGGCTAGTGAATAGAACTCTCTCAAAGTCCTTTCCATATTCCTTTAGTTTCCTTATTCTTGCAACCTTCTGGCCTATTCACTATCAATTGGGAAATGTCATCTACCTACTGCATGACATTTGTTACATTTCTTTCGTTCTCAGTTTAGTATATGCAGGGCAGACCAGAATGGCTTTCTTCTAGGCAAGCGCTTTCCACTTTAGGTCACATCTACACTTACCATGAGGTGGGAACCTGGTCAAGTGCGAGCTTTCATATAAAAAATGTTGATTTTAGTTACACCTTGACTTGTTTGTCTAGCGTCTTTTTGATTGGTTGGTTAATTTCAAACAGCAACTCAGCTTTTTGTGCTATGAATTCGATTTGAAAGTTTTTGAAAGAATATTCTCACATTTTACCAGTCTAATAATGTTTTCTCACTTAATTTTAGCACGTCGTATTAATTGAGGCATGATTTGTGACCCCAGAGGTAATTATTAAACGCATGTTTGATTTAAAATTATCTACAGGTATATGGGTAACATAATATTTGTCCGTCTACACAATAAATATTTAGAGTCTTGTCGACCGTATTAATGCTAAAATATGTGTGGGCTCTGATTATTGTGGCATACAATTTTGAACACTACATTGACACGCTAAAGTAGTTGAATGCTTGTTCCATTATAATTTGTAATCGTGTTTACAGTAAAAAAAAACATTTGACATATACTTAGTCTTGTCCGACCCTATTAGGGGCTGTTCCTACCACGTTTTTTAAATGCACCATCGACGTCCGTTTATAAGCCCGATAACCACGTGTGTATCGATGCAAACTGCTATGTAGGATAAAAGCGCGCCGTCGACGCACGTTTTTAAAACGCGCGTTAACGGCGCGTTTGAAAAACGTGATGTGCACAGGCCTTTAAATAGTAAAACGTGTGTGGGTCATAATTTTAATCGTGTTACAGCAGCGAAAATTTAGAAAATTACCGATAATCTTTTATAATTTCATTTTTACTAGAATTTTACATTGATATTTTTTACCTGTAATATTAAAACTTTAATATTTTAACTTTTAATGTATCAGGTTACCTTGTCATGATAATTAAGGTTTTTATTTTTTTAAGCCTTTTTTACTCACCGCGACTATCGCTCTTCTGAAAATATTGATACCTACCACTATTACGAGTAGGTATATCATTGGTTATTCAATATTTTTAGTTTAGTAAATATCAAGTTTCTAGAATCTTATTTTTTATAGTAATTATAGTATTTATATAATACTAGCGGACGCCCGCGACTTCATCCACGTGAAATCCAGTATTTCACAAATCGCGCGGGAACCATGTATTTTTTGAAATGTAAAGTAGTTTATATGTTACCCAAAAACCTCCTCTATCTTCTAGTGAAAGTCCTATTAAAATCAGGTGATTTCAAACATTACCCCGGGTAAACAGAAAGATATATAAACAGACAGACAGACAGACAAAACGTTTGTGTTTTGTTATCGTGTAAATAAATAACAGTACTTGAAAAAACACAATTATCTTCAAATCGCAGAGAGACACTCAATTTTATTTATATGTATTGACTAGCTGACGCCGCGCGGTTTCACCCGCGGTGGTTCCGTTCCCGTGGGAATACGCAAATATACAGCCTTCCTCGATAAATGGGCTATCAAACAGTGAAATAATTTTTCAAATCGGACCAGTAGTTCCTGAGATTAGCGCGTTCAAATAAACAAACCAACTCTTTAGCTTTATAATATTAGTATAGATATTAGAAATTGCCATCAATTTCCTTGACAAGATGATCCCGACGCGAAAACTCGGTAGATCTTTTGTAAAGGTTTTACGGCCGCCCACCGGCCATTGTTGAGGACATGTAAACGCATCCTAATGGTCTTTTTGAATGCAAATTACGTTTAGTGCGTATTTTATGGTGCAATTAATCCCAGAACTACAAACTAATTGCTTGAAAGCAAAATAAGCCGACAACTAGATAAACGATTTATTTGCTAACATGAATATATGTTTTTTTAATCAACTTCAAAAAAGGAGGAGGTTCTCAATCCGACGCGTATGTGTGTTTTGTTTTTAATATTTGTGTATTTGTCATAACTTCATCATTTACTAATCAATTTTGAAAACTGATTTTAGTTAAAAATCAGTGTAGTAATTTTGTGTTAAAACAAAAAAGATTATATGTTATTACCAATACCTGGTCAACTAGACAATTATTAGGAATATTTAAACATACAACTACGACAATATTTTCCTATATGAAGGAAATTCAACATTGGTCTGTGTTCTGGTATCGTGTAAATAACTATGAGCACTTGAGAAAACACTGTTATTTTAAAATTACAGACAGACAATTCAATTTTATTTATATGTATTGACCAAATTACGCTGCATTAAAAAAATAACACTGATAGCCAAGTGGATATGACGTCTGCCTTCGATTCGGAGGACGTACATTCGAATCCGATCCGCATGCCCAGACCGGATTCTTCCAATGGAGAATTTATTTTTAAGAAATTAAATATCACGTGTCTCAAACGGTGAAGTAAAAATATTGTGAGGAAACCTGCATACCTGAGAATCTTCTCAATTCTCTACGCGTGTGAAGTCTGCCAATCCGCACTGGGCTCGTGGTGGACTATTTGCCTAAACAACATGTCTCCTCTCACTCAACCATAAGCCGAATATGGGCTGTTAAAGATGAAGCAGAAGAAAAAAAAAACAATTATTTACTTTATATTAATAATTATCTAATATATAATAATAAGAAAACGATTTATGATAATAGGAACTCTCATCCCTTATAGCATTTCGTTACATAACATTAATCACAATTAAACAAACGAATGGAAATCGGCGTATATTTTAGAATCCTTGATTTCTATGGAATAAATTAGAGACCAAACGTTTCATCAATCAAATTGTGGATAGCTACTTATAAATGTATTACCGATTCTCTTAACTTTACGTTTCCTAAATCATTTAGGGTTCTCTTTCGATAAATGAAATATTTTTATTTATTGATAAAAAATAGTAGTTTATAAGGATTATAATTTTATGATTTTAATAGTTAAAATTTAACTTTAACAAGAATTTAACATTAATTTGAAAAAAAAATTAAAGGGAAGCACTGTCTTTTTTTTTAATTTACCTACCTAATTATATAGACCAGTTATATACTCGTATATTAACACAATCTTAAAAAAAATTAGAAATTCTGGTGAGTTTGTATAATTAAGCTCTTTCGTACTTAATATTATAAAATAATATGGACATTGTGTAAGACAGTTTCCAGATATAATGTGTCCACACATTTTTTATAGAATTATTCACGTGGCGGATAACACAAATTCCTCAAACTTATTAGTGGTGTTTCTAGTGTTGCAAATGTGCATCGCCAGCATTAATCAGATGACATTATTATTTGTATGGTAATTTGTCCTAAAAAAACGTTAAAAAGTGTATATATTTGTAGCATATTAAGTGCGTATACGGAATCCGCAAAATAGTACGGTAAGTTTGTACTTGTCTGGAGTACGGCTATGTTGTTTATTGTTTCAATGTCCGTATATCATGAAATTCTATTATGCGATACGCCATCATCGGAAAATATTTATACGGAACTCTGTTTTGAGACTCATCGTAGTCCTTTACGTACAGGTGCTTTCGTTTTCCATACCCAGTCACATTCCCCATAATTATCATTACCGAATCAAGCTCCTGACCCACATCGGTATTAAACTGTCATGGAAACATTTAGTTATCATTTGTTACTGTTTACTTATTCCATCCATTTAGATAAGGTTCCATTTGAGTTTAATTGGTTCAATGTTACAACTTTGTCTAAATTAAATTAATATTAGACTATTAATAAGATATGTCGAAACGCGGGGCGGATGTTACTTGACGTAGGCCTGACATAGCGACGCCATAATAATATGTAGTTTGAAAGCTCGTTATCGTACAAAAACGGCATAGGTTATGCTCCGATGACGGCCCCTAGCACAAGGCAACGCCTATTTCACATACATAAGTATATCTATTGTGTACAATTCACGCTTAGGTGGCGATCGACTTAATCCGAAAGATTTCATTGTTAGTGTTCTAAACTTTTTGAATTAAAATTTTAATTTTTACAGCTATAGTTAAGCATGCAATCGATTTTCTATTACTTTATCGCCTAGCCCATTCGAATCCGATCGGGGGCTTTTTCAGTTGTGTGCATTTTAAGAAATTAAATATCACGTGTCTCAAAACGGTGAAGGAAAAACATCTTGAGGAAACGTGCATACCAGGGAACTTTCATAATTCTCTGCGTGTGTGAAGTCTACCAATCCGCATTCGGCCAGCGTGGTGTACTATTGGCCCTTTCATTCTGAGAGGAGACTCGAGCTCAGCAGTGCGCCGAATATGGGTTGATAATGGTCATTATTATGGATTAACTACTTACCCTTATGATAATTTATGAAAAACACCCAACATCAAATTTTCCAACCGTTGACAAAATTAACACCATTTGCAGTTATATTTCTCACTGCCTAATCCTAATAACTTGAAAAAGTGAATGTGAGTTTGTTTGATTAATAATTAAGCTTTAACACCTTATGTACTTTCCATGAAATTTTGCGTACACATTGTCAAGGGAACAGAAATAGATTGACTAGGTAGATCAAAATTAACGCAAGGAAACAAAATGAAAAATCCTTCAAGTAATGGTTTCTGCTATTTGATTTTCCCCATATACCCGTACCTAATGGTAATATCATAGTGTCCCACAATATCCATCAGGGATGAATAGTGTACAATTGCAAGCTTTTTTGAACATAAATGCCAGTTAACTGATTCTGAAATCTAAAAAGTAAAGTTGGTATTAATATAACAATCATGATTTTAAAACTTGAATGTAATTAAAATTTCTCCTGCGTCTAATGAGTTCCCACCGGACTCGAGATAGGGTATTATTCTCGTTAAGCCATTCATCTGAAAGCAGGTAACTTTTAATTCATCTAACGAAATTGTCATATTTCCCTTTGAACAGTCCTAATGAAATAAGCGTAAGACGAGGGCTGCGAGCGGCTTTGGAATTTTTATAAGCATTTTACATTCAAGGAAGTTACTTAAACAATTTTGCTAGAGGACCGAGAGCATGCAATAGCCAGACATATCTCGTTTTAGGAAGGCCGAAAGTTCGTCCATACCGTAGTGCACCGTAAATAGTATTTTTAAATAGTACTACCGGTTGTGGAGTTTTATTAGACTGTGGTGGCTTTGAAAATATCAGGTAACAAGGATGCCCTCAACCGTCCAAGTATAAAGCATATTTTTAAATATTTTCCTCGCTATAATAAAAAATGAGGAGAACCGCAGAAGAACAAAAAGTTGCCAAGGTGCTGAAATGGCAACCCCCCAATAGAAAACGTAGTTGGTTGACCACTCGTCAGGATTCGGTGGACGCAGGCGGCTCAGGATCGTGATGTATGGAAAGCCTATTTCTTGCAATGTACTTCCTTCGGCTGATGTGGTAATGACTCATAGATATGAGTCATTATCAGGTGGTGACTGGAGAAATACCAAAAAATTACGTTTTACACTTGAACAATCGAGTGTCTGGATCCTTGAAATCTTCTAAAACTACCACAGTTCAAACTCCTTAATTGGCTACCGTACTTATATTATTTAATGGTACGAATCATTAGCTGTCAAACATTCGGCCTTCATAAGATGAAGTAAGTCTGGCTATTGTAGTCAATAGTGAAATTTGTTTACAATACGAACGCCTTCAGAGACATTCTATTATAAAGACTAACTCAATAACTGCGGATAGCTTTTGTAGAAGCTTCGCGCCTAAAACAATGGAAAGTCTTTTACGACTGCCTTTGAAGGCTGCTGGTAATTAACAAGACTCCGATTTATTGCGCGATGGAATTAGCTTACAACGTTTCATATCATAATCTGAAAGCGTTTTATTATGATGGGATTGTCGATATAGTAAAATAGATATGCCTAATTTTAATAATTTTTTATTATTTGTAATTAAATTGTAATTATTTCAAAACCCGATTGTGAAAAATTAATGGTTCATTCGGGAACTTATACTCCGGATAACTTTAGCTCATTGTCATACTTAAGATGAATCTAATGATACTACATAGCTATATGTTTAAATCCTTCGAAACTATAGGTATATCTTACCAAGGATTATCTTAAGAAAACCATTACCTTCCTTGAGCAATATGATTTCGTCGACTTCTCTGGCGAATCGTCGAAATCATATTATGAGCTGGGAATCGAACCCGGATTCACGGGTTCGATTCCCAGCTCAGTTCAGTTTGAGACTTTATAATTTCTAAATTGGCTCAAGTCTGGTCTGAAGATAGGCATCGGCTTTAGCTAGTTACCACCTTACCGACAAAGTTACCCACTTCCCTCACTAAGATGACTCTGCAACCATTGTGTTAAATCGCAGTCAAGGGCGTATTTATCAATAATAAAAAATATGAAGAAAGATATTGCCCAGTGAACTAAATTGTGAGTGTACGCAAATAGTAAATGAAATTTATTTTACAGTCTATATCTAATACTTTATAGGTCAACGTAGATCAGTGTTCAAAACAGAAATATTTGATGGAGGTAATTAATTACACGTAACACGGTTTAACGACAATTTCGCAGAGCCTCCTGAGCGCTTTGTAATAAAAAGGAGAATTAACTAAGTAATTGATTTCCATTTCACTTTTGTATTTGCCCGCCTAAGGAGTTCGTAAAACGAAACTCGGCCGAACAGTGGATTCCTTCAATTAGATTCCAGTTCTCGCTAAAGTTGATTGATGAAAATTAGAGATCTAACTTTCTGTTCATTATTGTGATATAATTTTCTTGAACAAGAGAAACGAGTACCTATTTATTTATTAATAAATAATATCATAATGTACCTACTACTAAATACAATATAAATTTTCAGTCGCAAAATTACCTTTCTTTACAATTCTCGCTAGTTTAGTATTTAGTGCAGGTTCCTCATCATCGATCAATATAAGCAATATTTTACAACCTACTTCTAGAATAAGTCTCTTTGCCTATTAATCAAAAGGAAATTTCACTCAATGCAGGCGTTTATCAAGCAGACCTTGTGAATTAGCTTTGAAGTTTTTCCAAAGGAAATTTCTTGCTGTCAAAAACCTAGAAAATTCCACCGAAAAACGTAAACAAAGTGGTAGGTACCTACATAAATTAAACCACTCGGTGATAATTATTGTACTTCGAAGTATTTTACTTTTAGTAGCTGTATTTACATAAATGTAAAACTAGAAGCCGTTGGCTTTATTTCATTGTTAAACAGCAAAAACACTACGCAAATAGCTGCGGACTTTATTTAAGGTAATTCCAGACGTCCCCTTACAATATGTCAAAATTGTACAGTCGGCCTCAGGTATACCTTTCATTGCATCCTAGAATGAAGGTACGTGTTGTTAAATAAATAATACTGAATAAAAAGTGGACAGGTTAGGAAAAAAATATAAAATATAATATAATAGTTAATAAAAATTGACAAATATTTGTAATAATTGAACTCTCGGTAGTTCATCAACTATTTATGGCGCGTTTTTGACTGGAGGCACCGGTTGACCTGAAGTGATGCTATGACCGCGCGCTCTCCGCCCTCTATCTCAAAAACGGTTTACCGTATAAAAAAAATTTCTTAATCAAAATTTTAAGAAAATTTTGTATTCTACAATATTGATAATGAATAAAAATAGCAAAAACCCATAGGAAATGAGATATTTGCAGAAAACTGATTTTTGTGACCTTCAAATATAATAGTTGCATAAACACCCTACCATACGTAGGTTTTGAGACAACTTTTAAAGTGTCAATTTACAAGTATTTACAGACTTACGGCTGGGTATCTCAAATTCTGAGGTGAGTTTACTATAACGGCTGGACTATAAAATCAGTTTTGATTGACCAGAAAGTTATAATGAGGTACTTCAAATTTAAATGATAAATGAATGCTGCATTTTTTAGAGAGTTCTTTTTATACTTTAAAAACATAATATTTATATTTTCCAGATTTATTGCCGTCTTGTAGGGTTTACAGATTACTACGTAATGTTCAAATAATTGACGACGAGTGTACTTTGTTCCACTGTGCACCCAGTAATTGTGTCGGTGACAAAACGGTGTACCCGAAAACTCCAGAGAACGGGCTGGCAATAAAAGTCACATACCCCCAGCTTATTACCGCCATAACAATTTAAGGAAGCCGAAAGGCTGGTGCCGAATTTCGACCGAAAGTTTCGCTCGCGTCTCCGTCTTTCGGATTGTTTTATAAACAATGTTTACAACAGCAACTTTATGGTCCACTTGTTTTATCTCAACTCCACACTGCGACACTATTGTCGTTTCGTTTGAACAATTTCAGCCATAAAAGTTATGATAATGAACAAAGATTTCGCTTTTATTCACAAAGGAGCTGTCCTTCGTGTAAATTGTATACGGATACTCTTGCTCTCGTTTACTACATTTTACCCTCTTTTTCTCTGAAACAATATATTTTTTTAACAATATGCTTTATGATGACTGAATGTAATATTTAAAAGTGAAACTTGGCTATGAGTCAAAGCGCCCTTTGTGAATAAAAGATGTCCGTCATTGTTCTTTGATGTCAACATCAAAACTACAAGTTTTACATTCTGAAGATTGCTTTTATATTACGTCCTGGTTCCATATTTTTGTATTTCATTTATAACTACTCTCATCCGACTATATTTCTTATGAGCAGCTGTAAATTCAATCCAAACTATTAGGTGGAAATAAAATTCCTAGAGAGCAGGAACAAACTTAAGAAGTTATTTATTTAAAAGCCAATAAAGTGGAGAACCGGGTAAATTAGGTACATAAAAAGTTTTAAAATACCATCAAAATCTTGTAAAACCGCGGAGGTAAGTACCAGTAGAGCAGAAGTCGGAAGAGCGTTCCGTGACTGACTTTTGCCCTGAATAATTTACCTAGTGTGCCTGCAGGCGCCGTCGCATACTAAACTCATGTCTAAAATCGCATGCATTGCGACGACTTTGACTAGCACTTGTTATTTTCCACCGGTAAGTGCACACCGTACCGAATTTGTATCACGAATTACTAGGATATCACGGTTCACTCGCTTGGACTAAGTATAAGGAAGCGTCAAGATATCCGTATCTACTACACAATATGCATGTGATCTTTGCAATTTATCATCAAGAACGATCGATATATTGGAATCAGAGAGTATACATTGAAGAATTATTGTGTCATCTTATCATAAAAATAATCTATGAATACTTTATTGATTATAATTACTAGGTGTTGACAACTATTTCTGAATACATTTTTTTTAAATTATGGCGTAATTTCATATCCCATAAAAACAACCACTATATCTAGCTTTTATGTGACAAACGTATCGCAGTGAGTGACAGAGTAGTCATAACTTAGCAAAGTTACTGACATAGAATAAATATAATAAATTCGTTAGTTTTTGGTCTTATTATATTGAAATACCTATGTTGTTAATTTCAATTTATTTATTTTTCATTTATTTAATACACTTTATTTGTACACCACAAAAATAAAAGAAAACAAGCAAAACAGAAACACAAGAAAAAGTAGAATACAAAAGGCGGCCTTATCGCTTAGTAGCGATCTCTTCCAGGCAACCTTAGGCTTAGGAACTTATTAGGACAACTGTAGGTGGTGTGTACGTAATAATATTGTACATATACATACATACAAATAACTACACACTAATACATAAACCATAATACACAAATTATATAATAATTATAAATATCATAAAATAAACTAATATATAAATATATCATTATGTCGTATGATAAATATTCTAATAAAATAAAATATGTAACTAGTGACTAAGATAATATGTCTCAACGGATTTTTTAAACATATCAAGGGATTTGGATTTCCGAATGTCGACTGGGAGTGCATTCCATAGCTTAATAGCACGAACAACAAATGAACACTTATAAAATTTACTCCTATGGAAAGGCATACACAGAGTAAGAGCACGACATGTTCTTAGCTCTGATTGCACTCCCAGAAATGTGAATTTCTCCTTAAGATAAGGAGGATATTTTGGATTAAAGAGCACACAGTACAGAAGAGAAAGTACATGCAGAATTCAATCAATAATAGTAACAATGTATTACTTTTACAAACTGTATTTTGTCTTGCTCTGCTAGTTAGTGTATGTGGGTCAAATCTTGGAAACTAAATAGGAACCACTTAGTATCATTTGTGATAATGCATTGTCACCGAAATGGAACCATAGAGCTAGTCTGACGATGGAGTCGGAAGGTGGCCATAATAACTCCTAAATAAGGTTAACCGATCTGGTTTCGCATGATTTCTGTTTGAAAAATCTCTGGAGCTACATGGTAGAGCATTTATAATGTCGTTATTTTTTAACCGACTTCAAAAAAGGTGAAGGTCCTATGATCGAATATCGTATGTTTTTAGAGAATGTATTTTTTAATATTGAACAGATTATATAGTGCAGATTTATTCAGTGAATATTTGATTTATTTTATATTATTTGCGAAATCCAACAGCAATTACGTCAACATCACACCTGAGGAGTAAAACGTATTAACGTAAACGTATAGTAAAGAAATATTTTCTGATTTGTTTTCCTAGGGTTTTCCCAAACACTGTTTATTTGTAAGAAAAAGCCTATTATCTTCTTACTACAACAAACACAGACTGGCTTATAAATGATCAATTTAAGAAAATTTTACTTGGCTGGCCCTTCTCAATTTTCAAATTACTGTTAAGTCTGACGTTGGACCCATCTAAAGAACCTTGTTAGTGTAGTAATCTGCCCAATAAATTATAAATGCGACCTTCTATTAGCTTATTAACTGTTATTTTAAACGTGAAAATTGTTATTCTCTAAGGTTCACCTAACAGCTGCTCTAGCAAAGTGGAGGTATTTCGTGTTCCCAAATTATATGATCCCGCATTGTTAACTTTAGATGGCGTCGGCCGGAAAGCTTCTTATGCGAGCAAGGCCCGAAAATTTTAAATTTAAAGAGGCCTTTGAGTTTATTTTTACGGACATAATATTACGAAGCTGGTTCCTTACCGGGCGTTTTACGTAATGCTCTTTTGTGAACTTACTTGAAACAGTTTTATAAAGTTCCATAAAAGCTTATACAAATATAAAAAACTTCATTTGTTTTTGTTATCGATATACAATACTTGCAGGCATCTCGCGATTTCACCCGTGTAGTTTCCGTTCCTGTGGGAATACAGGGATAAAATATAGCCTATGACACTCACTTATAACGTGGCTTTCTATTAGTAAAAGATTTATTTTAAATAGATTCAGTATATCCAGAGATTACCCCCTTGTACCCCTTGGGGGTAATCTTTGGATTTTACCTCGCACATTTTACCTCTTTATAATATTAGTAAATAATATAAAATTTTCATGTTTGGAAAATCACCGAAAAGGCTTGAGCAATTTTTATGAATTTATTGATTTGATTTGATTTGATAATATGAAAACTAAGAAAATTACTATTCCAACTATATAGATTGTAGAGTGTATGCGGTAGTTAATGAAAGCAAGACTCCATTCTCATTTTACTCCTCCAAAAACATGCTGTATTATTATCACCATTATCTTAAGTTTAATATTATTAGAAATCAATAACAATTTTAAATTTGAGTTCAATTCATTTATTTCAAATAGGCTTAGTTTACAAGCTCTTTCGAAACGTGAGGTAATAATATTAAACTTAAGATAATGGTGATAATAATTATTCGAAAACTTAAAATTAAAGCTACGAGGGTTCCAAACGCGCCTTGGTCCGATAAGAGCCCACAACAGACTCGGCCAGGTTTATCTTTTTTTAGTTTATCACCATTTAACAATAGGTATATAAGTAGTTGAGCTGTGATAGCCCAGAGGATATGACCTCTGCCTCCGATTCCGGAGGGTGTGGGTTCGTATCCGGTCTGGGGCATGCACCTCCAACTTTTCAGTTGTGTGCATTTTAAGAAATTAAATATCACGTGTCTCTATCGGTGAAGGAGAACATCGTGAGGAAACCTGCTTACCAGAGAATTATCTTAATGTCCATAAGGACTATTGGCCTTACCCCTCCCATTCTGAGAAGAGACTCGGCAGTGGGCCGAATATGGGTTGATGACGACGATATAACTAGCCTGTCGTGTAATACATTTCATTTCCAAGCAATTTTGTCGTTTACGTAATCATTAACACTATACTACGACTTTTCTATAAGCTTACGTTTAAAAAAAACTTTTTGATAATAAAAATAAATAACCGATAGCAGCCCTAATAAATGAGCCTACAAAAAACCTTGATACTTGGCTTGGCACAGTCCGTGGCTGCCCTTGTAAATTAGGGGCCGTTGAGCGTAAAGTGGGGGCCAATTAAGGAATTTATAGTCAGGATACGTTATAAAACAATAAATTCTACAATGCCTTTCCACAGCATGCCCTATTAATTACCTGACTTAGAAATAAAATAATCATGGCCGAGGCAATCACGAACTTTTATTGATCGGAGAAAATGGGTTAAATAACTAAATAGTTAATTGATAATACATACCTACACTATAACAACGGTTTTGGTAAAACTAGGCATAAAGCACAAAAATGCTTCCTGAGAAAATACCGTTAAAACTGATATTTATTCGTGTTCGTATATCTGCATACGAAACCTTCATTGTTTATACACATTACGAGTATGTTTGTATTCTATAGTGAAATAGGTTGTAGGGGGTAATCTTTGGATTTACTGAACTGATTTTGAAAACTCTTTTACCAATAGAAAGCCACGTTATTTTTGAGTGGCATAGGCTATATTTAATCCTTGTTTTCAAATGGCAACGGAAACTAGGCGGATGAAGCCACGAGGCGTCTGCTGGTCGATAAATATTTTGACTATTTTAATAAATGTCAACAAAGTTTATATTCGAAATATATTTGTCGGCGCTGACCACTCAAGCTACCTCTACCACAGAAATGTAATAAATGACTTTAATTTCATATGTGTGTTCTTTATTTGCAATAGGTGAGCTATAGAAACCTCAGTAAAGTTGTAGACATTCCTTTCAGTAGTCTCTCTACATTACATTTTATCTCCAAAAATCTATAACAGCTATAATTTTAGATAATTTACTTCTCCAAAAATCTATAACAGCATCATCCATTGATAAAAAAGTAGGCAGACATTACTGTAGGGTGTGCATAAATCTCTTTAATTCATATCCAAAAGCATAATAGAGGAAAATGTATTCAAAGCACTATGCGGCGTCCACTCGCCTTGCGACATTATTTATAGCTTAGACCAGCACGGCGTCGAACCTTGGTCAAACCACTATAAAAGTAAATAAAACTCATGAAATAACTATAAATCCGTAACAGTGAAAGGCGATACAGTGTAAGTAAAGGCGTGATTTGGGTGAAGTATGGTCGTATTTAAACGTTTATTACGTACAGTGTGGAACGGTCGCGCTAAATCTTTTCTCATAAGCGCCCTAAGTGATTTGTGGCGAAAGTGAGTTGTAACGAAATTCTTTGGGAAATATCTATCTTTCTTAAATTGGCTATAGTATGCGCGTTATCATCTGAGTCGTCCGGTCATAAAAGTCAAAAAAGATAGGAATGTGCAGCGCGCCTACCTGCGCACCCTAATTATCGATAAACGGCTACCTGCGCACGTGCTAATGATGAGTCAATAATGATTTGGACGATTCTGATTGGTCGGTTTCTAATGTAATTGCATTGCGTATTTTTTTTGCTATAAATGTGTTTACTGCAATTAAATAAATACATTCATGTGTTACTCGTTGCGCACTATGGATACTTTATTTTCTAACGTTGATCTGAAGAAATTACATGGCGATATTAGCCCTCAAGCTCGAACACTGATTCACAACGTATTCCTGTTTCTCAATGAATTGAAAAGTGATCCGAATAAAGTGGCTTCTCTAAATTTCAACAAACACGCGCCGCTTATAATAAATTTGGCAGAAGACGAAGATTCTGATGATGAAGACTCAGATGAAGATTAATTTTATTTAGTTAATAATTATATAATATGAAATATGTATTATATTAAATCAAATATTGTTAATTTTTTTAATTTTGTGAACAAGATACGATAATAAACTTTACTTATCGATAATATGTCTTTCATTGTTACACCCTTCACTAGACGGCTCCATAAGACCCATAAGTGCAAGCGAGATAGATATAGAGAAATGATTTATGGCCCTAAGACTCAGTTGTTAACGCGCGTACTATACTTGTTTTTGGGCTGTGGTCATGACAGACTTTGTCAATGTAGCTTTGAGTTTTCTATTATTATTAAATGAGCCATGATAGGCCAGTGGATATAATATAACCTCTGCCTTCGTTTTGGAGAGCGTAGATTCGAATCTGAACCTTCAACTTTTCACTCATGTGTATTTTAAGAAAATTCAATATTCAGTCTCAAACGATGAAGGAAAAACATCTAGAGGGAACCTGCAAATTTGAGAATTTTCTTAATTCTCTAAGTATATGAAATCTGCCAATCCGCATTGGGTGAGCGTGGACCCAAGCCTTCTCATTAGAGGGGTTGGGTCCACACTCATTGTTGAGAGGAGACTAGTGCTCAACAGTGAGCCGAATATGGATTATTAATGATTATGATAATGAACAATTTTGATTAACAAATTGGCAATTGGATTGAAAGCCTGTCATACCCGGACCTTCTCAAACTGAAGCTCTTACTGTAGGTGCGATAGTCTTGCCTTTAAGTTTAGGTTTTTATGTAAAATCCCTTAAATAATTGGCATTGAAAAGTGTCATAGTCATTTAAATGTGATGTAATACGCAGATCTTGTAAAACACACAGAAACACCGAAAACCTTTTAATGTGTACGCTTGTTTTTTGCATCTTTTTTGAATTGGCTTGTTAATTGCATCTAAAAATATTCGTAGGTACATTATTTATAACAAGATTATGCAGTATATTAAAAAAGACGTACCGCCAAGCGATTTAGCGTTCCGGTACGATGTCGTGTAGAAACCGAAAGGAGTGTGGATTTCATCCTACTTCTAACAGGTTAGCCCGATTCCATCTTCGATTGCATCATCACTTACCATCAGGTGAGATTGAGTCAAGGGCTAACTTGTAGTAAATAAAAAAAAAGGAAACCTTTGAATTGAAAAAAAATGTAAAAAACGAAGGAGCATCCAAAAATCGAGCATGCAATTACAATACCAATGAAATTGGACGGCGACAAGTCGTTTGAAAACAAAATTATCGGGAATTTTATCGGTAAGAGAGCGGACCGATTTTAATAATTACTTAACACTTCCTGACGGTGGAAATCACACCTTTAAGGCTCGAATTAAAAGTCTCGTTTCTTTCGTGGCTCCGTTGAGTGACTAACAACCGCTAACAAGACGTCATTATAAGGACGTTGAATGTTTGATATCGATAGGGTTGGATTGATTTATTCCATGTTTATGAATTACTTTTTTTTAAATTAAAGATTCATTTTGATGCGTACACAGATTAAAAATTCATTTGCTTAACAGATTTTACCACAGAAGGAACAAAATTTTAAATAAGGGGTGCCATTGATGCGGACGTAGCAATTGATATACACAAATTAAAGTGCTCACGTAATTAGCATTAAGAAAAAAAAACATACGTAGAAAAGGTAGTAGGCAATTTGAACTTACACACGAAAAAAAAACATACGTAGAAAAGGTAGTAGGTAGGCAATTTGAACTTACACACATATGCTATTTTTAATTTAAACTCGTGTAACAAAAAAGAATTATATTTTGTCAGATTCACAGACTTGTGAACGCTGTATGTAGGGTTTAAGACGTCTTTAATAGTTAACCAACACTCCCCTTTTCCACTCAAGTCACTCTTTCCGCCTATCCCAAGTAACCCAAACAAATTACACAACCAGAAATGTGGAACGGCACGAGCTCACTGAAGCCGACTGGACGATGAGGCCTTATAACGCAAGTCGTTCCCGCTAACCGATCGCTACCCCTCTCTAAATCCCTACTCTTTACGAAACAAGTTGCGCCACCTAGCGACGGCACGAGCCAACACGAGATCGAGCGACGATAAAATGTTTTCTAACATTTAAAAAAGTAATTGCAATTTTTATTAATTAGAAATACTATCGAATCAAGTTTATCGATGTACTCCCATCACTATGGTGTTTGGGCAGGTGGCGAAACAGACAAAGGCGGTATCATTATGCTGTCTTGTTACCGCTCGCGCATCGTCCGAAGCGCGATAATTCAAAGCGTAATTACTTTGAATACTAATATCCTATTGCCTTATAGATTCCCATCACTAAATTTAAGTTATTCCTTACTTTCTGAAATGTAAGAACTGGTAATTGTCTTATAACAGCGACCAAAGTTTATAGCATTAACAAGTTTAAATACATAAAGTTGAGTAAGTAATCCTTATGAAAAAAGAAAATGACGACTTAGATGCTTTGAATTAGGTTAACAATCGCAGAGCATTGTCTGAAAATGTAAAATTTTTAATCAATTAATCAAAGGGCTTTTTTTATGTTACGTAATTGCGAACTACAAATATTTTAATTAAAAAAAGAATTAGTAAGTACTTTATTTTTTTATTTATTCCAAAGTTACAACTAAATGTTGCACAAACCACACGACCACAGCAAGGAGCGCAGTTTTTATATTTGAAAAAAGATTTAGTTTTCCGAGTATAATTGTGTAACCCTGAAAACTCACATTCTTAAATGAGATTTTCACCTTTGAAATATCATAGTACAGTAACAGGTCTCTACTCGGTGCAAAGAGAACGTCCGTGAACCCAAAGTAATTACTGCTAATTGATCCCAATTACATTGTACGTTCAGGCTTGTTAGAAAAAAAGTCTAATTAATGATGTGGAGGATTCCTCCAATCCGATGAACTCATCAAAAGAACTTTAGACATTAGATACATTAGTTGTTAATTACTGCCCCGGTCATGGGCGTATTCGTGTTTGTCGTTTTTGGTTAAGACGTTATAGTTATGATTGTCTTAAACACTGGCACTCTATTGAATACAATCAGGTGTTACCTGGCGGAAGTTCGTGATGAATAGTGAATAACAGCCTGAATTGTCTAGTATTCCTTAGTGAATAAAGAGATCCTGGGTCTCACTCTTGGATCAGAATATTGGAGTTTTTTAGTAAAAAGTCTAAGTCCAGAGTTGGGAAGTTGGTAGTGTGCACCTTCAAACTAATAACACAAGGACCTGCCTTGATAGACGTTACTTTTCTGTCAAAGTTTATGATCAACGATCTAATGAGATTATAAAAATTGTCTCTATAGAATCGATGTTTGGTAGTTCGTCGACGTCAGATAAAGAGCTCCGTAAAAATACCTTTTTGTGTAGTTGAACTGAAAACGGTCAACAACTTCTAATTTAGTATAAAAAAGCTAAGCTCGTTTTACTTAAAACATGACAGAAAATTTTGTTCGTGAATTTGGGTGCGATACTAGTCCATATGTAATTAGTCTGTGTGCTCCCGTGCTTTGGAGAGCACCTCAAATCGTCAATCGTAATTTACATTGATATCAGGTAGGTAGTGATCGTTACATAGTCAAACATCACCCTGAGCCTGCCTGTGAGTCTAAGCTCCATATCCCCTCTACTATAAGGAAATAGGCATGGCTCTGTCTGATCGTCATAAATAAACAACTTAGCTATGTCAAAAGTATCCGTCTCACAATCTGACAAAATAAAGTAGTATCAATATTTTGTCAGAGTTTGTCAGTATAAAGTGAATAATATTAAATTTCAAAGAAGAAAAATTTAATAATGTCGAGGTAACTATCAGTAGGTAATTAAAATTAAGAAAGACTCCAGAAGCCACTTCGGTATCAGATTAAAATGAACGTTGGCCTATTCACTATTTTTGTATTTACTATCAACCTATTAAAATAAACATCAAACTAAATAACAAAATGTCATACTGTATGATATCCACCAACGTATAGAATTAAATAGAGTCAATCGTATATGTCAACTAGCATATGTCTAAGATAGTATATAAGTTTACTAGTCTGTCACCGATATGTCAGATTTTTATGGAAAATAGTAAAGATACGTAAAAAACTTGACTGACTTAGGTAGTCAGTCAAGTTTTTTACGTATCTAGGTATCAACGCAATATAAATGCTTACACCGCTGAGTTTAAAGGAAAATGTAGAGAAATCGGTCTTTTTCTGGAAATATTAATATGTATTGCCAACGCACTACAACAACGTACGAACTCTTTATATTAGTAGATTAGAGGATCACAAAACTATTATGATTGTAATCATCTATTCTAACTTTCTCTAATATTCACACGTGAGTTTATAACTTAACATGTAGTCCATACTCATATAAATAAAAAAAAAATACCACTTGTTTTGCATTGAGTTATGGAAGTAATTTTTAGATATACGAGTACATCCCCTTACTGTCTGATGAACCCATCAAAATAACTCTAAACATTAGGAAGGTGGCTTATTACCACATTAGTCCAGCCAGATGATAATTACCTGGCCCGGTCATGGGCGTACTCGAATTTATCATTTGTGTTTAAGATGTTGTTTGGAATTACATTGGTACTGACCATTGATATACCATAAGATAGATTTTATCTGTGCGGATAACATTAACCGTAGATACCGTTTGCTTCAAACCATCATGATGGACAAGATTGCAGGCAAAAGAGGAGTAGGAAGAAGAAAGAAGTCCTGGCAACGGAACATGAGGGAGTGGACTGGCATAAAGACAGTCGAAGAACTTTTCCGCCTAGCCATAGACAAGGAAAAGTTTAGAAAGCTGACCGCCGACCTTCAGTAATGGAGAGGCACTGTAAGAAGAAGAAGGATAACCTTAATTAGGTAGGTAGGTATACATAAATAAAAATCAAAAGATTGTCATTCTGCCTGACTGTTGACGCATCACTTTAGAGTGGCTGGAACGATAATAATACCTAATTAATATCGTCGTCGTCGTCGTCGTCGTCGTCGTCGTCATCAACCCATATTCGGCTCACTGCTGAGCTCGAGTCTCCTCTCAGAATGAGAGGGGTTAGGCCAATAGTCCACCACGCTGGCCCAATGCGGATTGGCAGACTTCACACACGCAGAGAATGAAGATAATTCTCTGGTATGCAGGTTTCCTCACGATATTTTCCTTCACCGATTGAGACACGTGATATTTAATTTCTTAAAATGCACACAACTGAAAAGTTGGAGGTGCATGCCCCGGACCGGATTCGAACCCACACCCTCCGGAATCGGAGGCAGAGGTCATATCCACTGGGCTATCACTGCGCTATTAATATTGGTATGGCCAAAATCTCACTTTCCTACCACAACTCAATATTTTTTAATAAATAAAAACCGATTTTTGACTTATTTACGTCTGTCTCTGCTTATAGGATATATCCTGTAGCCAAATTAAATCTGTATTGTCTTGCTCTCTAGAATTTCAGTTCTGTTTATATTTTTTATATTCACTGTTTAAGATTTTATTTGGATTATAATTTTCATCAAAAGTTACAGTTTATCATCAACATTTAAATCCCGTGTACTTTGTCCAGTCCCTCCAAATTAATGATCTTTTTAAATGTTCAACTGTGTATCTATGTACTTAGGTATATCTACGGATCTTAAACTGTTAATTCGAGAGATATTTTATCCGGTGTTCGTGAGATTTCTTTTATAGTAGTTCATTTGTATTGCATACTCGGGGCGTTTAGAAGAAGTTGTTTAACGGCGTATGAATAAAATTGTTACAACGTTGATAAATTAGTGAAGATTTAAAAAGAAAATCGAGCTCAGAAATGCAGATAGTTGGTGTACTGAAATATACGGAAATTATGTTTTATGATAATGTTATAAATTCATCTAAATTTACATTGTTATATTAGGAGTTATTTAAATAAGTTAAAATTATGGTAATGTTATAGAAATTCATTTAATCGTACATATTCATATTTGGACTTATATAAATTGCTACATGTGAAACAATATTAAGAATTATGAGTGCATAATATTTATTTTTGGAGAAACTTTAATAGAGAATTTGTGACTTACCCACCAAATATATGACAAAAGTCATATATTTTAAAAGATTTTACAATATAAAATTGTGTGGTATATTATAATCACAAGTAGACGTACTAGTTTTTGAGAAACAAAAATTTTAAAACAAATTTTATGACTGATTTCGGCACATTGGCAGTGGGCAAATAATTTTGTTTTTTAGTGTTTTATTCATTTAAATTCTAATTCCTAGAAATTAAAGATCATAATCAACGTTCAAACTATACAGACGAAGGCTCATAGTCACAATCACAAAAGCTCATAGCTCATAGAGGTGTGAACCGTTGACTGGGCAACACTGTCGCATTGTAGCTTGTCTGTCAGTTCTTTACCGGATATATTTAGGTGAGTGTTCTCAGGAACTTCACCATCTAGTTCCTCTTTTCCCTTTCTATCACAGAACAGCAAGACGCCACTAACGGTAGTGTCCAAGTGACTCGTACGAATACGGTACGATTTGCATTCACACTTCTAATTCGCAAAGCAAATATTTAGGATGCCCTTCCTGTGTTTGCGTTTCCTGACACTTATAATTTAAACACCTTCAAAGCAAGAGTGAACAGGCGTCTCCTAGGTAAGCGCGCTCTTACTTCATGATTATCATCATCATCATCATCATCATCATCATCATCATCATCATATCACCCGATGGACGTTTACTGCAGGACATAGGCCTTTTGTAGGGACTTCCAAACATCAAGGTACTGAGCCACCTGCATCCAGCGAATCCCTGCGGTGTCGGCCAACACTGCGCTTACTAGTGCGTGGTCGCCATTCCAGCACTATGGGACCCCAACATCGGTTCTTCGCACTATGTGCCCCGCCCATTGCCACTTCAGCTTCGCAACTCGTTGAGCTATGTCGGTAACTTTGGTTCTGCTGCGGATCTCCTCATTTCTGGTTCGATCACGCAGAGATACTCCTAACATAGCTCGTTCCATCGCCCGCTGTGTGACTCTGAGTCTTCTTATGCTCTCACTTAGATCGAATTAATGCTTTCCAGCAGACTTATTTGTAGTCAAGCGCAAGCCTTTATTGCTTAAAAAATGTCTAGCTGCAATATCACAGGTTTATTTCAGAAAGTAATATCCAAAAATGTTACCGCTTCTCAATGAGAATTTCTGGGCAAATGGCCAGAACTGGACAGCTCGCTAGCCAATCGTTATGCCAAATTCGTCTTTTATTACTCCAAAGGATTACTTCGAAGTAGACTCTAATGCCCAGAAATCATTTTAATTTGACAGTCGTTATGTTTTATTATGAAACTCGCGTCATAGCACTTTGCTTCGCGAGGCACGTAGTTTTAAAACTTTGTTTATTTTTTTCTAAACTGCTCTATAAACTTTAAGCTGTATATTATGAAAACGAAAACATTTTAATTTTGGCATTTTTACATTTAAGAGCTTTTATACTTTTTAAATGCTACTAAATTGATATTAGTTATGTTAATAAATAATAAAATAAATAAATGAAAAACCTCTCCAGTGATGTTTTGTAATTATGCGAGATTTTAGTTGCCAATATCGACTGAGTACCTTTTTTTTTTATTCTTTACAAGTTAGCCCTTGACTACGATCTCACCTGATGGTAAGTGATAATGCAGTCTAAGATGGAAGCGGGCTAACTTGGTAGGAGGAGGATGCAAATCCACACCCCTTTCGGTTTCTACACGGCATCGTATCGGAACGCTAAATCGCTTGGCGGTACGTCTTTGCCGGTAGGGTGGTAACTAGCCACGGCCGAAGCCTCCCATCAGCCAGACCTGGACAAATTAAGAAAATCTCAATCTGCCTAGCCGGGAATCGAACCCAGGACCTCCGTCTTGTATATCCACCGCGCATACCACTGCGCCACGGCCGTCAAGCCACCTACTACTATCAATCAATCTATACAATCGAAGCTCGTATGAAAATCAGTTGACTAGTTCACGAAATAAGCACAGACAGACAGAAAAAGAAAAAATTTTTTTTTTTTTGTGTTTTACTTTTTATCTTTTATCGCTCTAATTATATTTTTGTAATTTTACAAGTATATAGAGATTTGATTTTTTCCTTCTTATTGATAAGTTTTAATTAGTAGTACATAATAGAAATAGCAAACCATATTAGGTAGGTACTTAATCACTAACCCATTCTAACTACGTATTTGTATCTTTATAACTTAATTTGAAACGTGCAGTACACTTCCATTAGCATAGGCGTATGTGAAAGTGCAATTAAGGAGGCTCTGTGGCTTGTTAGAATTATTATGGTGCACGTAATATTGTTCTGTACAAAATATAATAAGTTAATAGGTAGCTAATGTTCCATACTTTATTGGTCCTAACCGTTATTTCATATAAGTTTATTGCATAATTCATATTTAAGCTGCAGCGTATCCAAAACGTTTATTTTGACGTGACAACGTCTTATAAATTGGTTTGCCGGGTGACACTTCAAGAAACTGCGTTACGCTCCGCTCACGTTATGCGCTCACAATGAGAGCGAGTGAATAAAATTTTGTTAATATGAAATTCAGTGCGAGATTCTTTGTATAAATTAATGTTTTAAATATAATTCTTTGTATAAATAAATGTTTTAAATTGTTACTATTATTTCATCTTTCTTCCTACTACACGAATGAATATTCACATTAAAATTATTTTATCACTCAAAGTCGTTGTCACGTAAAACTTTCGCCCGTATACCGACTTTACAGGCAACCAATTTTTTTTGCTTTTACGATATTGATATTAATAATTATTAAATCCTGTGTTCGGTTTCGCTCGTGAGGCTAATTTAGGAAATTATAATTTCTTATCCTGCCTATAATTTCTTGTTAGCTCTTGTCTGGTTGCACAGAAGATCAAGAATTAGGCAAAGACAGTACCAACACGAACTTTTTTGCTCTCGTATTGTAAAATACTTTTTAGTTTACTAATGATCGATTAAGCAATGCAGTTTAAAATAACAACTAAATCCGTCATTGTAATCTGTTTTAAAGTATTTTTTTTTATATTTTTAGATTAAGTACCCACAATCTTAATATATATAAAGTCGAAACAATTACAAATTTACGAATATAAGCCTATTTTTGGGGAGGACAAGATCTATGTAATATATTTTGTGTTGAATGTTATAGTGGTAATAAAAGAGTTAGATACACTTTTATTTCATAATATTACATTACTGCTAGGACACGGCAATAAAAATTACATTAACATTTCAGCGTCGTATTATTCCAATTGCAGAGAGCGTTGAAATGTCTTTCAGCGTAAATGTTTGCGACTGGAAGAGCCACTTTTAAAAAACTACGATAAAATGCAGTTCCTTACTTTTGCTTGCACTTTGCCGAAAGAAAGGATAAGGTGGACATACCGTAACGATTCATAAAAATCACGTATTAAATATGTTTTTGACTCTTATTGAAATGTCTTATTGAAACAGTTCTATATAATTAAAGTTATATAATTGAATATTAATAAAAAAATATTAATATGAGTACAAAAAAAAACAACATTAAAGTTATTGTTTGTTTGATTAGCTTTAATAAAAAATACATTAGTCAAACTAATCTCTAGAGTAACAAGGATTCTTGTGTGTTTGTAAGTTGGTCAAATTAAGATAAAAAATTAAGCTTTCAAAAAATGTTTTTATCAATCTTGTTCCACGTGGACGACAGTTGTGTATTGTATGACAGGACGTTACTAATTAAGGCAACGAATTCCACGTGTACGCTGCCGTTATCAGATGCCAAGGACTAATTAATATTATCATTAAAAGTACTCGTAAGATTATCACAAACTGAACTATTTTACTTCACTGCATATTTTCAATAAAGTAATAAAATAAAATAAAGAAGTATCCATACATTTCCAACATGCAGTCGTAGACGCATAAATAACACGTCGCTCGTTGCACGTCGCATCTCGCGCACGTGAAACTCATAACATTCATAAAATGATTACGTGAGAAGAGCCGGTGTCGGATCGTAGTTGGATTCACTTGCGGTTTTCCAACTAGCGACACTGCGTCTTAATTTGCCTCTTTAGGGGACGTGATTTTAGTGCGGTGCTTAATGTGCTTGAGTTAATTTACAAAGTGATATTTGAATGAAATATCCACACTAATCTTTAGGTATATGTACCAAATTCTAGTCGTTTCTACTATTAATAATTTCCGATAGGCTGAAATTCCATGTAACAAATGTCATCCAGTGTAGATGACATTTTGTAACGTCGTCATTTATTAGCCAATTTTGAAAATTCTTTTTTTATTTAAAAGAGTTAAGGTACTTCCAGATTGGTGTCATTTAATTTTCATAAAAATCGGTTTAGTAATTTTGTGTTAAAATCAAAAAGCCTGAAATACATCTTTCAAGTCGGTTTCAGATTTATGTTAAAAATTTTATTTTACTGTTGCATTGCGACAGAGCAATGGTCAAAAAAAGACCATTAACTGCAGTTAAAATTAAAATGTATCGAAACGGAACCGTAACTGATAATGGCACCTATCTGCGATAAGTAAAGGGCAATTACAGAAGAGTTATGTCGTTCTTTTGTTTCCGTTCATGTAAATACAAACAAATTACATTCATTAAGTGGAAAATTTATTTTTGAGATCCATTTTATCTTTTGTGGAACGTTCATTGTTAAAAATGTGTGTGAGTATCGAGAACAAGGTGAATTATTATCACGTAGATTCATTGTAAAAGAAATTATCAGGTATCAAGGATTAATGGATAATGCATAAGTTTTATTTATTTTAACGAACGAATGGACGGACGAAGCAAATATATATTGGAAAACCATCACTTTTATACAGTGTATCAATGCATGCGAACAATACACGTCTTATATTGCTATAGTATGCGCGTTATCATCTGAGTCGTCCGGTCATAAAAGTCAAAAAAGATAGGAATGTGCAGCGCGCCTACCTGCGCACCCTAATTATCGATAAACGGCTACCTGCGCACGTGCTAATGATGAGTCAATAATGATTTGGACGATTCTGATTGGTCGGTTTCTAATGTAATTGCATTGCGTATTTTTTTTGCTATAAATGTGTTTACTGCAATTAAATAAATACATTCATGTGTTACTCGTTGCGCACTATGGATACTTTATTTTCTAACGTTGATCTGAAGAAATTACATGGCGATATTAGCCCTCAAGCTCGAACACTGATTCACAACGTATTCCTGTTTCTCAATGAATTGAAAAGTGATCCGAATAAAGTGGCTTCTCTAAATTTCAACAAACCACGTGAAATGGCCGCATTTGTTTGTGGTGTGAGCAGAGCGACAGTGGACCGAATCAAGACGGAAGTATCACAATCAGGCAGTACCTGTATACCAAGAACAAATTTTAAGAAACCACAAACCGTCACTAATATTGACGATTTTGATAAAAGTGTGTTGAAGCGAACTGTAGCTTCATTTTATGAGAATGGAGAGTATCCATCCGTGGCGAAAATTTTAGAAAAATTCCGTGAACAATTACCCGATTTTAAATGCGGCAACACTTCAATGAGAATACTACTGAAGGAGGTTGGGTTCCAGTATAAGAAAAATAGCGAAGGACGTAAATATTTAATGGAAAGAACTGATATTGTTTGTGCTAGAATGGACTTTTTAAGGAAATTGGATTTACTTAGAAGAACTAACGATCAGCGACCACGTTTCTATCTAGACGAAACATGGATTAATCAAAACCATGCAAGAAAGAGGATGTGGCTTGGAAGCAACGATGAAGGAGGTTTCAAGAATCAGCCTGTGGGAAAAGGCCAAAGATTAATAGTTTGCCATGCGGGTTCTGCAAGGACTGGCTTCGTTCCAGATGCGAAGCTAATATTTAAAGCGGTGAAATCAAAGGATGCTGATTACCACACAGAAATGGATGGCGAAACATATATGGCATGGTTTTCCGAATTCCTGAATCTACTTGAAGAGCCCTCAGTTATAATTGTCGATAACGCAAGCTATCATTCGATACAGTTGGAAAAGATACCCACAAGAAACACGAGGAAAGCTGAAATTCAAGAATGGTTGACAAAGAAAAAGATTCCATATTCCAGCAACGAAATTATTGAAGAATTAATAAGAAAAGTAAAAGCCAGTAACCCGCAGAAGGTCTACGCTTTAGACCATCTGGCAAATGAACGAGGTCATGAAGTAATAAGGCTCCCTCCATATCACTGTCAATATAACCCAATAGAATTAATTTGGGCACAAGTAAAGGGAGAAGTTGCGAAGAATAATAATACCTTCAAGATAGCAGATGTCGAAAATCACCTCCACCGAGCCATAGAAAATGTCACACGAGAAGACTGGGCCAAATGTGTTAGGCATGCCGAAGAACTTCAAAACAAAGATTTACAAAAAGCTCTAATTAGAGATCACGCGCCGCTTATAATAAATTTGGCAGAAGACGAAGATTCTGATGATGAAGACTCAGATGAAGATTAATTTTATTTAGTTAATAATTATATAATATGAAATATGTATTATATTAAATCAAATATTGTTAATTTTTTTAATTTTGTGAACAAGATACGATAATAAACTTTACTTATCGATAATATGTCTTTCATTGTTACACCCTTCACTAGACGGCTCCATAAGACCCATAAGTGCAAGCGAGATAGATATAGAGAAATGATTTATGGCCCTAAGACTCAGTTGTTAACGCGCGTACTATAGTCACTCACTATCCATTAAACTCACATGCCTGCAGCGCTTAAGGCTTGATATCCGGTAAGACTGATAGTATGTTGGTCGCAATGTGCATGACATTATGCAGATCGCGACAAAGACACGATTGTGGGCTTATCGGATGGTGAGTGGCTAGCATTAAGTAAGCAAGATTAGATTTGTGTGTCATTACTAATAATTCAATATAATATATTCTAGATCGCAATTGACAACAATTGTAGTCCAATAGAGTGGGTCTATGTGTAGTTTAGTTTTAGCAGACTCAGAAGTGGATTACAAAAATAAGATAACCAAAGTCGATGAAAGGTTATGATTCACAATATTTGTCAGGACTGTAGTAACCAAAATAAGACCCTAGAATAGCAGAGAATGACCTTGAGTGGAGTCACGCACTTGTGAACGTTGTGTTTAGGGTTAAGGGCGCCCTTGACAGTTAACCCACACTTCCCTTTTCCACTCAAGTCACTCTGCCCGCCTATCCTAAGTAACCCATAAAAAATTACACAACAAAAAATGTGGAAATCTCGAGCGCCCGTCGAGCGAGAAGTCGCCCTGCCAACCGATCGGTACCCCTCTCTAACTCACATGAACTCGAAACATGTCGCGCCACCTGACGTCAAATCCGTCTCAGACTACTATTTCCTATATTAGATTCACAATATAACATGATAGGTTGTATGGCGGTAAGGATGTCAGATTTGTATTTTTTATAATATTTTTTTTATATTTTTAATTTATTACGCATCAGAACACGAAACCCCAAACATACCTTCCCAACACCACCCACCCACCGGTAAATTATTAAATTTATGTCATTGTTAAATTAAATTACAAATAATTAATTAATTCAAAAATAATATCAGGTATAGCACGCTAACAATGCACCTTTAGTTGCATTAATATATTCTTATCAAATTTAATGGCGTGGCAATGGTCATTTTATGTAAATAACGTAATAAAATGGTCATGTTTGATAATAATAATTACCACGTACTAATTAACGAGTCGTATTACGTGTTAATGAAGTTAATTTTGTATATAATATTTTTTTATCAAAACCAGATTGCGAGATCAAGAATAATGGAATAAAAAGCTTTTTTTAACAAGTCTAATGATAATTTCAATAAAACATTTTTTTTTATTTTTCGAGTTTATTCATAATTAGTCAACTCAAAATAGGCTGTTTGTAGACTAATTTATATGTAGTAATATTTCTATATTAGAATAGACTAGAGTAAGTAATATGTCTATATTTATAGTAATAATGTATAAAATACAGAATGCAGTTTCTAATGAGATAACAGTTTTCACTCTATAGCTAGTTATTTTTTTCTAATAATAATAACGTAGATTTTTTAACAATTAAATTTTTATGAAAGGGTTAATATAGCACCTTCGAGTAGCTTGGAGCTTCTTTGTTTTAACCCTAACGCAGCATCTACTTCAGTAAGCAAAAAAATTAAAGAATATAAAACGGGAATAAAAAAGCAAATTAAAGCCGAGGCTGGCGTCCCGGCCATTCAAGCGGGTATAAAAGTGTTTAATTAAACTGTTGTTATTGATGGGGTTGCCACTAGATGGCGTTTAATCAACAGCTCGCTCCTTTCGGGTTTTTTATTCAACTTAATAATTACCGCCTGAGAATACTTTAAAGCACTGCGAAAGTTAAAATCCAATGAACTGAATAATTTTTACTTTGTTGAACAGACTATAACTACACTAAAATTATTTGGTATGATCTGTGATTTCACGTGCATATAAATAATCTGACAACCTTACTTACAGTACTTATATATTTACTATTTTGGTCTTTATTATCAACCTATGGAAGTGGACAACAAAGTGTATACATATATATATAACAAAGTGTATATATGTATACACTTTGTATACACATATACTCATAGTATATGTGTAAAATATACTATGAGTATATGATATTTACCATAAGCACCAGATAACGGATACTGCATTTGTAATTTGTACCTATCATGTAGATGACATTTTGTCAATTGATTTGTTTCTAAGTTGATTCGTAATAATAAATATCAAAGCTGGTAGCTGATTATGTCACAGGATGTCTCTTTGCAATATTTGTGTTTAATGTGTAAGTATATATTTTTATTACAATATTTTTTTTACAAATAAAAAACTTGCGCAGAAGAGAACATTATTTGTAGGTACAAAATGCTTAAAAGTTTGACTTTATTTAATCTACAGTTTCAGTTTTCTGATTTATATATAACTAGATAACTTAAAAACTTAGGGAATTTTGTACAAATCCCTTGATAGCCTGTTACCTTAATGATTGTTTCAGGTTTATATATAACTAGATAACTTAAAAACTTACAGTTTTCTACAAATCCCCTAATGGCCTGTTACCTCAATTATTGTTCAGTCAAATGTAAAATATCATTAGGTATAAATTACCAAAACATTTAGGATTAGATACTCCAAAACCACCGATAAAAGCAGGCTATACCGTGGTATCACAGGAAGCCTAAGTCCAGTATTGGACTTTAATCAACTAATGATAAAGAGGCTGTGAGTTCGTCGTCATCAACCCATATTCGGCTCACTGCTGAGTTCGAGTCTCTCAGAACGAGAGGGGTTAGGCCAATAGTCCACCACGCTGGCCCAATGCGGACTGGCACACTTCACACACGCAGATAATGAAAATAATTCTCTGGTATGCAGGTTTCCTCACGATGTTTCCTTCACCGATTGAGACACGTGATATTTAATTTCTTAAAATGCACACAACTGAAAAGTTGGAGGTGCATGCCCCGGACCGGATTATTACTAGTTGTAATAATGTGTAATGTTGTGTGATACAATTTGTAGCAAACAAACTGAAAAAGACGGACTCTCATTGTGAATTCCATAATGTTAGCAAAGGAGACAGTAGATGTCGGCGATTTGCCGAAAAGGCAGCGTTTACGAGAGCCAAGGCACCGTTCCGCAAACTGTAGTTGCACAAGAATGTAATTGAAATGTCAGCATTAATTTGTAACTTTGCTTAAGACAGCGCCTTAAGCCGAGCGTTAGTAAGAATGCGCTTTCATTAATTTAAATTATTTCGCGGGCTGTAATTTGTTGCAGATTCTATTTACACCTCACGGACGTTAAGTAATAAATTAACATCACGTGCCTACCTTCTTAAGTTATAGCCTAGGAATAATTTTTGTTAAATATCTCTAATCTTTATCTTTCTTTCTTTTAAGAAACACTAAGAATCCTTCAGCGTGACTGTAACTTCAACCCAAGAGGGTATAGGCAATTCATAGGACAGCGCGCTGTAACCTGTACCTTCATTAAAATCCTACTTTGATGGTCCAATACAGGGCCGGACCGCTCTCCTTATAAGGGAGTAGATATGGAGCTTAGAACCAGCACGCTGTTCCAATGTAGATTGGCGGGCTTAGGGTGATAATTTAAAATTCATTTCTGACTCCTATCTGATGTTTAGGATCCCCGATGGCCGAATATGGCTTATCATACTCTTAAAGATACAGGGATATAACACCAACAACATCCCAAATCCAGTTTAAAAATTTAACTGAAAATTTCTTAGAAGAAAGAAAAACTCAGTATCTTATAAAGCCCGGATTCCAACCCAGGACCTCGTAATAACTACATAGACTAACCACTGGACCGACGAGGCAGTTAACTTGTCACTAATCAATATTTACCATGAGGCATATAATTTTAACCAAGCACAAACTTTTTAGTATAAGTACATAAAAATGTATATCGGCTGTATAGATTTTTCTCTATTTATTATTTTTAGATGTTTCTTTAATAATACCTACTAGCACCTATTGTAAAAAATTTAATTTACAAGTATTTAAAATTTCCTCTCTTGGAAACGAGAAACCCTTACTTTTCTTAGACGTAATAAAGCTTGAAGGCTTATCCATACTAAAAATAAAACCAAAGTTATCTTTACGAAAAACATCGAAATATTTATGATTTAAGAGAAATTATGTAAAATATTGATAGAACACAAAGTTTTAGCTTTCTGTCAGAGCCTACGGCTATAGACAGCGACTAAAAATAAAAACAAATCAATTAGTAAACATCCAAAATAATAATATTATTACCTAGTTTTTGGTGTTTTTTTTTAATTTAGAATTTTTGATTTGAGATTAAATTATTTTTCGGCTTAACAGTTTTATAGTTTTAGCTTTTGTTACGATGCAGCGAAAATTCATTAAAACCTTTAGGTACCTATACAAGAGTATAAATTTCATATCGAAATCCAGAACATAAAATTCATTTATTAAATTTTTTGCGTCAGTGTGAGGATATACTAGCCTGGTATTAAAATGGACGCACACACATGCTATCTTACAAATGGATTCAATTTATTTGAAACGGAAATAAATGAAATACCAGTAGGAAAGTTCTGTACAAATTATGCACTGTGCATTTAAATTGAGTATTTAAAACTACCTCTATGACCTCTGCCTTCGATTCGGGAGGCGTAGGTTCGAATCGCAGAGGCTCAGACCAATTACAAATCGACCAGTATCGCATCCAAATTCATCAACAAAATTGTCTGTCATTTTTTGAGGGAGACGAGGTAAACTCGGCATCAACCCATATTCGGCTCACTGCTGAGCTCGAGTCTCCTCCTCCTTAGGCCAATAGTCCACCACGCTGGCCCAATGCGGATTGGCAGACTTCACACACGCAGAGAATTAAGGTAATTCTCTGGTATGCAGGTTTCCTCACGATGTTTTCCTTCACCGAGGTAAACTCACACATCGAAAATACACACGACTATTTTTATTAGCAATACACCCATATTTATTTTTACACAGTCTAACAGAAATACATCGCTTAGACTATCACAGAATATTCGATTACTTAATCGATGTTTTGCTGTTCCGGCTGAAGAATTGACTCATTAGTATTTTTTTTTTTTACTAATTTAATATAATTAACTTGTATAAATGAAACTAGAATTTTTGAACGTTTTTTACACCATTCAAGTACACAAAAAGGCATTACAATACAACAATGAAACATCGATTCTATAGCAAAGATTATTTTTTAAACGCGTTAAATCGTTGATTCTTGATCTTTGATAGAGGGGTAACGTCTAGCGAGTCAGGTTCTTTTGTAATTGGTCTGAGGGTCCGGAGCATACACCTCGAGCTTTTCAGTTAGGTATGTGCATATTAAAGAAATAAACATTGGTGTCTCCAGGTATGTGCATTTTAAAAAAATAAATATTGGTGTGGCACGTGTCTCAAACGGTGAGGGAAAACATCGTAAGGAAACCTTTCATAATTCTTTTTGTGTGTGAAGTCTGCCAACCCGCAATGGACCAGCGTCCATTGCGGGTCGGCAGACAGGGTTGGTGGATTGATCTCATCTCTCTTGATCTGAGAGGAAACTCATGCTCAACTGTGAGCCATCCAATCCAACCATCAATATGTAATTATTTGTTATAAACACGGAACCCTTTACAGTAAGTACAGTAAGTCAATTATATGGACCAATAAATCGGCATTGTTTATGTAAACAATATTGTACACCTACTCGTTAAAAAATGGCACATTTATTAAGCGTGATTTACAATTTGTCCTAACACTATGAAAATAGTAAAAAAATGTCGATGTCCGACATTTAAAGCTTACTAAAACAAATTGGTAGCGACAAGCGAATAATATATTCTGTTTAATTCAGCTTTTTTCGAATGTAGGGGGATTTAGAATTTGAAAATGTTGGTTTTGTTTTGGAAGATTTATTTTGGGACACTAATTGCAATTTAAATTTAAAACTTTTCATTTTACTAGCCAAAATAGTTTATTTACAAACTGAATTCCAATTGAAAATATTATAATTCCCTGTTTAAAATTTAAATTTTCCATATTAGGAAATTGCAATTTTATTAAGTTTATGTCTGTAGACTCATTGGACTGCAGTGCAGTGTATGTCTGACATTAATTTGGTAATTAAGTGAGCGATTTAATCGATTGTTTAATTCGTTTGCGGTATTGTGATGCATTTCTGAACAATTATCCGTTCTGTATTTAAATTTATTTCGTGCATGAATTATAATATAATTATTACTATTGGTGTACATTGCAATTATTGAATTTGTTGGAAAAAAAAAATTAATTGAATCGTGAAATAATAATTACTGCTTACCTAAGGGTTAAGTTCCCCAGTTTGCGAAAATATTGCCTTGATCGTACTCAAAAAACTCTTTTTTCATAATAATAAGACTTTTGAAACCCCACCAGGTGGACTTACGACATCAAGCTAGTCGCAGGGATTCGCTGAATGCAGGCGGCTCAGGATCGTGATGTTTAAAAGGCCTATATCGCGTAGTGGACATCCATCGGCCGATATGATGATGATGATGATGACTTCGCCAGGTATTTCCCGAAACTCAAAGAATTATTGTTGAGTTGCAGATGTTGACCATCTGCAACTCAACAATAATTCTTCAAGGGAGTTGTAAAATATAATCGAAATAAAAAAGCTTGCGAAGAATATTTTGCTGCTGCCATTAAAAGGTTCACGCACATCTTTCACCCTAGTATTAACTTACTTTCTGTGTGATATCAATTTAGAAAGTCTCCATTAGCGGACACATAATAGCTCCCATAATAACAGTTCAAAATAACATGCAAATGTTACGTTTCCCCACACCTATCAGTTTCCTTATTTTACCTACTGTAACTATTGCTAGGGTTGGTGCTCTTAATATCCTGACTATTATTTTAAGCCAGTGTTTGTATGTTTGTTTGCCGTTACTTCACGTCACAATGATTGTAAAATTTCGTACACGATGTTAACGGTGCAATTAAAGGTAAAGGCAAGCATAGAAAAGATATTATTGGAAGGGAAAAATAGTACTTTGATAATAATAATGAAATAGTTAGTAATGTCGGTATATGATGTTATATAATATCTATTACTAAAATTTTTAACTAACCATATATTAAATCTTCTATTGTGTTTCAGCACACAAAATTTTTTTTTTAAAAAAAGACAAAATTAAAAATAGACTTTGTTTTATAAACCGATTTAATTACAATTTATTCTGAATAAAAAATATAAGTGAAATTTATTTCAATGACTAAAATCGTATTTTTATAAGCAGACAGAGACAGAGCAAGAAAAGACAAACTAGATAAAAATTTTAATAAAAAAAATTCAACCGACTTCCAACTCAAAAATTAACCTAAACTAAAAAGCAAAAAATAACATCTTACTTATGTGCTACCTTCTGATCAGTTTGAAGGCGGTGCCAAGCCAGTGATGTTTTAATTTAAGCCGTTTAAATGACAAAATTTATGTGGTTCTTTCAGAAACGGCTTTAATTAAAACATGACACTAGATTGGCACCGCCTTCAAACTGATCAGAAGGTAGCACATAAGTAAGATGTTATTTTTTGCTTTTTAGTTTAGGTTAATTTTTGAGTTGGAAGTCGGTTGAATTTTTTTTATTAAAATTTTTATTTTTTATTTTTTAGTGTTAGCACACCTACTGAGTGTGAACAAAAATTAATAAGCAATTAGTTGAAACGTTATTTTTTTATAATAAGTATCTAAGTCCTACAATCCCAATTTTAAAAATACTACCTTAACTCATATATAAAATTTTACTCCCCCTTTATCTACACGTAATATGAATATTCAGAAAAACGTGAAAGGTGACAGTCCTCCGTCTTCATATCCAGACCCCCTATGCAGTCACAATCCATATGGTTGGAAAGTTCTCATCAATATAAAATTTATCAAGTCCAAACACAAGGTAGCTACTGTGAACCGTCGAGAAGTTCCCTTAACTCTCCTTCATCTTCGTCACCAGACCCCTAATACAGTCACAACCTATCCAGGTGGAAAGTTCTCATCAATACAAAATTATCAAGTCAAAACACAAGGTAGCTACTGTGAACCATCGAGGAGTTCCCTTAACTATCCTTCGTCTTCATTACCAGACCCCTAATACAGTCACAACCCATCTAGGTGGATAGTTCTCATCAATACAAAATTATCAAGTCAAAACACAAGGTAGCTACTGTGAACCGTTGAGGAGTTCTCTTAACTGTCCTTCGTCTTCATCATCAGACCCTTAATACAGTCACAACCCATCTAGGTGGAAAGTTCTCATCAATACTAATAAATCAAGCCCAAACAAAAGGTACCTGCTGTAAATCGTTGACGAGTTCCATCGTCTGTGTTTTGGCTCCATCATCAGATCAACTCCAGACCTTCATAAAATTGTAGTGGTTTAAAATACCTTATGGAAACACTAACAAACGCACTAGCCGTACCTACAATTTTCGAAAGTTCCCCTCGATTTCTCCAGGATGCCATCACCAGATCCGGACATGAAAAAAATGGGACCACCCTGGAATCAAACCCTTCAAAATAAAAAAAGAATTTTCAAAATCGGTCCACAAATGACGGAATTATCGCTGGACATACATAAAAAAAAAAAAAAAAAAACATACATACAGTCGAACGTAGAACCTCCTCCTTTTTGGAAGTCGGTTAAAAAGAATGAAGAGATAGTTCTAGTTTCTTAGATGACAACATTCGTGTATATTCGATATATTTTTTTATCCTTACCTTGGCAACCCTAACTACACGTAAGCTGTTACAGCAAATTAAACCTTATTGACAATGAAAACCTTAATGACTAATAAAGTTTTCTTTAATGGCGGTTTCAAAATGAGATTAAAGTCGTTAGAAAATAATAACTGTTGGTGCTTGCTCTCGCGTCGAAATGATTGCCATAATAAACACAAATCATAATATGCCGAATGTTCAACGATGTGGTTCTTTAGGTTATAGAAAAATACAAACCAATTTAACCCTAATCTCATTAAGATTAAAGTTTAAAATTGGTTGTTATAAACTATTTTGGACTACATTAAGAATTTGGTACAAACCTGTCGATAATAGTGATGGCCTTTGCTCTTTTGTATTGTAGAAATTTCACGTCTAAGTGTTTAATATCATCTCAGTCGTGTATCAAACAATACGGATGACTGTAGCCATGGGAATTAGGTGCTGATTTGTGATCAAACGATTTAAATTCTTAGTATTATCTTATAACTATTCTTAGTATTATAAGTATTATTAAAGACAGTACAATACGTATGTTGTTTTTATAGTAACTATAGTTTTTATAGTAATAAAAACAGGCAGATGGACCACTCAATGTTAAATGTTTTTTTTTTCTTTACAAGTTAGCTCTTGACTACAATCTCACCCGATGGTAAGTGATGATGCAATCCAAGATGGAAGCGGGCTAACTTGTTAGGAGGAGGATGAATCAACACCCCTTTCGGTTTCTACACGACATTGTACCGGAATGCTAAATCGCTTGGCGGTACGTCTTTGTCGGTAGGGTGGTAACTAGCCACGGCCGATGCCTCCCACCAGCCAAAGTCAACCTTCAGCACTTGCCTTATAGGCAGGAGAAGGCATCAAGGCTTAATGATAGGCTTAGAATGATAATGATACAGTCCTACAATTACTATCAAAATAGCACATACGCTAACCACTGAACCAAGGAGGAAGTCACCAAAGAGTAGCAAGCAGTTTAAGTATATTTTGAAAGTATAAAATACTTCACGCAAACGCAAGAAGTATTTATGTGTATTCAACAGTGTGAAAGCATGCTTAGCGCTGAGCAGCTCTATAATAAACAACACTAATAGGCGTATGTTAGATAACAGCCCTAAAGCCCAGTACACACGTGTACACGCCATAGGCGTATCCATAGCGGCTATAATTTAACGTCACCTGCACTTGCATTGAAACCGCGCTACAATTTAAGACCTATGCAATAAGGGAGCCGGCATTGTCTGCCAACGTCTCGTGTTACAACCGCGGTTTATGTAAGCCTTAATCTAGTTCTAAGCCTTGGAAATATTTCTCTTGTTCGCTGCCGCTATGAAAAGATATGGCGTTTAGTGTAACGCGTTTATCATCAAGTAACGCCTAGAGCCTGTATTAGCCAGACATACCTTATTTTAGCAAGGATGATAGTTTATCAACCCATTGCTCCTATCTATACCTCCTAATATTATAAAGCTGAAGAGTTTGTTTGTTTGCTTGAACGCCCTAATCTCAGAAACTACTGGTCCGATTTGAAAAATGTTTTCAGTATTAGATAACCTATTTATCGAGAAAGGCTATATATTATCTCCGTATTCCTACGGGAATGGGAACCACGCGGGTAAAACCACGCTGCGTCAGCTAGTCATAGATAAGTATGGTAGAGTGGAGTCTTTAGAAGGTAGTGGGTTTAAAGAGTCTAGACTCTCAACTGTAAAATATAACTACAAACTTTATATTATATACACTAGCTGACGCCCCACGGTTTCATCTGCGTAGTCCTCGTTCTTGTGAGAAAAATATATAGCTTCTGATGACTCACAATTAACGTGGCTGACCTAGTGATAGAAGAATTTTTAAAATCGGTTTAGTAGATCCAGAGATTACTTCTACAATATCACAAATTTTACCTGTTTATAATATTAGTATCGATCAAGCCTTATTAGTTTTTTTTTCAGATTTAGACTGGAAACGTAGAGCGAAATTAAAATAAAACTTATACTAGGTACCATCTATTTACACAGGGTGTCCCATAATGATAGCAGTTACAGCATTAAAAAAAAAACTGGTCCAAGATAGAAAAATTTGAAAAATCCCAATAAATAATTATAACTTAGTCACCTTAGGGATTTTTAGAAACTATTAAAAAATGCATTTTATTCATTAATTACGGAACAACCTGTATGTAATAAAACTAAAGTTGTTCTATAGATCTTTTTGAATTTAAATCCACTGAATAAATGAGATAAAGAGACTGAAATAATTCAAATAAAGCTACAAAGAAACGATAAACTTCATTAATAAGTTAGCATCAGCAAGGCAAACCTAAAAAAATATTAAGACTTCTTATTACGGTGCTAGCCAGAATTATAAAATTTAGATATTTCCATAATCTCTTCATTCAAAATTTATCTTTGAAATTGAGATGGAATTGTGTTAGAAATTCACGATCTCGAAATGGCTGGTTTTATCTCTTTTGAATTCTTGATAAATCTGTTTTTGTCACTAAGTATATTGTAATTTAATCTAGGTATAAAAGTTGTAATTAATGAAAATTTATATACATTGAGACAAAAAAATATATGATGTATATTGTATACTTTTTAAAAATATTATAACACAATATAAACACAGATCTCATTTTTTCTGTTTATCTATATGTTTGTGTTTGTTAATTCAAGCATCACTAACAAGGTTTTACAAAGATTTTTATGCTGTTTTTACGATTAGAACAAGCTAAACGTGGAGCAAGCTTAGTTTAGCTAATGATTCGCATTTGTTGTTGAAACTTGTAATATATTAGGAATTTATATATAAACAACAATAATCTATACCGCTAGTCACCTAGTTGTAGTTTGGAATAGGGTGTAACTAAACTCTTAAAGTTTCTTTAATACAAAAAGATACAACTAATAGCGTTTTTCTTTAGACGGCGATCACATCGACATATCGGATCGGATAGTGTAAAAAAACTTAGCTGAAGATTTTCCTGTACAAAAGCGATAAGTCATTTTTCGAAGCAATAATAAAAAACTATTCGTCGACGTATAGAGACAAAAGTTGCCGACACTATTGTTTGTTCGCGTTATTTACGAGCGCTTTATTGTTCAAAACACAGACTCATTTATACATGACACGGAACTACTGCCAGTTTAGTGTCGGGCACGTCATTTTTCTACGGCTCCGGGATATATGATTGAATCACGCGAATAAAAATGGCGCCTTTGTATATTTTTTTGTTTAATGACAAATTTAGGATTGACTTCGCATGATGTTTAATACTGGGCTAACTTGAAAACATATTTTATTCGCTACTGTGTGGTGGCTTATCCGTATATGGCTTTTCTTCATTGCCACGTTGAGATGAAATGGCATGTCAGCCACGACACGAATTTCGCTATTTGGTCTTTCTGTGATTGTCACAACGCGTCGTTAGAGCCACACGAATTTCGCCATGTGGATGTTTTGCAATTTGTAACATAATATATGTTCCTCGTTAATTATCTTAGTTTATCTTTAGTTTAGATTACATTTTTACTAATATTAATACACTATTTTGACACTATTGTGGTCAGAGTAGTTTAACTAGATGAATCATCGAATTTGGAGATGCGAATCGGATCTTACACTGTTTTTTTTGCTAAACTGCAATTTTAATAGTATGTTAACTAATTTAATGTAAGATGATATTCGAGGTACAAAAAATATCCAAATTTTCCAATTATTGTAAGTAAAATCTAGCATTAACTTAATACATAATGTTCTTATGTTTCAGAACTCAGTCTAGAATATTCACGAGTATGCACCGGCCTTAGATCATTCATTCCTTATTGAAGAACCACTGAGTTTGATGAAATCACACAGCCAAGCGAACCGTGCAGAGGTGCTCCATAAAAAACGCATAAAACTTCAAGGAAATCAAGGGGTTGGAGAATTCAACGAGTAAAAAGTTTCCTTATTTAAAATACATATCCTGAATTTTGTCTTGCAACATATGATCGTATATTTGATACGTTTTATACGAGCCTTATCTAGTAGCTGGAGTTTGGATTTCATTACGTAATTTTTGGAGTTTATGGTTCCATTCTTGTCAAATGATATGGATTTAATAACCGAATCAATTTGAAGATTTCAAGCTCAGTCATAAATAAAATTAACAAGAAAATTATTTTGCTGTTCTGTGCAAAAAAGCGACAAATACGTCTAGCGACGCCATCAATATTACAACCCACTTTGTCAGATAATTCGCAAAATAAATTGATTATTTTGTAATTGTTACCTTACCTTACTTTATCAGCCGATTGACGTCCACTGCTCTGCTGGGTATAGGCCTCTTGCATGGAACTCCAAGCACAACGATCTCGAGCCGCCAGCATCCAGCGGCTCTCTGCAACCCGCTTGATATCCTCAGTCCACCTAGTGAGGGGTCGACCAACACTGCGCTTTCCGGTGCGGGGTCGCCATTCCAGCACCTTGGGACCCCAACGTCCATCGGCTCTTCGAACTATGTGGTTGTAATTGTTAATATTTTATTTTTAAATAAATGTCTTCTTCTATATACGAGTACAAATAACAAAGAAATTCCCTTAAAAAGGTTGCAGTAGAGCTTATTAAGGTAGAGCTGGTCTGGGGAAGTCCTACCATTATGCTTATTTCTGCCGTCAAGTAGCATTGCTGTGTTTCGGTCTGCGGTGCTAACATGCGACCAAACGAATATCTCGTGAATACAAATAGACAAAAGTCAATCAATTATGGCGCCACCGGAAATATCGCAATGTCTTTCATTAAGACTCAAGAAAGAGATGGGACTGGTACTACTGCGCTGCCATTCGTCGAAATTATGTCTATTTCTCTTCGCGAGATATGTCTTCGGTCGCATCTTATCATCACTGAATATCCTACAGGTCTTCGATACACATAGTGGCACTTTATAGGACGTGCTTCTTTCATGCTCTGTGAATCACTTTCGATTAGGTACCTACCATCAGGTGAACAATCTGCTTGTTGCTATTTTTTTAAAGAAGAAAGAAACTGAGAACGAATTAATGAGAGTAAGAAAGTGATTTGATTTAGGTGGAGTGATCTCTTTCAGAATATTACTAATTTATAATGTCTCTTTGAAAAAAAGTGCCTCATTTAATTAATCTTATTTTTTAATTATATTATGTATAATTATTATTATTATTTATATTGATCAGCGTTATGTAGGTACGTAATAAAACATGTATTATGTAGGTACGCCGAGTAAGTATCCTTTTTTGTGTCTTTATTCACTTTTATATATTTTTATTTCTTTACAAGAAATCGGATCAATTACAGGCAATCGAGCTAAACGATTAATTAATTAATTCAATAAAGGATACCTACGGTTCTTCCAATTAACCATGTCAGCCCCTGCATTGTTAGCATGGCATGTGAAATAAGTGACGTCATGTCTCGCTTTAATACTGGTATGTGCAGATTAATTTTAAACTTCGAATGTCTGCTTGGAATTGGTAATCAAATTAGGTCTACTTTAGTTATGTTTGGTTGTTTGTTACTCTTTAACGCCGTAGCTACTGAACTGATTTGGCTAAAATTTAAAACGAAGATAAATAATATCCCGGATTAATACCTACGCTATCTTTTAACCAGAAAAAAATTATGGTTTTTGCAAGATTTGCGAAAAACTGAATTGCACGCGGACGAAGTTGCGGGCGCCCGCTAGTATGAATATACAGAAGAAAAGAGTAGAAGTTTAAGTTTTTTGTTTAACGTCAAATTGGTTTATATATATAAATATATATAATTATGTATACATATATATAATATATTATAATTATGTACTACTTATAATAATTATTATTATTGAGTGCCGTGATAGCCCAGTGGATATGACCTTTGCCTCCGATTCTGGAGGGCGTAGGTTCGAATCCGGTCCGAGGTATGCACCTCCAACTTTTCAGTTGTGTGCATTTTAGGAAATAAAATTTCACGTGTCTCAAACGGTGAAGGAAAACATTGTGAGGAAACCTGCACACCATAGAATTTTCATGATTCTTTGCGTGTGTGAAGTCTGCCTATCCGCATTGGGCCAGCGTGGTGGACTATTGGCCTAACCCCTCTCATTCTGAGAGGAGACTCGAGCTCAGCAGTGAGCCGAATATGGGTTGATAATGATGATAATAAATACCGTAACCAACGCTCAACAAAGAGCTTATAAAAGCAATACATCTCGATAGAAAAATCAATGTGCGTCAAAATAAACAGCCATTGAGCGAGATCCGTAATAACCACCTTATTTAGATAAAACCCGTTCTGGTTCGGGGTAAAGCGAAAAACTTCTCTCTTCGGGATAGTCATTAGATGCCCTCGTAATACGCGATCGTTGGTTCGTACCGCCCTTCAATCTCGCCATAACTCTACACGTAAGAGGATTGCCTCTCCATAAGGATATCGCAACAAATTGACTGTAATTTTCATTGCTACAAAAACCAAAGATACACAGTCCCTTAGAAATACAGACAATTTTATTGGAGTTTAAAGAGCAAAGTAAATTTTTTGTTGACTACAACGTATTCTGAACAATATGTTAAAATAACTTGGAATGTTAAAATTAGTAAACAAATAATAGTAAGTACGTAGTTTAAGATGATTTAAACATAGTCTAAAGTTACTTTGTAAATTAATGTACGCATAAAACTATAATGTCATCATCATTAACCATATTTGACTCCTGTCAGAATAAATAAATAAATAAATAAAAGGGGGTAAGACCATCACGCTGGCCATATGAGGATTGGCAGACACATAGAGAATTAAGAAAATTTTTAGGCATGCAGATTTCCTCACGACGTTTTACCTTCAACGTTTGAGACACGTGATATTGATATTTAATTTTTTTTAATTGAACATAACTGAAAAGTTAGAGTTAGTGCATGCCTCAGGCCGGATTCGAACTTACGCCCTCCGATTAGCATCACCGTATAATAGGATAGTCATAAATATGTATTGACTCTGTTAATCTAATTACTCGTATGTAATCGATTGCAATACTATTTTAGCATTTCTTAGATTTTGTATATCAATGATAATTGTGTTTCTTTTTTCTTCTCACGAGCACAAATCTGAATAGATCTCATGCTAACTTTAGGATTCACTCGCGGTTAGCGTTCACGAGTGGGAGAAAATTGGTTATTTGAATCCACTGCGCTATACGTAGATAGGTACCATCGTTCACGCTTAGCTATCCGATATGGGACCTTTACGATTTCACGCCGTAGTAATAGCGAAATTACTCTCCCATATGATCATAGGAATCTTATAATATGCAAAGTATTATATTTATTTATATAACGGATGGATTTTATATCACCGAAGTGAGACTGATTTAGTTTGAAATAAATTTATTGTTTTCTATTTCTCAGGTAACAATAACAAGATCTAGATTATGTTAGACAGCCTGGTCGCTTAGCGACGTATTTTTGTTCTGTAGAGAACTGCTAAAATATAGAATGTCCTTCCGGCGTCTGTGTATAATTTGTGCACCTTCAAGGCAAGAGTGAATAGGCATATTGTAGGCAAGCGCGCTTCATCTTAGACCTCATCATTGCTTTCCATCAGGCTTGATTGCGGTCAAGTGTAAGTACATAAAAGAAAAGGTTGTTGAAAATACACTTTAGGCACACTCGTGATAATTTAAAACTGTCTTTATAAAGAGAAATATAATTAATTGTCTTCAAAGAACTTGTAATGCATGTTTACTAAAATTTGTCGCTTGAATGTAAAACTTAGCGATTAGTAAAACCTACCTTTGCAATAAATAAATCCTACCTTTAAACCTACCTTTGCAATAAATAATTAGATTTGATAAAAAAAGTGGTTTAATATAGGAATCAAACCTAAATTATATCGATTTTAAGACAAAGAATATGAATTTCATAAAAAGATTTTCTAGAAAGATGTAAATAAGGTACCACAAGGATGGTAAACTCAACTATACTTTGTTTGTTCTATTATAATGTTATAATAATGAAGGCCATAATTTTATGAAAGTAGATACCTATCCAGTTTTCGGGAACGAAGTAATGAAGAATGTTTTATGCATGAATCAATCTGCAAACAAGACTGCCCAAAATGGACGTCGCTGATAAATGAATTGTCTGAACGGAATCTTTTTTTAACGCCACAATTGTGTGTGCTCGCAATATTCCTTGTTTACACTAGATAAATTGGATAAATATGCGTGCAATAAAAACTGTTATTTATTTATTAACACAACATGACAAAATAACGCAAGGAAAATAAATATTATAGTGACAATCAACATTTTTACCAGACAACTAGCAGACGCTAGTGACTTCGTTCGTAAATATTATTAGTCAACTTGAAACCAAATTATTACCGATTAGCCAAATTGACTAGCTAAGTCAATGCATACAAAAGATAAAGCTGTTTGATACACATTGAGTAAATAAAATAAAAACTTGCTATGCATTGTAATAGAAATAAAGGAAAAATTCGAGAATTCTATGTTTTCAGGTACTTTCCGAAAAACTTTGAATAAAAATTATTTTAATTTTGTAAAACTTAGTTAAAAGCTTAAAGTAAAAAGCTACTTTTTTTAGACATCAGATGTGGGAAAAGTCATCACATCTGACCTTAACCAACTCAACTGACGCTGAATGATAACTCCAAGCTGAGTTTCATTAACATTAAGAAAATCCATTTATCGTATAAGGTAGTATTAGGAGACGTAGTCCACCAAGTGACCGAGGATATCAAGTGGGTTGCAGGGAGCCGTTGGATGCTGGCGGCTCGAAACCGTTGTGCTTGGAGGTCCATGCAAGAGGCCTATGTCCAGCAGTGAACGTCTATTGGCTGATAAGGCAAGAGACATAGGTTAGATTAGAATACACTATAAAGGTTATACACTTATACACGATTGTTGACCTCTATACTTGTTACATTTATTTGTTTTGTTCGAAGATACATAATTAGCTACAATAATAATTACAACAGAGCAGCTAAATACAATCTTAAAACAAATTGATATCCTTAGGCGTTTTACCTGTAAAAAGTAAGAATGGTCATTGTTCACATTAATTACAGCTAAAAGCAAACATGTAGTAGGCAAAGAATGACAGGGACTCGACAGATCTGATGTTGCTCGCGGCTACTTGAAATAATGGCTGCTATCAAATCTGGACCAGCGTAATTACACCAAAAGAATTATAGGAACGTATGACTGAGGTACTGATCACTAGACGATTCTGATTTTGTAACATGGTTGTTATAAAGTAATTACTGGCCGGAAGACCTGTAAAAGGTTTCTTTAATTATATCGACAAAGAACTGATGTTACTAAAAGTTAATTTCATTTGTGTATAACTTGATATTATTCTAAACATAATTTCTTTAGTTACCTGTAATTATATAATTCGCCGTTAAGATGATGATATTTAATTAATTATTTATTTGAAATGAAGAATCTTTACTTACTCTCTTAACTCTCGTTACTCGTAATTTAAATTTTAGATATACTTTTAAATTTATTGATATCGGAAAGCGTAGATTTAATTGTTTTGAGCTATTTTTAAGACAGTAGGTAAGTTTTTTTTTTTATTCTTTACAAGTTAGCCCCTTTACAAGTGATGTACAACTTAAAATGGAAGCGGGCTAACTTGTTAGAAGTAGGATGAAAATCCACACCCCTATCGGTTTCTACACGACATCGTACTGGAACGCTAAATCGCTTGGCGGTACGTTTTTGTCGGTAGTGTGGTAACTACGACGGCCGAAGCCTCCCACCAGCCAAAAAAAATTTTTTAATGATTTAGTTACTGATAAATTTATATTTGAGGTTATTCTACGTTTATCAAAACGTCGTTTTTATTCATGTTTCTAACACATAGATCATGTTTTTGGTTTTTCAGAGCGATTATTTTGCGTCGTAGAAATTAGGCTTCGTCACCCTTAGCAATCAAAGATATAGTATTATCTATATAAATAAAAATAAGTTTCTAAGCGCAAAACTCGAGAACGGCTTGATGATTTTAGGAATATTTTTTTTTATATTTTTGTTAAGACAAGGTAAGTTTAACATTTTTAGTTTATGCGAAACAGTAAAAACAACCGTTTTTCAAAACGCAAATATAACATAACGAAGCCATAATACCTCCTTAACCAGCCTTCTTGCAAAATCCTCTCCCTGCCAAAATTTTCATCATTGTACATCAAGCTGTTCCTTTTGTATATTTAAATTAAGTCACCGCATCATGTGTAATCATAAAACAGTACCAAATATTCCGAAACCAAATGGTACTGTTGATTTACAGAAATCGCAAAAGGGTGGTCCAAACATTTCATAAAACGCCTGAGCTCCAACATAAACCGCGTATGAACACTCGTAATGTAACCCGAGCTGGAGCTAATCAAAGACGTAAAGCGGAATTTATTGTGTGCACTGTTCCTTGCAAGTTTATTGTACACTCATATGACGGTAGCAATTACTCAGACCCCATATAAACTCTCTTACCCTTTACTCCTTTTGTAGTTGCAATAAATTGGTTGGATTTCAAATTGTACATTGTAGATTTTAATAATCGTTTTATGTTAGTAAATACAACAAAATATGCAATGATCTAGTTTAGAGTACTGATGCTAGTTATCATTTGGTTCTACCTAATTATATAACTAATAACAGCCAGGCTAATATTTTTTTAAGCAAAAGATTGTAGAGATTTATAACTTTTATTGTTGAAAATCAATAGTTTCAAGATTATTAATAGTCTTGTTTGCCACCCCCATCTCCAATATATACTAATGATGTTGAAAATCTCATTAATGTATAAAATAATATATTTTATTTGAATGTTTGACATTTTTTTTACAAAAGTGAAACAACTTTTAAATATAATGAAGTCAAAAACATTTTACATTTTGTTGTTATTTTACTTGTTTATGATGAAAAATACTGAAATACAAATATTTAAATATATAACGGAGAAATTGTACTAAGTTAAAACTACGTGAACTAAGAAAAAAACGGTCTCGCCGCCAGCAATCCCGAATGATGACGGCTCGAGACCGCATTGTTTGGAAGTCCATGCAAGAGGCACCAGCAGTGGACGTCCATCGGCTGATAATGATGATGATGATCATGTGTAAGCAACGGTTGCGTTTAGCTTTGCTGAATTAGATTTAAACTTGTAAATTGTAAGTAGACTTCAACAAAGATACCCGAATAATGAGTTAGGAAATGGGTAAACATTTCAATACTTACTTAATAAATAATTTGTTGAATTTGAAATAATAGCTATTTTGTGCTCGTTCAATTTTAAGTTACCTTGGAAGTCGGTTTTGTGTTTTATCTTTATTATGGTCAAAATTGAATTCGGCTTTTGAATTATTTTCTCGGTATAGATTGATGAAAAAGTTTAATAATGACGGCACATTCGTCTCACTACAAGACGTCCAGGTATAATAAATGATCAAAAATATGCCAAGATAATTTTGACATTTCTTATTATAAGACTATTATCAATTTGGCAAGCTTCGGTACGGTTATTATACAAATAACCATTTCTATCTTTCCCACCTTATACTAAGCATTGTATTAAAATAACTTGAATTTGGTTTGGGTATTATTATAAGATGTAGAAATAATTGTTGATGATTATTGAGGTTAACAAAAGGTATTATAATCATTAGCTTTAATCAACTAGTTTATTCATTAGTCTATGCTTGGACGTGCTCTAATAGTACAAAGTTAGTATAAAATATATTTTTTTTCGGATTTGGAGTATTATAGTCAGGGATCCCTAGAAAATTTTATACTCTATTAGGAATACCATAAAATTTTTAGTTTTTTTTTTATTTAATTAATGTTATCTAACATAATATCAAGCATTTGATACCTTATTTCATTTTCCTAAGTGATTGGATAAAGGAATTCGTGACATAATCTTGAACATTTACATAAAAACAACCGTCAAAGGACTTGTCGAGGTCACATCAAAAATTCACATTGCTTGTCTCAAGGGTTGTGATTTGATGAATAAGTTATGTAAAAAAGTCTTACTCCCCTAACTAGATTTGTGCTTAGCATAGCAAAAATATTTCTGAGATATAGTTTTATTATATAACAGGGCCGTAAGTCTACGTGACATTGAAATACAACTTTGATATCAAGACCTCTTTATTGAGTGACGAGTTAGAAAATTACAGCACTCTATGATCTTACAACGACGGTTCAGATTAACAAATTATTCAGTTTTATTTAAATAAATACAAGATGCGATTTTGGAATCTGATATATTCTAAAATTATGTTAATAAGACGAAATAAAACTTATCTTGATACTAAGTATAATTTTTAATAATCAGCTCGACAAGAGCTGATCGTTAAAAAAATTACTTGCATTCAAATGATGGATATATTATTATTTATTTTTGAAAATAATTTGCCTGCAGCCAAAATCAACTTAAAACAGATTAGATTCAAAATAACTGGGAATTCCCATAATATCCAATATTGAAATTTCCACCACTTTTTTCGTGTGTTTACCACGCCCTGAAAAGTAGACATAAACTTTGACAGAAATTAAGTAGATAAAAAATTACCTACAAGTATTATACAATTACGTCATCTTTGAGAATAACAAAGAAACATACACTCACACATGCCCTTAGACTTCATGGTAATGATTGTGGGTATGGTTGTTAATACGCTCCACATTCAGAAGTTCAATCTTAATAAAACTACACTGTCCAATTTACTCGTCAGATTGCAATATTAATTTTTAGGTCACTGTACGGGAATTCGTTTTTTATTATCTCCAGAATATAATTATGTGCGTAGTAGAGCCCAATCTATCTGAACTCCTCGAGCTAATGGAGTGGAATGCAAAAAACTATCCCAATACAAAGTTAAAAGTACATTCGTATATAAAAACGTCGATACAATTCGTCGGTTGTCGGACATTGCTGGATGACACTGCTGTACTTTGATTAATAGTTGCCGCGATTGAAGCGGCAGAACCCCCACTGGCACACGAAATGGGATATTGTGAGCCACCGTACCAAATAGGACCTTTTAATGTCGAGCGCCGATTGCTACTAATTTATGTGGTAACAGTTAGTTCGATTTGAAACATTTTCACTGTGCTGCTTTTAAATGAGGGCAATTATAAACTTTTTTTAAAGTGCGTAATTTAATTCATGTTATTAATACGATTAGAACATCACCACGACTTAAAAATCTCGAGGGAATTCATAAAAAATTCTGTCAAAAAATCCCAACTAATTTTGTCTTTTGTTTTGACATGCAACTTTAAGACAAAATACCTAGTATAAAAAAATAAGATTAATTTTATAAGTAAATCTGTATTTGATAGCCATTTTAATAATTTTTCCCTCAGAAAATCATTTTGTAAGTTAATAGAAGTTAGATAACTCAACCAAATAAACTTTATCTACAAATTAGGAGTTTATATTCTCACTATTACAAAATAAGATAGTCGATGACAATTTCATTGTTAAGGAACAATAAAGCAAGAAAAGGCGGTTTTTAATACAAAGAAAGCGGTATATAATGTGAATTTTACGGTCACAATTAACAGTATAAAATTATCTCCAATGTAAAATGAATGTACTTCTTTTGTAATCACAATCTTACAGCTGGTATAAAGATACTAAAGATTCCGCACTCTGCGGAGGAAGTTTTACGACTTTCCAAATACACACTGACGACTTTTTGTTTTACAAATTTTTGTACTATCGCCTTTCAATATTCAAGTCGTATTGTCGTTATACGTGGCCCTATAACAAGGCAAGAACCTTTTCTTACTTTAGTACAACTAGGAGATTCTGGATATATTGTAAAACCGTTTCAAGAAAATTAGCGTATCTTAGATTACATTGTCTCAATAATTTTAGGTTATAGGACAGGTATACAAGTCCTTGACTAAATTAAAATAAATATTTCAGATTGTAGGAACGAGTGTGTATGAGAAAGTTTGTTACAACAAGCAGACGTGGATTATTAATAATGACATTTTTATCAACATATAGAGTTGTTATATTTTCATAAAAATAGCAAATTGTAATCAAATAAAACTTGGTATATTTGGGATTGTTAGGTTTAGTATCAATGTTCACAATACTCTTTTTAAAACCAGGGAAATGAAACTTTTTGTCGCGCTACATGTCGATGATAAGGTCTTGCGGTTAACTTACCTTTAAAGAGAGTCCTCTGCCGTATCTTATCAAATAAAAATATTTAATGGCATCTAAAACATCTCGTATCGGCACCATTATATTGTTTATGGTACAGGTGGGCATAAATTAGTTCAGTTAACAGAACCTCGCTCTTTAGGGGTCTTCAAGGTATAGGGTTGTCGCTAGCTGAGACAAAATGAAACATGCTCTAAATAATATTCCAGATTTAAATATACGGCTGGTAATTGGATATACACACATGAAATTTTTGACACGACCTTTTATTTTATTTTATTTTAATACCTAGCATTTATTATGCAATGTAAATATATTATTATCATCGTACATTCTTATACATCATATATACTTATCTTAGGTAAATTAAATCTTAATTTAGAATATACCTAATTTGGATTTATGATATCTCAGTATAATAATGATAACTGGGAACCCTATTACACACAACTCATCCAAACAGGCTGAATCGGTTAATTTGTTAAATTTTTTTTTCTTTCATTGTGGTTCGGAATGAATCCGAGAGTCCTTGACTCAACGAGGTGTAACTAAATGGTCAAATTGGTATGGAATCGATGTCCGTTCTAAAGCTACCCGCAGTGGCTACACCTGCCTTATCAACCGAATCTTTAATTAAGTAATTGTTGCTTTTTACTGCGCTCTTTAGTGTGTATATATTTGAGAACAAAAGGTGCTTCGCTGTTGTAAATAGCATTGTTAGCGGTTGTCGGAACTCGGCGTAGTTCCACTGACATCGAGATCTAAGGTCATAGCTCCGATCAAAATATTTCAACTTTCATTTCTCACTGCACGATACGTCCGACTAATAGATACGTTTAATAGAAATTTTATTTTAATTACCGCTCACGTGTTCTACGTACCTGAATAGGGATGTGACTGATGGCCGCAACTAATTTGATTTATCAACGACACACTCAAGCTGTGTTTGCTTTACAGGAAATTAGATTTTCAAAATTCGAAACGCTGTCGTAAAGATAAAACTGATTACTTACTTATCTACTATTTAAAACACCGTTTTGCTTAACTAGTTCCATTTAATAATTTAAAAAATAAATATAATAATGTAACAAATCATATTACGTATTGTTTGAACTGAATAGGGATATGCTTCCGTATATTATAATATGTGTTATGTATTATAAAGAGATAATATAATATGTAATATTAAAGAGATTATGTTTTTTTCTTGTTTTTTTATATCTAGGTGATATAAATTAGCTTTACTGTGTACGTGATAATATAGGCTCTATAATAATAATCGATTTACCAAAACCAAGACATTTTTTGTGATGCCTGAATTATACATGAAAGAATCAATTTAATCATGAAGCTTAACATACATAGAATAGATTTCGCGACCTTACTATTAGGCCGTAAAGACTACTGTAGTATATAAACAAACAATTTTTGGATTTACCGCTCGAAAATCGTTCTTACTCGACTAAAATGCTTAAATCCAAACTAGGCTAAGCGTAAGTACGCTAGTGTCGGATAGATTAGTCACAAGTTTTGTCTTTGACTTAAAGTAAGAAAGTGACAAAATTTACGTTTAGACAACTTTGCTCTACATGGATGTAAAAATGATACCTACCCTCAGAATTCATTGCGTTTTTAATTTCATTTCATTTCATTTCATTTCATTGTAACCTATGTTACAGAAGGAATTTTCGATTTAGTATATGTCGCACTTATACTGCCTAGTTATGAGCCTTATGTACGCCACTGGCTTAGACTTTTCAATACTTATCAGAATGTGGTGAAATCGGCCCTTAATGTCTTACAGTTCATTTCAAAACGTTATGGTAACTTATCGGTATCAGTTCATTTGAATATAATATGTACATCACTAGTGGTATCCATTTTGGGAGGCCCGTTGGCGTTGCGTGGAGTTATCATATAATCGCCCTTATTGATGATCTGCCGTCTGGCCATGATTTATAATGGCTTCCGTCTAGGACATCATTTCTCTGCGATGATTTTCAATCACATCCGACGGTTCGTTAGCGCGCATATCTGAGATCGGCGTTGTAAACCTACAATGTTCTAGAATAGGCTTCAGTCAAACGACTTCCAAAACAAGGCGGTTGAAATGACGATTTGTATACTATAACGTATATTTTTTGTTGTTTTGCCGATTTGTTGTTGTTCATCAGTCAAATTTTCATAGTTCTTGATGCAATTTTTATAGAGCATGGTATTCAATGAGCCAAAATGTAAATAATATGTAATATAAATAACTTTAACATTATAAATAAAGACAATTTTCATTTATTTTAATTAGGTGTAGTTTACAAGCAATTTGAAACGTCAGGTATGAGACATTGGTGATAACTATTAAAGTCAAAAGCTTTAAGCGTTAATGTTTGTATGATTATTTGTAGGTATGTTTCAAACCGTTGATTATATCAGGGTGAAACTTTGATGAAATGTTGACCTTAAGGTAAGATTTAGTTTCTAACTTTTAAGTATTACTAGCGTCTATAAATACAACAGGTGAATGTAAGTAAGTCTATCTTTAACTATTCCTAAGTAATGTACGATTACGATAACAATTAATGAAAGTTTTAACCTAATAAATTAATGGCAGTACTACTAGTATCAATAAAACGTAAGAACAGCATAACATTTTAAAATTGCAGTTCATACTAAAACAGTCAGAATAAAACTATTCTCGTGTCTCTTCTATGCGATTATAAGGGCACACAAAAACGGTCACCGTGTACCGTTGGCAACATCAAACAAGTAGCACAAACACATGTAAATAAATTGAGATGAGTTCCCGCGGTATCTATCAGTAATTCACGTTACGTTATCAATCAAACGAACTATGATTGATGAAATGTTTTCCCACTCGGTAGCGAGATGGCTTGTCCGCCCCGAGTTAATTAAGACGTACGTCCTTTCCTAGGTGTACAATGTACACAGTGCTTTTTGTGATCATTTTTGTGAACACCTTTGTGATCATGATAGCCTGGTAGTTAGACCGTTTGTACAAAATTAAAGGCGGTGCTTACAACCACCGATTGAGTTGTTAACTATTCAATATTATAAGTTGAAGAAACTAAGCCTACAATTTTGGTTTCTTCAACTATTTCAGCAACTACTTCAACTTAGATACACACACACACACACACACACACCAACACACACACCACCATATACACCCTGCAATATTTATCATTTGTTTTGTATGTCTATTTGTATCGAAAAAACCTTTAATTTATGCCGAAATCTCATAGTTCAGAAAATAGTTCAAGATAGTTAATATAACATGCAATTAATTTTTAGAAATATCCCACTAGTTTGTTGCATTTGGCAAAGATATAATTGTAAACGAACTTCTTGCTTCATTCAATACTAAAAATCGAGAATAAAGAATCCTTTTGATTATTAATGTTGAACGATTTTCCGGATCGCCATGGGCTATATATATCAGAATGAAGTCGCTAGCTTATTAATAACTTAGTAGCACTTTATGCCGTAATAAATTACTATTAAACTAAAGCGAATAATAGTATAAAAAGTTCTGTTTTAGTTTCTTTTTGTCTACAAGTGCGAAATATTCGCACATCGACGACAGCAAGAAATGTACTACACATTTTATCGTCTTTATCTGCGAAGCGAAGTTTAATATCTTGTAAAATAGGCTCAGACCCGTTAATTTTGTTTGACAATAACAAAGGTAATTGATGTTATCTCTCTATGCGAATAATTGGCGAAGTTAGAGTGTAAATTACTCGATTGTAATCTATACGCGTATTCGCTTAACTTATTTTAATTTTGCAGTTTAGAAATAGTATTCGTTGCAGCTTATGAACGCTGATTCATACATCTGCTCAATGCAAGAGCAGCTGGGATTTCAGCCTGTAAGGGGAAGAAGATTGCTCCATACCCTTACAAGGCTCAGACTTGTGAGCGCTTCAAGCCAAGCCTTTGTAAACAGACTCAATACTTATCAGAGAGAGTTCAGGAGTTTGATCCCCGATCGCTGGACTATTGTAGTTGGTTAGTTTCCTCCACAGTAGACATAATGGTGTCCCCTACACCTTACTTACCCACTTATTTTTTAAAGAATTTTTGCCATATCACTTAAATATGACCAATATTTCCGTTTCCCTCTAATTAGTCGGATAATACTTACGACAGTCCATCGGGCGATGATTGAACCACGACATTGGCGGTGAGCTCGGCTCCTTTACCACTGAGCTATTGAGGCTTTAATCTACATATTATGATGTCCTTCGTAACGTGCTGCGATGCTTCAAGGCACAGGCACTTAGCACAGCAGTGACAGTCGTGTTTACGTCAAACGTTACCATACACAGGTGTAAAAGATTCTCGATTTGTCTGAAGCTTTCGACCTAGTGCAGCATTGAGCTGGCTGGCGTTGACTCACAGCGATTATCGTCAATCTCTTCGCCTACGCTGGAGAAACATTCTAAACGGGAATTACAATGTTTACTACGTCAATCAAATTAACAAAAAGATAATAAATGTTTTTTTTTTTAATTTCATTGATTGATTGATTGTCTTATGTGATAATGATTTTATTGTTAGGCGTCTTAATGCTGTTAAAATGTATAATATTAGAGTTGTTGTACGCGTAATAGTATTAACATTAAAATTTAGGCACTTTATAATACCAGTTTGTTTGCATGTTTGTTTAAATGCGCTAATCTCTGAAACAGTCAGACTGTAAAATGACACACTAACTAGTTAGTTAGTGTGTCATTTTACAGTTTTAACAGTCACCCAGTTGGGTGACTGTTAAAACTGGGTAACTAAATTAACTAAACTTTGTATTATCTGTCCTTTAAAATTCGAAGGGTAAGATTTTTACACAGATAAAGTTGCGGGCGTCTGATAGTTTTAATAATAAAGAGTGAACACAGAACATTTCATTAAAGTAAAACACATTTAAGACGAATTTCTAATAGACAATTAATAAATTAATAACTACGAACTTTAATGAAGTTTACAAACTTTTCATGATAAACAACATAATTATTAATTATCAATGTTTAATAACTTATCTTTAAACTTTAAAATATTAGGTAGTTACAAGGTGGTGCTTAAATTTACAACAAGTATCATAATGCTAATTAGAGTTTTAATAAAGAAGGTGAACATCGTCACATTTTGTTTAACTTATTGTAAAGTCTTATAATGCTAATTTATTCTTTGTCGGCTTTCGAACTCTTCCTTCTATTTACGTGACCAAAGCGGTCGCAATTAAGGACAAGAAGAGAATGCTTATTTTGTTTTACTTTGCACGAACCGTTTAGTACTAACTATTAACCGTTTGAGTAGTACTTTTTTATAGAATCAATACGCGAATTATAGTATCTGTATAAAGATAGGGGTTTCATATTATCTAAAAATATATAATGCCAAAATAATAAATTAAAATGCAGGATCGAAATTTTAAATATTTCTTTTTTATAAAATTTAAATCTCGTCATTTAATTTATCTTCTAAAGTCTTCTAGCGCAATATACCATCTTTGATATTATAAGTGTAAAATTTAATAGGTACTAATATCATACGTGCGACAAGTTTTTTTCATTAAATAGGTTAGTACTTATACTATTTTTAGCTTAACCCCTTAACCGATATCGCTGTGATATAAAATTGTACATTGTGGACACCGAACACAGTTTAACCCAAAAGTCTACAAAATAACCCATATTCCACTTTTGTTTGTTTTTTTTAAATTGATTTATGTTTGTGTACTTTGTGACGCCATTATTTTCGTATGTGTATTCGTGGATAGTATCTTTGATTACATGTTTAAACTATTTTCACGTTTATTTTAGATGTAAGAGATAATATGTAAATGTTAACTATCCCTAAGATATAAAAATAAAAATAAAGACTTATGAGCAGTTGTATATAAATAATTTTAATGTATTATAGAATGCCACGGTGGATTAATAATCTGATAATAATAATGGACAATAGGCATTGGGCATGGCACCGAGCTGTTCTTGCATATTTGTGGCCCAGTCACTATACTACCAGAAGAAGCATTTTGGGGTTTTAATCTATAGGTCAAGCCTTTCGCCCGTGGACACCTTCCATTAGAATTCCCGCCGTTAAAAATGTTGATATATATTGATGGAGACGACGCACTACTCAGTACCAGCTTCATAGTAATTATCCAATCAGAGTTACAATTTTAGAAAATCGTATTCCTTCCAATATCTTACTCACAACTACGTAAACGTATCGTAGGTACAATAAATATACTGTCATTGCTAACTCAGCTTTGATATGAGTCTTAAGTGTAACACAAGTGAGACTTGCCATCGACTAAAAAAGAGACAAAGAAAGTTTTCTATTTGCTCTATAGTGAATTCCCACCTATCTTCGATATTTTTAGCACAAAGCGATTTAAAAAATTAAAAAACAGCCTCATAATTGGCACAAAAGATGGCATATCGCAAAAAGGACTAAAATCGAAGCGCTTTATCTTTTTCGAGATTGTTACTCTTTTATTTTGTCTCGCAGCTTCGCAGTGAGCGGCTTATTTTTTATCTGTTTCATAGTTTCGTTTGAAAAACTTAACAAAGAACCATAGAGATACCTTATGTTGTAAAGTTTGAATTTACCTCTACATTTTTATAGTAATACCGCAGAATACATAATTAATTAAAGTAATAAATTGATAAAATAATTAATAAATTGGTGGAATGTTAGCATGAAGTCAAATTTACCAATGACACAAAGCAGCAGACAGTGCAAAGTAGATTCTACTGAGCTAGCAAGAAACTAATCAGATGAACTTTTAAAAATTTTAAATGTGTCATACATTGATTATTATATACTTACAAAATATAATTATTATTGATCTTTATAATTATTATTTTAAATTACACAAAATTTTATAACAATTATGCTAGGTGAGAGTATTTATAAAAAGCAACCTAATTAAAAAGAAAATTAATTTTGTAATAGTAACTTGTATAAAATATTTTTTTTAGTTTAACGTGTACCAGTTGTAAACAGTAGCGTGCACCTCATAGATGCAAAAATACTCTGAAAATTTAGAAAAAAACCTGTATTGAAGAAGGAATTTTCCATTTTGTGAAATACTCATGTATAGTGCCAACCCTAGTTAAACATACTGTACACACCATTGGTAGTAGATTGGTCAATCTTAAAAAATGTCACAATTTGTGTCGTGATGCCTGTCGCTTATAACAATTATACTGGTATGTCACATGTATCCGTGATAGCCCAGTGGATATGAGCTCTGCCTTCGATTCGGGAGGGTGTGGGTTTGAATACGATCCGGGGCATGCACCTCCAACTTTTCAGTTGTGTGCATTTTAAGAAATTAAATATCACGTGTCTCTAACGGTGAAGGAAAACATCGTGAGGAAGCCCGCATACCAGAGAATTTTCTTAATTATCTTCGTGTGTGTAGTCTGCCAATCCGCATTGGGCCAGCGTGATGGACTATTGGCGTAACTTCTCTCATTCTGAGAGGAGGATGGATTGATAACGACTGGTATGAATACAAATATTAAGGAATTTTTAGTTGATTTGAATTTTTATTTTTTTTTATACTGCTACAGCAACTCCATAGATTTTGTTCTGAACATTTTTAGTAGACTTTTTTAAAATTATGAACAACGCCAATAGCGATAATGCCTAGCTACCTGAGCGTGGGTGCCTCCAAACACAGCCAGTGAAATATTGCGAGCCAACCCTTGTCACATGGCCATTTCATGAGTGAGATGGATATATAACTAACAGTGTTGAGTAAATAAGATGCAAAATGTCTGCAGGCTACGAAAGAAACATTAATTGCTTTGATTGCATTTCAAGGATATTAATTTGGTTCGCGCGATCTGTCAAGGTTCATATTTTTTGATTTTGTACGCTGTCGTATAAGATATATGGAATTTTGTATTGGATGCCTTGTTTACCGTCCCGGGGTTATAGTTATTGTTATGGCGAGAATATTGGTGGCCGTGACTGTCAACACATTAGATACGTAAAAAAGGTAAGAAGGAAGTTTTATCATTTCCCATACGCGTTTCCTTAATCTGTAGGAAGTTTTGATTTTTTACGGTAGATTTATGTGTTCTTTACATTTCCTTGTTTGATTTAAGTCGATGAAATATTACATCTTTGTGATATTAATGCGTCAAACTAGATCCTTACACTCAGATCAGAGACCTACCACGATGTTTATGTCTAATATGCCCTTTATTTACGACAATATTTGAATTATCGTTATATATATATATATATATATATATATATATCCATAATTATAAGTATGTATAAACACAATTTTATTTGTAGTGGTAGGTACATAGGAAAAAGCATCTTTATATTCATAAGTACCTATGTTTATACAATACAGTAACCAATTACTTTGATAAAAATTCACGAAGGTATTGCAAAATTTATCGCACATTACTGCAAATGCCGCACTGATATTTGAAAGAAAGAAAAAAAGAAAAATTTGTTTATTCCGAAATTATGCCACACATCACAATATCTCCAGTACACCATGTCATCCAGGTCAGTATCCTTCGAAACTTCGAAATAAACGCATTTTCTTTCTTTCAAATATTGGTGGCTGGTAGTACGAGTAGGTATCATCATCATCAACCCATATTCGGCTCACTGCTGAGCTCGCGTCTTCTCTCAGAATGAGAGGGGCTAGGCCAATAGTCCACCACGCTGGCCCAATGCGGATTAGCAGACTTCACACACTCAGAGAATTAAGAAAATTCTCTGGTATGCAGGTTTCCTCACGATGTTTTCCTTCACCGTTTGAGACACGTGATATTTGATTTCTTAAAATGCACACAACTGAAAAGTTGGAGGTGCATGCACAGGACCGGGTTCGAACCCGCATCTTCCGGATACAGAGGCAGAGGTCATATTCACTGGGCTATCACGGCTCTGGGCCGATTAAGGTTTTCTTAATTGCCTATGGGCAAAGGCCAAGCGATTTAGCGTTCCGGCACGATGTTCTGTAAAGTTTTTTTTTCGATTTTCAGAATTTACGAACAAACATGTTACATTTGACCTTATGCGGTTCGCGCGGCAATGTGATTTAAATTTTATTATATTTCCTCTAAAAATATAGGGGACAGAGAAGCTAGGGGTGAATATTTTATACGTTATGTTTTATGACTACCTACCTAAAACTATTTATACGCATTTATGTGGAGTCCGTCAGAATAATGAAAACATTTTTTTCTTTATATCTACTGTGTCGGTTTATTTAAAGTACGTTTTCAGTAAGCATGGTAAAAGTTTTAGAGAACCCTACTAACTTCATTTATGGTATATAAAAATGATCTAAACGAATATACAGAATAATTTAACTATGTTCCTATATGCGTTAAACTATGTACAATGTACATGTACGTATAAACCTTTCTTTTTGAATAACTCTATTGATGAAAACCGCGCCAAAATCTGCTTATGCGTTGTTTAAAGTTTAAAAAGTCAAGACGACTTTATGTTGTTGTTTATTTTTTTAAATTTTTGTTAAGAATTTGAAACTAATTAATCTTAGATTAGCTTTTTTGCAGGCTCTTTTCGGAAATAGGCAGTATTGACGCCTCATGGATGTACAAATCACTAATTCATTCTACTACTGGTAAGTTCCATTAATACTAGTTTATTTTTATTAATAAACTAGCTGACGCCGCGTGGTTTCACCCGCCTGTTTACCGTTCCTGTAGGAATACGGGGATAATATATAGCCCATATATAGCATTCCATGATAAATTGGTTATCTAACACTGAAAGAATTTTTCAAACCGGATCAGTAGTTCCTGAGATTAGCGCGTTTAATCAAACAAACAAACTCTTCAGCTTTATAATATTAGTATAGATGTGCTAAAATAATTTACTTTAGTTAGAATAAACTAATAATCGTGTTTAAACAAAACTAACCTCACAGTTACAAACTTTTGACAGTTGTAGATAAAACGTTGAGATAATCTCATACAAATCATCTGCCTCGTTCATCACCTTAACGAATTTATGCTCCGCGAATTCATATCTTTTCTGTGGCCGCGGGCCATTCGGGGTTGATTACGACTTTATATAGATTAAACAAAAAAATTCAATATTATTTTATGAATGTTGTAAGTACGATTCAAAGAGACCTTAAGCATAAATACATCCTATTTGTTATTTCTTCTAAAAGCTTTGAAGAAAGAAATATCTTTGTCAAACACAATAATTCCCAAGCTAAAGACCTATGGAGATAAACGTTGCTCGATTAAATTATAATTGTCAATTTCATATAATAAGTAAAAATACTTAAGCTTATTTTCAAAAGCAGGACTTTTTGTGCAAGTAATATTGTTACCTACGAGTAATTTATACATTGAATTTTTTGGTAGACACATGAAACGAAAACCCTTATCTTATATTTCAATATATCATTAACAACCAATATTCAGCTTACTGTTGAACACGAGTCTCCTCTTAGAATAAGAGGAGTTAGGCATTATCCTGGATTCTGAGAGTAGACTCGAGCTCAGCAGTGAACCGAATATGGGTTAATAATTATGATGATGATGATGATGATTCAGTTAAAAATAACAATAGTGCAGGCTAGCTAACATAACGACAGATTGTAGAGCTAGCCATTGACGATCAAGTATACCCACGGCTAAAACTGATCGTGTGTTGGTCGCTGCGTGTATGATGGCTCGACTTGATGCATAAATGAAACGTCTTCGCTGCGGACAGCGCTGCAGAAACGTGGGCATACTTGATCTTCAATGGCTAGCTTTAATATACACGTTATTGGATACAGCCGTTGACTCATTAGTAAATGATTGATCTTTGCTTTATTATACGAAATGTTTTGTTAAAATTTCAACAGCGGGTAATCTAATAGGTACCTACTATGGGTGTGAAACAACAAATCGAGACACGTGTTCGGAACACATAAATTGGAGCTGTTGTGACGTCATCGCAGTTTTTGTGTTTCATTAGAATGAATAATGTCTTTTCTAACTCATAAACATGTGTTATGGTAATCACGCACCATACTATATTATACCTATGTGATTATGTGCTATCTAATTTTAATATATAAATAATATGTAACTAAATTTAACGTATGTATAATAAATTACATCGCATAATGGGAATAATAGCGATTGGGCAGTAATTTATATGATTTTTATACACTTGGCGTTTTCCAAAGCTATTTTTCCAATATGGTATTGGATAGAAAATAAATTATTGTTTTTACGTATTTGACTTATAATATGGTTTGTTACAGATAAATCTTCTTAGTGAAATGAACTTGTATCACATAGGTATGTTGAGATGTTCTTTATAATTTAACAACTTTTTTTGGCGTGGAAATTTTAAGTAGGTAGGTAGTTTTGATTTATTACCGGTAAATATAGCGTAACATTCTGGATTGCATAGATCATTGATAGCCCAGTGGATATGATCTCCTGCCTGCCTTCGATTCCGGAGGGCGTGGGTTCGGATCCGGTCCGGGGTATGCCGCATGCACTTTTCATTTATGTGCATTTCAAGAAATTAAACATCACTCGTCTCAAACGGTGAAAGAAAAACATCGTGAGAAACCTGCATTGTGTGAAGTCTGCCAATCCGCATTAGGCCAGCGTGGTGGCGTGGCGTGCCTAACCTAACCTAAACCCTCTTATTCTGTGAGGAGACTCGTGATCAACAGTGAGCCGAATGTTGTTAATGATGAAATATTGCGTATGCGTTGCTATAATAATCATAATTATTAGTTAGCCCTTGACTATAATCTCACCTGATGGTAAATGATGATGCAATCTAAGATAGAAGCGAATCTTACGTATTAAGAGTAAGATGAAAATCCACACCCCTTTCATTTTCTGCACGACATCGTACCGAAACATTGTCAGCACATTTTTGCCGGTAGGGTAACTAGCCACGGCTGAAGTCTCTCACCAGCCCTATTCAACTTACTATTTTGCACGTTAAACATTATAAAGCTGAAAAGTTTTTTTGTTTGTTTGAACGTGTTAATATCAGGAACTATATATAACTAGTCCTATTTGAAAAGTTCTTTCAGTGTTAGATAGCCCATTTAACAAGGAAGGCTATAGGCTATATATTATTCCAGTATCCCATAGGAACGGTAACCACGCGGGTGAAACCGTGCGGCATCAGCTAGTTTAAGCATATTATAACCATGACGGTAATTCTAATAAGGGTGGATCATTAGATGTGTGGTTACTCTCTCTCTCTCACGCTAAAAATACTAAACAGCCTGCCTGAAAATTGTAATGGACACAGATTACACCCTGGATATTAATACAAGGTATATTGTATGTCCATTACAATTTTTTTAATAACCATTGCCTACTTTTAATCCCCGAAACATCCATGGGTTTCGCGGGATTTGTGAAAAACTGAATATCACTTGTAAATAATAGTAATTAATAAATCATCATACTCAGCTGTGGCGTATCCATAGGAATCCATAAAAATACTTTTATGTGCATAAAAATTAAAAGTATGAATTTCAAGCTTTATTTTCAAAGCTTACCCGTCATGACACTGTACCAGTCACCACAAAAAAACTAAGAGCAGCAACAAAGTATCTCATTAATCATCCTATTTAACTTTAAAATTAATTCTTTTCCATCAAGAACAACCGGGGGGTAAAAGAAAAACACCGATGCCGCAAAGACGTCTATCTTTTCATAGTCAACTTAACTAAAAGGATTAAAATGATATCTTCCGTCGTATAACAAGCAGTGCGGTCCGCGGAGCGTGAACAGAACTCTTTTGTTACCTTAAGCTCTTAATACTTTTATACTGTAGTTGCTTTTTAATTTCGCCATTCGAATTATAAAAGGGTTGATTTTTAATCTCGCTCCTCGTCAAAAGATTCCCTTTGTTGCCACCCCAGATTTAGTCACCTGGCGAATTTCTATTTCTTCTTCTAATAAAGTGAAAGGATTTGTAAGCTTAATTTTTTTGACTTGTCAAAATTTTGTCCTTAGTTCATAAGCGTTCATATTTTTCTAAGATTAGGACTATTCACATGTAAAAGGTTCGCTTCCTTTTACAAGACCACCGGAACTGCTTCGGATATATTTAAGTTTTAATTTACCTAATTAACTCTAAAAAGGTGTTAAATATGACAGATGACAATATTGATAACTTTTGACAAAAGAGTCGGATACAGAAGAAGGCAGTGATTCTTGAGACGGCGCGTATTGTGATTAGGTTCCTCACTCTAGAGCCTTGACCGGCTGCTTGGGCACTCAAATGTCCCGCACCGGGAGGGTTTATTTGGTCATAAATTTTTAATAGTGTTTTGTATTATATTTTTAAATTAACATTGTTAAAATTTAAAAAAATAAAATAAATGAGAAATTGTTGATGGGAAAACTAAAATAGATAAACATCCAACGCTACTAGCGTTCGAAGTTTATCCAAAAAGTATATCCAAAAAAATTAAGAGAGTACCAATCGAGAATTTCTTTGAAAATTGAAAGAAAGTTAGAGATAAATAGTAGGGAGATAATTACACTATAATCAATTCTTTTTGATTTAATTCCTATATGGTTTTACTTATATAATTATTTTGTAAGAGCAAAGGTATTGGTTATGCAAATGGTATTAATATTATAAGAGCTTTTTGTAACAGTGCTCTGCCAGCATTGCTGTGATTTTGCAGTTGCAGGCACATGAGGCTTAGTACCTAAACCTCAGGTCGAGAGACTTTGTAGGATATTTTACCTTGCCTTGCATATTTTGCAAAGTGCAATGGTTTTCTATTATCGGCGTTGTTTAATTTACTTATAAAAATAATATAAATTGTACATATTTTTCACTGTTTCATTCATTACAATACTTTCTATGAAATATAAATACTCAATAATTATTAAAAGTAATTTTATATTTTATTACAGTTATTTTAGATGTCATGTCACATTATCGTCAAATTAACATAAACGATAAGCTCACGCATAATAATATGCAAATAAAATAAATGCAATAAGTTCGTCATAGTTAAATGAACCTAAAATAATAAAGAAATTTCTGCAAAGTTTCCAAAGCAGCTGTACGTCTACGCTCATTCAAAGTCCGTGGTCGAGATACGCGCAACCGATCTCTTAAAGCTCCGTAAAAAATAATTTATTGTAATAAGTCGTCGTGTACATTCGCCACCGCTCGTCTCATCTGAGCCTGCCCGCACCCCGCCCCCTCCCGTTGAGCGTATATTCTACGGCTACGCGACTGCAATGCCTCTACTCACATTTAGTTGACTCTACGCAGCGTCGAGGCACGGTCGCGGCACTCGACGCTTTGCTCGGACAAACGTTACAGTAAAATACGATTACGAATACGCGATTCGAAATTCAAACTAACATTCTCAAACAAGACTGAATATAATTCAAACGTTAAGTTTTAATCAAAATAACATGGGTTTAAGTTTCTGTGGACAATTAAGAAAGTGTGGACAGTTGTAACAAATTTTTGTTTACATAATTATATAAGAACATCCAAATTGTGAATGAACAATATCCTATCATCATGTGTGTCGTAATAAAAAGGACTATGTGCTGAGTTAATACTGAAATTGGTTTATAAATTGATGGATTCTTTACATCCGGCAAGGGGCCGCAACACACGAATGCCGACGGAAAAAACATGACACTGAGCCTCCCGTGCCTTGTTTTCCTTCTTCCTTGATGTATAATTTTGTTAAAAATGGCTCTCCAATATAACTTTTCAAGAAACACGATCTTCAACCAGATTCTGTTTTGGTTTGTCATCGGACTTAATGTCGCCGATCAGAGCTCGTTACCACTGAAGTACGAAGCTCCTGATGACTGCCAGTGGTGGCTACGAGGACCAAACGATGCTCACGAAGTTTCACTGACTTGTAAACTTCGCACCATAAATAGTGAATTTGATACAACAAATTTTAGTGTTATTCCATCAGAGCACACAACTTCGTTGCGAATAGAGTGCAATGAAGAAATGATGTACAAAAGTTCATTAGATGACCGCAGCTTCGCACATTTGGTCAAACTACGTGAACTTGTTTTGGATAACTGTAAAATTGGAAGATGGCCGCCTGGGGTTTTGTCCGGATTGAGAGACCTCCGAAATTTAACGATCAGAACGAAAAATACGGAGTGGGCCGCTATGAGTTTAGAGATTGCATCGGAAAGCTTTACGGCTGTTCGACAGTTAGAAAAGTTAGACTTGAGTTTTAACAACATTTGGTCATTCCCTGAAAACCTATTTTGCGCACTAACTAATTTAGTGTATTTAAATGTTTCTTCGAATAGACTTCAAGATGTAAGTGACCTTGGCTTCAGAGAAAGAGCTATGCATCAAGCTCTCATTAGTGAGCACGAGGGCCCCTCACCATCTGTTCCATCTTTACCGCACTCGTCTTGTTCCCTGGATATAGAAGTTTTAGACGCCTCAAGCAACCATTTTGTACTTATGCCAGAAAATGGTTTTATGGCTCTTCGACGTCTCAAGGAGCTTCATATCCACGATAATGAAATATCTATGGTTGCAGACAAAGCCCTATCAGGATTGAAACAATTACAAATTATCGATCTCTCCAATAATAAAATTGTGGCACTTCCGCAAGATCTATTCAGAGATAGCCGGCCAGTTATTAAGGAAATATACTTACAAAATAATTCTATTAGTGTGCTTTCACCAAGTCTTTTTGCGAATTTGGACCAACTGTTAGCCTTGGATTTATCTAACAACCATCTAACTAGTACATGGATTAATGAGAATACATTCACTGGTCTTATAAGAATGGTGCTTCTAAATTTATCCAATAACAGATTGACGAAACTGGAACCAAGAATATTTAAAGACCTCTATACACTTCAAATATTAAATGTACAACATAATCAGTTGGAATCCATTGCAGCCGATACATTTGCACCGATGAACAATTTGCATACGCTAATTTTGTCGTATAATAAAATATCACACATTGACGCCTACGCTTTAAATGGTTTATACGTACTATCTCTATTATCTGTAGATAATAACCATCTCGAAGAACTACATTCTGAAGCATTTCGAAATACTTCCTCTTTGCAAGATTTGAATTTGAATGGAAATCGTTTAAAGAAAGTGCCTATTGCGCTACGGAATATGCGTCTACTAAGAACACTTGATCTCGGCGAAAACCAGATTACTTCTTTGGAAGAACCAGGCTTTGTTGGCTTACATAATGTTTATGGCTTGCGGCTTATCGGCAATAAAATTGAAAATATAAGCAAAGATGTATTTAACGACTTACCATCGCTACAAATATTGAATTTGGCTCGAAATAAATTAAGACATATAGACATGAATGCATTTGAAACATTGTCAAATTTGCAAGCCGTTAGATTGGATGCTAACCAGCTCACGGACATTCAGGGACTCTTTGTAAATATACCCTCTCTGTTGTGGTTAAACGTATCAGATAACCAAATAGCGTGGTTTGATTACGCCGTAATCCCCGCGGGACTTCAATGGCTGGATGTTCACGGCAACAACATCAAAGAATTGAGCAACAACTATCGTCTGGATAAAGAACTTCGCCTACAAACATTAGATGCAAGTTTCAACAAAATGACAAAAATAAGCACTTTCTCTATCCCCAGCAGTATCGAGCTTCTGTTCCTGAATGATAATCAAATTACACAAGTTGAAGCTCAAACTTTTGTTGGAAAAACCAATTTAACGAGAGTCGATTTGTATGCAAATCAGATAACTAGCATGGATCTCAATGCGCTACGGCTGACTCCCGTTGATCCGGGCCGGCCGTTACCCGAATTTTATATTGGTGGAAATCCATTTCAGTGCGACTGTACAATGGAGTGGTTACAACGCATAAATAAACTTGATCATCTAAGACAACACCCTAGAGTTATGGACTTGGAAAGCATATATTGCAAGTTACTGTACAATCGTGAAAGGACTTATATTCCGCTTATTGAGGCGGAATCATCGCAGTTTTTGTGTACATATAAAACTCACTGTTTTACGTTATGCCATTGTTGTGATTTTGACGCTTGTGATTGTGAAATGACGTGCCCATCGAACTGTACGTGTTATCACGACCAACCGTGGTCGGCGAATATTGTGGACTGTTCCGCTGCTGGTTATTCCGAAATACCGAATACTATCCCAATGGACGCTACTGAACTATATTTAGACGGTAACAATTTTGGTGGCTTAACGAGTCATGCTTTTATTGGACGTAAAAATTTAAAAATATTGTATGCTAATAATTCAAATATCGATGCATTGTATAATAATACTTTTAGTGGACTAAAACGCTTAACTGTGTTGCATTTAGAAAAGAACAATATCAAAGAGTTGTTAGGTTTCGAATTATCTCCTTTAGAAAATTTACGTGAATTACATCTGCAAGACAATAAAATACATTATATCGACAATCGAACGTTCATGGAGTTGAGGCATTTAGAAGTACTACGCTTGGAAGGAAATAACATTTACAGTTTTGCTGTGTGGCAATTCACGATGAATCCATATTTGGTAGAGATAAGCCTCTCTCGCAACCCGTGGTCTTGCGACTGTCGATACATGCACAAATTCCGAAATTGGTTTAGAAATAATCTCGGCAAGGTGGAGGACTCCGATAAAATCACTTGTATTTTTGATAATGTAACCAATGCTGTTGGACCCTTGATGGCCGATTTTAATTCAACCATTTGTACAAGTCACGTCGGTGGAAGCTCCTCGATCATAGAAAATCAAGTAATAAACGACTATCTTCCATTACTTCTAATATCACTTTTTATATTTGTCGTAAGCTCAGTACTTATTTGTGGTATATTTTACTGGAGACGAGAACTACGAGTTTGGGTTTACTATCATTGCGGATTCAGAATGTGCTATAAAAGTACCGCGTTTGACGACGAAGCCGACAAAGATAGGCTATTCGACGCCTACATCAGTTATAGCGTCAAAGACGAGGCATTCGTCGCTCAGATGTTAGCGCCCGGCCTAGAATCAACGGACCCGAGTTTCCGGCTCTGCCTACATTACCGAGATTTTAACGCCTCTGCCTACGTCGCGGATACGATTATAGAGGCCGTTGAATCTTCCAAGAGGACCATAATAGTCCTATCTAAAAACTTTATCAACAACGAATGGTGCCGATTCGAATTTAAGACGGCACTTCACGAGGTATTGAAAGAGAGACGAAGAAGACTGATAATAATATTGTTAGGCGACCTGCCGAATAGAGACATCGATCCGGAGTTAAGGTTGTGTTTGAAAGCTAATACGTGTATCGAGTGGGGTGATAGGCAGTTTTGGCAGAAACTGAGGTTCGCGATGCCGGACTTGCGGAAGTGTCAGTATCACCGTTCGACAGTGAATATTTACGCGTCAGTGTCTCCGGTGGGGGCCGGGCGGGCGCCGGCGCCGCCCCCTCCGCCGCCACCCGGCAAGCTGCCGCCCTTGCTGGCCGAGGGGCTCGCTGACCGGCTGCCGAGCGGCGTGCATGCGCGCGAGCAGCACCCGCACCGCTTGCCGCCGCACGCGCAGCTGTGGGCGTAGCGTATACTTCAACGCAGGTACGAGTAGTCGAGTAGCTCAGTCTATGCAACGCTTAAGCGTATTAGTCCATTACAGTGATAATTATGTTAAGTTCCATAATAATTATATTTATTTTGTAATATAGAACGCCATAAACTTGCATTTATATGTATATTAGGACGTTAGTTATATTTAATTTATGGATGCAATTCCTAATTTCTGCGATAGTAATTTATAAATAGATAGGATCTTAATAGGTTGTTGTAAACTATACAGATATTAACGACATGACATTTTAATTAATTATTCTGATCTTTGATCATAAATTATAATAATGCCAAAGTTATGAACTTATAAACATGTACAAATTTTATTGCATTTAATAATAATTAATCTGTTAAATATATGATTAAGAGACTGTATATAATTTAATTTGATTTTTGTATATATTTGTAAATACGAAAAAAAGAAAATTCTATCAAAAACTGAAATATAAATCTTTCGAATTCTTATTTGTTTTTGTTTTATTTCTTTCTTTATTAGTTTTAGTTTTTCAAGACAAAAAATCTTTAAGTAGGTAGGTATTTATTTCAATGTTATTTTTAATTTTGTTATTAGTAGTACTGAGACTAGCACGATTAACTTTATCTTTGCGAAATCGTGGATAGTTGTGGCATAACCGAGTTTACCTTTTTAAAGGAGGCTGTAACTAAAGGCGAATTAAAGCAACGAATTACAATTACTTAATTTGACGAATATAATATTTGTTATATTAAAATGCTCAAAAAAAAAATATATTACTTACATAGGAGTGAAATAATAATACCAAACAGTATATCTAATAGAAACACTAGACTTGTGACGGAACAAGGAAACCATTGGAGAAATGAACGAGCTATCTGCACCAAGACAATAATATTATTATACTACGATTTAAGCTTCGTGGAGACATCTAACTTGGACACCATTCTTTATTAGAATACTTATTTATCTAATTGTACCTATTAGGTATTAGGTAATAGTTGACGAAGTAAGCAGATGGCAAAGCAATTCTTAATGGATGATAAACCTGTTCAAATTATCTACGTTTATTCAGTAAGAACAATGTAATGTTAATTTTGAATCGTCAATTTTTTTTCTTTAAATAATTGTTTATTCTCTTGATAACATAATGCAATTTTCACATAAATTCAATCTATACTCTGTACTAATATATAAAGCTGAAGAGTTTGTTTGAACGCGCTAATCTCAGGAACTACTGGTCCGATTTGAAAAATTATTTCAAGGTTAGATAGCCCATTTATCAAGGGAGGCTATAGGCTATATATTATCCCCGCATTTCTACGGGAACGAGAACCACACGGGTGAAACCGCGCGGCGTCAGCAAGTTTATTAATAAATTTTAACAATGTAAGTACCTAATAACGTTAGTAAAATCATATAGGTACTGAAATTTCAAAGGCTTTATCTGTGCCTTATTGTACAAAAGCTCACAACAATCACTAGAATCAACAACGTAAGTCGTAGTGCAAGGATACACCAAGCACGCTAGATACATGTTCAGCTTTAGCCGTTATGCCGAGGTATAAAGTGCTAAACCTGTTCCTGTTTACGGGAAACTGTTTAGACCGAAACAGCGCTGATACTCGTCAATACGACGCCAAAAAAAACTTAAAGAAATATTCTATCACAGTTAAGTATTTATTTATCATTCACCGATGTATTTGAGTTCGATTCCTAGCTCTTGATAGTTTAGGATTTTATATCTTTAATTGTTTAAGGTTATCTTTTTAATTGTAAGGTGCATTTTATACCTTTCTTTTAAGTTGTTTAGTGGTAGGCATCGGTCGTGGCTACCACCGTACCAGCAAAGTCGTACTGTCAAGGGTTTTAGCGGTAGGTATGATAAAGCGTAGAAGCCGTCAAATTTATACTGAAAATATATAAAGCTGAAAAATATAAAGCTGAAAAGTTTGTTTGTTTGATTGAACGCGCTAATCTCAGGAACTACTGGTCCGATTTGAAAAATTCTTTCAGTGTTAGATAACCCATTTATCGAGAAAGGCTTTAGGCTATATATTATCCCCCTACTGCTACGGGAACAGGAACCACGCGGGTGAAACTGCGCAGCGTCAGCTAGTATGAGTACCTATATGGGTAGAATATAACTTGTACAAGTAAGCGCGCTTCCATAGCTACATCGTCACTTAACTATAGATTAAAAAAAATAAAATAACGATCCGTATTAACATATCCCACTTTTTTTGTACGTTAGTATATTAGAGGTAATTCAAAATTCGATTTCGATTGTCTTGAAATTGAAACAGTTTGAGTCTCAAAGGACTTTATCAAACAATTTAGATCGCCTGGAAAATGGGATTGCTCAAAATTGTCCTCTCCAGTGTCCAAAGCGAACTCTATCCCAGAATTTCGACACTGGTAAAATATCAAAGAAGTTAGGATACAACTCGATTAAAAATCGATTAGGACGGTGTACATTCGATAAATCCTCAAAGGCTCAATGGATATACAATTAGTTTGTTGCTCGGACGTTGCATACGATCGACGCCTATGTTTTGTATAGAGAAAGAATACTATAGTATAGTACAGGAACGCATATAGACTAGAACCCCGTGGCAAAAATTGATAAGTCATTTGAACCAACGAAACGGAACGGAGGCAAAGGTTTTTTTTTTCATTCTTTACAAATTAGCCCTTGATTACAATCTCACCTGATGGTAAGTGATGACACAATCTAAGATGGAAGCGGGCTAACTTGTTAGGAGGACGAAATCCACACCCCTTTCGGTTTCTACACGACATCGTACCGGAATGCTAAATCGCGTGGCGGTACATCTTTGTCGGTAGGGTAGTAACTAGCCACGGCCAAAGCCTCCCACCAGCTAGACCTGGACCAATTAAGAAAACCTTAACCGGCCCAGCAGCATAAAATAGAACATCTAAACCACTCTAAACCCAGGTATAATTAATATATTACCTATATTAAATATGTATATATATAGAGATCTATACAAGTATAGATGAATATAGATAGAAGACATAGCAAACGTATAATGTAGGGTTCGTTATTTTGTTATAAGACTTTAAGATAAAGAGACATTTTCACATCCAAAAGTTTCTATTGTGTGTTATAATGTTCTGTTTAGGACTTTGCGACTTTGTACAAACTAAAGACTGCGTAAAGAAACTTTACCCGATATAGCAAAGTGGCAATTACGGTGACAAATGTAGTTACTTTAGAAGGACTTACGTACGTACGATCTTTTTAGAGATATACGTAAGTCAGACTCTTGGAATAGGTCTCGAGATACTAATTTTGGCTTAATGAAATAAATTACGGGATACTTCTTAGCTGATAAAATCACTTTGTTACAATTCAGACTTATCCTTTAGTGCCTAGGCTATGTTTATTGTATTTTATATTTATTTCGCCGGCCTCCGTAGGAAGGCGTAGTGGATTTACATGACGGAGGCCCTGGATTCGATCCCCGGCATTGCTTATAGAGGTTTTCTTAATCGGTCCAGGTCGGGCTGGTGAGAGACTTCGGTCGTGGCTTGTTACCACCCTGCGTTCCGGTACGATGTCCCTTAGAAACCGGAAGGGGTGTCGATTTTCATCCTACTTCTAACAAGTTAGCCCGATTCTATCTTAGGTTGGTTGGTTAGGTATCATCACTCACACATCAGGTGAAATTGTGATCAAGGGCTAACTTGTAAATTATAAAAAATAAACTAAGTGACCATGCATTCAAAGATGGCAGCTCGCTAATATAAAAGTGGTAAAGTTCACCTCCATAAGCTTCTCTATCTTCTAAGAAATTTTCTGTTTAAATTATCAAGCCTTCTTCTTGTTAGAAGTGTAGCTTATCGTGCAAGGAGGTGTAATACCTTCTAAGGGTGGTGTTAGACTCCCCTACCTCGGTAAGTATGTACACGGGAGCCATCAGTCCCGGTATCATAAGTAACATTTGATAATGGTCATCAATAAATTTAATATTATCACCTTATGCCCGCCGTCCAGCTTTGGATAGCGTTGTGAGTTCAAGCTACATATCCCATCTTCTATAAGGCGGGAGACCTGGTCTTGTAGTGTGCCGTTAAATTTGGCTGATTTCCTATGGGAATCCTACACATTGTCAATAAATTTGACAATATTATCGCGTGGGCGAGCTTGCTAAGGATAGGCAATTTGAAACAACTGGACTGAACAACAAAGTAAGTTGGTCGGTATCAAACCTGCTTTTTAGGCAATGAATCCGCTATTATCTCAGTGTGAACAAATCAAAACGAAATCAACATCGGTTATTCCTGACGTCACCCTTATCAAAACGACAGCCAACGGGTCAGCATAGAAATAATGGGAAAACTTGTTTTTACGAGCCCAACGCGAGTAAGGGACGATGTGTCACGTGATTTTATCTGATAGCTATGTATTTATGCCTCTCGCATGAATAAAGCTAGATATACGGCGGAGATTAGACACAGCTCGCGGTCGATTAAAATTGTTTAGAGATGTCGTTACTGTTACCCCTACTATGAGGTTGTTGTCACGCAAGTGTCGATCGTTATCGGGTTTCGCAAGTAGGTAATATAGGAGTTTATAATAAAGATTGCAAATTTAATTCAAAAAGTCTTAGTTCGAAGAGCCGATGGACGTCGGGGTCTCAAGGTGGGGAATGGTGACCCCGCTCCAGAAAGCGCAGTGTTGGTCGATCATCCGCTAGTTGGACCGAGGACATCAAGCGGCTTGCAGTGCGCCGCTGGACTCTGGCGGCTCGAGACTGTTGTGCTTGGAAGACCATGCAAGAGGCCTAAGTCCAGCAGTGGACGTCCATCGGCTGATTATGATGATGAATCAACTTAGAAGAGCTGCAGACGTTCTTATTAAAATTCATCATATTTTACAATAATTTTCATTGACCTACATTTATTAATTTCAGTTAGTTTTTGCCCGTGGTGATTACATAAACGCGTGCGGTCATCGGTACACCACCACCGAATTATGTTCCTCTTGCGTGTCATTTGAACATTTGAACATTTGAAATCATACGCATACCTTGGTATATAATACGAAAATTAGGTTGTTTTTTGTTTTAATGACAAGGTTTATTTGATTTAATTATTTTGATCTGATAGTGTTAAAATGACAAAACTATCATAATCACCAGCATCATCATTATCATCATTATTATCAATCCATATTCGGCTCACTGTTGAGCACGATATTCCTCTCAGAGTGAGAGTGGTTAGGCCCATAGTCCACCACACTGGTCTAATGTGAATTGGCAGACTTCACACACATAAAGAATTAAGAAAACTCTCAGGTTTGCAGGTTTCCTCACGATGTTTTTCTTTCACCGATTGCGACATCTGATTTTTATTTTTTTTAAATATACTCGTATTTACTGAAAAAAATAACATGAATAGTATACAAAACTAAAAAACACGCTTGATACCCATATCATGCGGGTGCATTTCAAATAGCCTGTCCGCCATCTTGGACGTCCTCCATATTTGATTTAAGTCTTTATTTTTCATACTCCTGACAGTAAACCCTTTCATTTGATATCCATACCATGGGGGTGGATTTCAAATAGCCAGTTCGCCATTTTTGGGAACTCGCCATATTGGATTTGTAATGACGTTTCTTAGTAAGTCAAGTATTGTCATCAGAACTCAGAGCGCGTGCAAAATTTCATCCTAATCGAAGACCGGAAAGTGGGTCAAATTAAGATTTCAAGATTTTCTTACGTACATAGTTGCAAGTGAAGCTAATAATGAGCGTGTTAATTAGAGGTCCATGCCCCGGACTGGAGTTAAACCTACGCCCTACGAATCGAAGCCAGAGGTCATATACACTGAGCTATCATGGCTCTCGAATTTTTTCACATGTTCAATATTAAAATACCAAAACTAACATAGGATATTTTTATTCCAAATATTTACGCAGCAGATGTTCCTACATAAGGCTGTATTTTACAGAGATTTTTGCAAAAAATATTGTTAAATTTCAGGCTGTAATAGTTTTACGAGGAACGTATTTCGTGGCTGTTTCCAAAGTAGATCGCTTGATGGACCTTGACGTACCAAATAACCTTTGTTATTGTTAAAACCCTATCAGTTCTATTTAATAAAATGTATGTTAATATTATTAATTCTTCTGCACGACAGGTAGGAGAGGTAGGTATGTAAGGAAGACAATCCATTGATTTGTCTTCCAACCATCCATTGAATTGATTGAATTAAAGTAATACATGATTGTATTAAACTGCATCGCTAACATTGTCATCAAAGAGAAGCTGCTAAGTTTTGTTCCGGCTCTTCTTAGTAGAAGCTTAGTAGAGTCCCTCTCAGAATGAGAGGGGTTAGGCCCATAGTCCACCACGGTTTAGCGGTGGAGATCCATCTGTTATAATAATGTATGTAGATACATTATTTACATACAAGAGTGGTGTTCATAAACGCTACTTTTAGTTTTTGACTTGCCTAATTGGTCGAGGTATCACTAAGTACAACAGTCTTAAGGTGTTAAGTATGTACAATTTTCTTTAATACTAAGGTAATTTTTTTTTTCTTTTTATACATAATAATATTATGTATCTATTAAATTTAACACATCAAATAATATCACAAACCGAGATAATTTTACTAATGTTCATAACAAACGCAACATTTCCTAAAATAACACGCAAAGGGATAAGAGCATTTTATAATTATTTAACTTAGTTGTTTAAAAGGGATATGTAACCCAGATAGTATCGGGGATAAAATTTAGTTTAAACTTTCGTACATTTGCGTAGAAATTTCTAAACCGCAAATGTACTCCAAAGTTTGGAAATTTGTAACCAAAAAGGTCAGATGAACAGTTGTGTTGTAAAGGTATGTCCAGACTGTGTAAAAGGTTACATAATAAGCATCTAAAATTCCGTCTTTTATCATAGATCATCATCATCATCATCATTATCATCATCATCATCACCAACATCATCATCATCTTATTAGCCGATGGACGTCCGCTGCATAGGCCTTTTGTAGAGACTTCGAAACATCACGATCCAGAGCCGCCTGCATCCAGAGAATCCCTGTGACTTGCTTGATGTTGTCAACCGACCTGGTGAGGGGCCGACCAACACTGCGCTTTCTAGTGCGGGGTCGCCATCTAACGTCCATCGGCTTTTCGAACTATGTGCCACTTCAGCTTCGCGTTCACGATGAGCTATGTACTTTGGTTCTTCTGCGGATCTTCTCATTTCTGATTCGATCGCTCAGAGATAGTCCTAGCATAACTCGTTCTATCGACTGCTGTGTATGTGACTCTGAGAAGAAGATAGATACTTTCAATACATTTATCTAAGTAAATAATTAAATCTAGAATGATCAAATACAGAGTAAAAGCTTTTCTTGGAAACTAGATGGCTAATAATTACTTTCCAAGATTGAAGCATTGCACCAAATAAAGTCTTTATTTAGAATTAATATATATTTTTTGAGTTCATAATATAACTTATTAATTTAGTTCATTTATAGTTTAATTATTTTTACTAACTAGGCAAGGCACTTCACACACGTAGTGAATTAAGAAATGTATCAGGTATGCAGGTTTCCTCACAATGATTTCATTTATCGTTTAAGACACGTCGTGATATTTAATTTCTTGAAATTCGTGTCACTGAAAAGCTGGAACTGCATGCCTCGGATCGGATTCGAACTTACACCCTCCGAATCGAAGGCAGAGGTCACATCCACTGGGCTATTATGTCCCATATATCCTTGTAATAGGAAAAAAAAAGTATACCTACCTAAAAATGTAAAAGTCTGTAAAAATGTTTATTTTCTAAATCAAATTGTATTTATATCACTATCATCATGATGTCATTGTGACTGTTATGCGCAAGAGTGGCTATGAGCTATTAATACCTCCTTAAGTAAATACTACTTTATTAGTTTACTTACTTAAGTCGGGTGTCCTCACAAAAGAGCCATCTGCTGGAAAATGCCATATGGCACGACAAAAGAGCCATGCGCAATTTAATAGCGTCCTATTTTCAAAGCCTCGGCTCAAAATGAATACACACACGATATGAAAAAATGCACATTGTCATCCGATAATCCTTTACGTTCCTTTACTCCTGTAGATGTCACCAAAGAGATCAGCTTTCGCCTAGGCAACGGTATACGGTTTGCGTAACTCAATACAACATTTTATCAATCGGCAAATAAAATGCGACTCTATGTTGGATCTTATAAGAACTTTTTTTCAAAGTTAATGGAGGAATTTCGACCACAGACCGCATAACAAGGACAATTGGGGACAAAAACGACGCAGATAATGTCCCATCCCTTAATCACATGCACCGTTGCTCTCGAAAAATATTAAGTCGTAATAGAGAATCATTGGTACGAGGCTATTTTGTACACAAATCTATTTAGAACAACATTTATTTACATGTACAATTCTAAACAAGATTACAAATTCAATGTTCATAAACCTACCTTTGCTGCAACTTTGATCCAAAATAAACATTCTTTTAGTAGTATTACTAGAGAAGTAGACGGTACTAACACAGAAATATAAACGAAAAATGTTACTTAGAAATTAGTAGCTATAATTAAAATGATGCGTAAAACTGGAAAAACAAATGACGTACAAACTATCACAAAAATTCCTGAACTGATTTTCAAAACAGAGGTGAATACCACGTCCACACAGAAATGTACGGACGTTAACAATGGAATGCTAGGTCTGGAATACAACGCTTTTATTGATGTGGAATCAGCTTAAAATCTCTTCTCTTCTCTTCTTGGTCGCATTCTTCATTGCTGAAGGTCGTGTCCGCACTGCAGTCCCTTCGATGCGTTGTTAACTATTCCCCTCCACACAGTCCGGTCTTCAGCTTTTTTAATGGCTGTTGTTACAGGGAGTCCAGTGAGTGATTTAACCTGGTCAGACCAGCGGGTAGGTGATCGGCCGCGTGGTCGTTTCCCTTGCACCTTGCCCACCACTATTATTTTATCCAGGTTATCGGGAAGGCGACGGGCTATATGGCCAAAGTAACTCAAGATCCTCTGATAACATACAGTTGAAAGTCTAGTGGAAATACGAAGCTGTTTCAGTATCGAGATGTTTGTTCTTCTAGCGGTCCACGGTATACGAAGCATCCGTCTCCAACACCACATCTCAAAGGCATCTATCTTCTTTCTGTCTGTGGCCCTTATCGTCCATGCTTCGGCGCCATAAAGGAAAATTGAGAAGACTAAAGTCCTAACGAGTCTCTTCTTGGTGTTATTGGAGACCCTTCTGCTTTGCCAAATTCTCACTAGTTTGGTCATGGCATTTTTGGAGATTTGGATGCGTCTTCTAATGTCCTGCTGACTTCCTCCCTTGTCTGACAGTAATGACCCAAGGTACACAAACTCACTAACAAACTCCAGGTCTGAGAGCTCTCCGGTTCTCACTACTTTCCCCGTTCTGTCGATTAGCATGACTTTTGTCTTTGACTTATTAATGCTAAGTCCGACTAACTCACTCTCTGCCTCTAGTTTGCGGAACAGGCGAGCAAGTTCCTGTTCAGATGCCGCAAAAAGCGTGGTGTCATCGGCGTACCGTAGGTTGCTAATCTTGACACCCCCAATGGAAATACCTCCCTCCCACGCTTCCAGGGTCTTTCGCATGATGTATTCCCCGTAGATATTAAATAGAATGGGAGACAGAATACATCCTTGTCTTACGCCCTTTCGTGGCTTAAAAGGCCCAGAGATTATGTCATTGATTCGCACCATGGACTCGCCTTCGCTGTATAGGTTCGCGATCAACTTAATGAGGTGTTGAGGAACGCCCATTTCCTGTAGTATATTCCACAGGCAATCCCATCTCACACAATCGAATGCCTTGGAGTAATCAATAAAGCACAAGAAAACGGGAACATTGAATTCTCAGCTCTTCTCTATTATTTGCCTAACGTTGACAATCTGTTCCCTTGTGCCCCGCCCTTTGACAAATCCGGCTTGTTCATTTGGTATTTGCCATTGTAAAAAGGACTGGAGTCTACTGTTAACTACATAGAGCATTATCTTGCTAGCATGAGATATAAGCGCTACCGTACGATAGTTCCCACATTTCCTCGTAGAGCCTTTTTTGTGGAGAGGGAGAACCAAAGACTTTTTCCAGTCGGCAGGCCAATTGCCAGTTTCCCATACAAGGTTGCATAGATCTAGAAATAACTTCACACCTCGATCTCCTAGATGTTTAAGCTCTTCAGCACTAATCTCATCTACACCTGCTGCTTTATTGGTCTTAAGCTTGTTTATTGCCATCTTGATTTCGGACTCAAGAATCTTGGGTTCCCTACTGAAGATGTCTTCCCTTTGACCTTGCGCGTCCGGAGGCCGAGATGTTGAGCCTGCGTATAGATCCTCACAGTATGAACGCCACCTCTCTGTTACCTGATCAATTTCGGTCAGTAGTGAGCCTTCATCGTTTTCAATAGCCCAGGTCCTTGGTTTGAGCTCCTTTGTTATTTTCTTAATTTTCAGAAATAAGTCTCGTGTCTGAAAATTATGAGCATGGTCTTCGATATCCTGACAGATAGAATTCAGATAGTTGTCGTAGTCTCTACGGCATAAGCGTTGAACAGTCGCCGATATGTCGTGATATCTTTGGTAATCAGAGTCAACTTTGCCTTTTAGCAGATCTTTTCGCTCTTTAATGGCCTTCCAAGTTTCCTCTGTTATCCATTCTTTTTTAGGAGCGTCTACCGTTAACTCTTGGCTATCTTTTCGAGCTGTGTTTATGGCTTCCTTTATTGTGTCCCAGTTGAGGTCCACATCAATATTGCAGTCTATTTTCAGGTTCGATACTTTCTCATCCATGCAATGGTTAAATACTGCTAGTTGGTTTCGGTCAAGTCTTTTTCGTGGTTTCCAGACTATTCGCGAGCACTTCTTTAATTTCAACGCTACATCTGCCACCAACAATTTGTGATCACTCCCACAATCAGCTCCAGGATAGGTTTTTGTATTACTTACACATGATCTCCATCTTTTAGCAATAGCGATGTAGTCTATTTGATTGCGTGCTCTATCTCCTGGCATTACCCATGTGTGTGTGTACAACGCTTTTATTGATGTGGAATCAGCTTAAAATGTTGATGTGTTAGTACTGAAACGCTACAAGGATAGAAAACAAATATTTTTGAGCGCTTAGGCCGAATAAGCAGGTATAAATTCTGGCCATTACCAGGCGCCTGTTTGATGGAAATGGTCTTGACAGACGAATCTTTTTCGGGGCTATCCTGACAAATGTCGGTACGCTTACCAAACGACCAATGTCGCGATCTAAATTTGAACAAAATGTATCAAACCGTGCTCGGTAGTAATTCAGGATTAGTGTAGGTGTTAACATTGATACTTTCTTTTAAAATTACTACAGGATTTATCCTGAGAAATTAACTGAGTGTATTAATGCACCATTAACAGACCTGGATTAGCCTATAAGCTTATTTAAAAAATTGCTTAGGGCATCCCGTTCAGGGGGCACCAGAGACAACCGAGTAAAAAAAGGAGCACACGAAAGTTTAAGCAATTTTAAAATTCGTACGTTTTTTTTAATAGTTCACCCATAGGGGAATGTTGCTTAGGGCATCAAGTTTTCTTAATACGGTACGACTGACCATTAACTAATTATTATCTTTTATTTTTAGATGTTTAAGATTACTACATACACTATTAGGTCGGTAGGTATACACTTTACGCGTTTTTGCAAAGAGGCAGGTCATAAAGAAAAACTTTACTTTGTATAGGTATGTTGCAAGTCCTAAAAAATAATTCCTGCTGAATACAGAACAGATATAGAATATACGAGTAGGTACTTTCGTTCATCAGTTTAATCATATTTCAGTATTATGATCATGTCCAACTTTATTAGTCTAGTTGAATGGTTTCGTTCCATTTTGCAGTTCAATTTGGAACAATAAAAAATTCAATAATGTAGAATATGAGAAATTTAAGCATGAAATGGATTGAGAGGTCGTAGTTATGGCGAGTTCACATTTAGTTTCCGACATTACTGTGGTGTCGTTTTAGTATCCTTCGTATAATAAATCTCCCAACTTTTCTACGGTATGCGACGGCCAATAAAGTTAAAAAATGTTCATAAAATTGTATCGTAAAACGGAACGAAAGTAATTACTTTATCAAAGGGTTATTAAAAACTCAGACAGTATGTAACAACTTTGTTAAGGATTTTTATCGTCCACAATTAGAAGTTAAGTGTTTTCATCATCATCAACATATCAGCAGATAGACGTCCACTGCAGGACAAAGGCCTTTTGTAGGGACTTCCAAATGTCACGATCCAGAGCCGTCTGCATCCAGCAAATCCCTGCGACTCACTTGATGTCGTGAGTCCACATGGTGGAAGGTCGAATTTGGGCTTTCATAGGCTCTTCGGACTATGTATTTTACATATATTATAAATTTATTGTTATAAAATAAATAATAACTAAAAAAAAATAACCATAAAGATTATTTAACGACGAATATTTAACCTAGTCTTAAAAACATAATGAATCTAGTAGAATTTAATCTACAGAGAATACTAGTAGAATTGATAAACCATAAACACCTTGATATATGGACTGACACTGAAATTACTCCGTAAGCGTCTCCATCCCGAGACTTGGGCAAGGAAAAATAAAAACGAAACCGACGTATGCGGTGTAGGCATACTATAAATTTCATCGGTCTGGCTGTATAAGCCCGTCTTATGAATAGCGTATTAGAACTGCCGTATACCGGTATATTAAGGTTGTATAGCTTAGGTAAGTAAACCAAAGACAGCAGTTTCCAGATCCAAATGTCAATAATTGACTATCAAACCTAAGTTATGGTTTTTTAGCAGACTTCGTGGCGATAGTAGGGTAAATTATAGGCAAGATCTCTTAGAAGAAAACGAAAAGCCTTTGTGGTGTTAAGTTGACGACTCACCCAATATATACCGTGGGAATAAGCTGAATAGACTCCATTAAAGTAAGTACATATTTAACTAATAGTAAGCATTTAAATATATGCCGTGCCGTGATAGCTCAGTGGATATGAACTCTGCCTCCGATTCCGGAGGGTGTGGGTTCGTATCCAGTCTGGGGCATGCAACTAAAACTTTTCAGTTGTATGCATTTTAAGAAATTAAATATCATGGTGTCTTAAACGGTGAAGGATAAACATCGTGAAGAAACCTAAAGAGTATTTTCTTAATTCTCTGCGTGTGTGAAGTCTGCCAATCAGCATCGGGCCAGCGTGGTGGACTATTGGCCTAACCCCTCTCATTCTGAGAGGAAACTCGAGCTCAGCAGTGAGTCGATTATGGGTTGATAATGATGAAGCATTTAAACGAAAATATTGGATTTGATGCGCCTAAGAAATATGTAAATCCTAATAACTTTCACCCCTCCTAACAAATGTTAATAAAGTTGCATTAGACTTTTTGCTATTAATGCATTATAAAACAAGAAAAACAACGCAAGGAGCCGTTTTACACTTGTCCAACAAAGGCTTTGCTCATTAAGTATTAAGGATACGGCCATAATTTACAATGACTTGCCTCGCTTAAACGTGGGGTTATGAAAATTTAATCAAAAATCCCAACCCCTCTGTGAATTGTGAGGGAATCAACTTTAAAGCAAAACAAATATATGTACCTACTTACCTAAAATTCATACCTCATAACATGCAATTTTTTTATTTCAAGCAAGTTACCAAAGTTTAATTTTGGCCTTAATTATATAGTTATTGAGGTGGTATTAAAAGAAACTGAATCCAATCTCATATTTACAAATTTTTGCGACATTACAATCAATTTTCATTATTTTATAAATCACACTTTGTTTTCATCAAAACACTTCAAAACATATATAAATATTTACAATCGATGGCAAAAAATTACCTAAGTATGATAATTTCACACACTTTACTTCCTTATTCAAAAATTCAAAATTCTATATTCATTAATTATTGAATTAGGCTTCGTTTACAAACACTTTTGAAATGTCAAGTTATGTTATGATTTAACTGTTAGGTGATAATTATAGTTGAAAACTTAAAATTAAAGTTAATAATGTTAGAAACATATTGTTTATAATAGTATTTTTTTGGAAATAATAACATTAAGAGGCCTAGTAGTTTTCGATGTTCAGATAATGTGGTAAAAATACCATGACGTTAAAAATGCTCGAGTTTGAACACGTTTATTTCAAGTAGGCTTATATTATAAGCAGTCTAGAAAAGTAAATGTTGACTATTTATAGTGACTTTATCACTGGTTTGGAAGGCAAGTCACAAGACGAACAGCATGATTAAGTTATACCACAGTATAAATAAAACAGTTAGAAGAGCTATCGTCTTTCTTTCCTTAGAGTCTCTCATGCTCCATAGGTACTATTTTAAACTACACTCCTCTCTCTCATACTCGTCACTTCATTCATCAAGGTCACTAATAGAAATCTACACTATCAGCTAGTAACATACGCTACAAATTATCCCTGTGTTCTCAGGAAAACACTACGCGGTTCGAAACACAGGGCATAAGCTACTAAATAAAATTACATAGTTAAAAATATTGACAGCTGAGTATATAATAAAACAGATTGACCGTATCTTAATTTCTTTGAAAACCTTTTTTCTACGAGAAAATATAACGCGGCTGTATACCTTTAAAAACAGTAAAAATGCATTAACATTCATCTGCTATTAGCGTTGTAAAGTAAAAAAATCGGACAAGTGCGTGTCGGACTCAATTACCGAGGTTTCCGTACAAGTACGTTAGTTTTTAGATTTTAGTAGTAGACTTGTAGTAGGTTTGAGTATAAGGCGATATATCTTGCTATTTTTTTTATTCAGGTCAATTTTTTTGTGGCATTGGCAAAAGTTAAACTTTTTCTGCGTTTCAAGGTTCTGTAAGTACCTATATGGTTTTAATTTCAGCTCGATACCTTTCTTGATACCGCGTTCCAGAGATAAATGTTCTTGACAGATAACCGTACAAAAAGTAATCTTATTCACCACCACATGGCTCCATGGAAGCCCAGCGCTGCGCACATGCTGAGTGGTGACCATTTTGGTACCACACACATAATTTTTTTGGATTTATTTTATCTTTAAATTATTAGTTTTCTATATTTTTAAAATTTCTTTCTTTTGTTTTAAGTATTTTTCGTCTTCTCTGTATTATGTGTGTGTGTGTGTGTGTCCAAATTTAATAACTTTCTTTCTTTCTTTATAAGGGTTCCGTTTTTAAGTTTGTACCGAACCCTAAAAAGCGCATCTAAACGACAAAAGGTCATCAATTTTACTTTGTCATACACCACTAATTTGTAAAATTTACACCATCTCACTAATGACGCGGTTTCCGGTACTGTATCACCGGAATATTAAAATCCCTTTTGAGTTTTTTTTTTTATACAGAACCCGCGAACGTATTTATGTCAGTTAGAAGCAATAATCGTCGGAGGCGCCCATCAAAACGTTGTTATATCGTTTAGTTTTTATTTATAGAACTATGCATCGGTGTGGTCGCCATTTATTTATGATTTTTATTTTTTTAAGCGGTAATTAATTAAAAATACGTACTTATAATTTAGTTAATGAGGCGCATTATATTTTAGTGGTGATTTATTTAGAAGAATAATTGTTAAATGATGTTGGCTGTATTTGTAAAAAAACAAGATAAGTACCTACGTCATTTTAAGGCCGGCCACATACTCTCGTTTGAAAATTGTCATGAAATCAATATAAAATACTTTTAGCGTAAAGCTTTAAAAGTGGATTAAAAAAAAAACAATGTTGAACAACGGTTATTAATCATAATATTTGTCAGGACAACCTAATTAACAAATCGAACTGTAACCAAAATAAGACCCTAGAATGGCAGAGAATGACCTTGAGTGGAGTCACGCACTTGCAAACGTTGTGTGTAGGGTTAAAGGCGCCTTTGACTGTTAACAAGCCCTGCTCTTTTCCACTCAAGTCACTCTCCCCGCCTATACCAAGTCCCAAGTTACTCATAAAGAATTACAAGACAAGAAATGTGGAAGGCTCGAATGCCACGAGCATACTGAAGCCGACTGTACGACGAGCACCTTATATTTCAAGTCGTTCCCGCCAACTGATCGTTACCCCTCTCTAACTCCCTGCTCTTTACGGAATCAAGTCGCCTTGCTTCGGCACGAGCCAACAGGAGATCGAGTGACGTCTTATCCATCTCAGACTACTATTTCCTACAAGAATGAGAATGAAGTAAAACGTAAAGTCTGCGGTAGTCTCACGGAATTCCAAATCGAAATAACGCAGATAACGAGTGCATGCGGCCGGTTTAATAAAATTATGTTAGGTTTTAGTTTAAATAATACTGTCCTATACCAAATGTCTACCGCAAAATACTCAATCAGAAAATATTAGTCGTTTAATATTATCTTCCTATTATAAAAGATCCTCATCTCGGTTAAAAGTAATAGCGAAGTTTTAATATCCTCTTACTTTGGTATATACCTACTTAGTTTACTAAGTAGGTAAAATACTTAGTTTACAAAGTTGGTAACTAAGCGTGTTTAGTATCGTCTTTTAAAGTAGTTGCAAGTTAATTTGGTGTTACGATGTTGGTACGTGTTTTTTTTTTTAATTGTAATATCTAATGTACCGACAAAAACTTTTAGTTACTTTTAAAGTTTTAAATTATACAAACAGACGCTCCACAGTTTTACCCGCGTAGTTTTCGTTTCCGTGGGAATACAGGGATAAAATATGGCCTATGTTACTCGGTGAAGAGACATAATATTACTATTACTTATTAAATTGTTCAAAGTGCGTTAATTTTGTCCTATTACCATCAGTGGCGAGCAGAAAATGATGGCGCAGGGCATACCTACATTATTCTTTGAACACAATTCACATACAAATTTATAACGTACCACTTTTAGATTGCGTAACTCATCAACTTGTTATCGCCGTTTAGTGTTTAAAATAGTAGTCTGTGACGAATATGACGTCGCTCGATCTCGTGTTGGCTTCAGTGTGCTCGTGGCGTTCGAGACGTCCACATCTCTTGTTGTGTAATTCTTATGGGTTACTTGGGATAGTCGGGGAGAGTGACTTGAGTGGAAAAGGGGAGTGTTTGATATCAGTAAAAGGCGCCTTTAACCCTACATACATCGTTCGCAAGTACGTGACTTCACTCAAGGTCATTCTCTGCCATTCTAGGATCTTATTTGGGTTACAGTTTGATTTGTTAATTAAGTTGTCCTGACAAGTGTTGTGAATCATAACCTTTGTTCGACATTAGTTTTCTTATATTTGCAATCAGTCCTATAATATCAGAAGTGCGATAAAGAACTTGTGCCCGCATAGTAAACGAAGATAACGACGTAATTTTAAACTACCCTAAATCCGGCCAATCTTTTTTCATTTCTTTGTTAAATCTTGTATGAGAGAACATTTTTCATAAAAGAGGGTAACAAATTAATTGAGTATAACATCGATGAGTTTTACATTACGGTATTGTTAAATTCGGATGTAATTAGTGTGTGAATCGTGATTCCAAATTTTAAGTATTGACGGTATAACTTTAGTATTGACGGTATTGACAGAACTTGTTTAGAAATTGTGTTCCACGGTGTTCTCGATGAAATTTGCGTTTTAATATTATGACAAGACGCTAAATTATGCCGTATAGATTTTGTGTTAATAATTGCAAATTATAACTGTTTGAAATTTGTGAATTTTGGTTACCGGATTAAGTAACCCTACTGTAACTTTTCTATAAAAATGAGTCATACACGACCTTACATACAATGGTGACTTGAACTATACATAACCCTAGATACACAAGGTCCATACACACTCATTCGATTAAAAATGAGTCATACACGACCTTCAATAGTGGTTTGTACACGCTCAAGTTGTCAGTGTAAACGCAACTGCATCAGGGACGGACGCGATCCAGGGACGGATGCGCCACCAGGATGGCCGAATGTTATCGCCGTTTAGTGTTTAAAATAGTAGTCTGTGACGAATATGACGTCGCTCGATCTCGTGTTGGCTTCAGTGTGCTCGTGGCGTTCGAGACGTCCACATCTCTTGTTGTGTAATTCTTATGGGTTACTTGGGATAGTCGGGGAGAGTGACTTGAGTGGAAAAGGGGAGTGTTTGATATCAGTAAAAGGCGCCTTTAACCCTACATACATCGTTCGCAAGTACGTGACTTCACTCAAGGTCATTCTCTGCCATTCTAGGATCTTATTTGGGTTACAGTTTGATTTGTTAATTAAGTTGTCCTGACAAGTGTTGTGAATCATAACCTTTGTTCGACATTAGTTTTCTTATATTTGCAATCAGTCCTATAATAAACTTAGTAAAATACGGGGATAAAATGTGGCCTATATTACTCTACGAATTAGACATATCATTATTTATTAAATTGTGAAAAGTGCGCTAATTTTGCTCTATTATAATCATTGGCGAACACAGAGTTTTGGCGCAGGGTATGCATTATTATTTGAACCCAATTCACATACAAATTTACAATGTGCCACTTTTAGATTGCGTATAACTCATCAACACCTTTATATCTTCCCATAGTTAATGATCATGGCTCAGCGGTTTGTGTGTTAGTGTCATGAGAATTAGAAAGTGACGCCTTTAATGAGAAAAAACTGAGAAAACCATAATTTCGGATTAAACTGCCTCGATGGTCCAGTGGGTGACCTACGAATCTTCGGATTTCGAGATACTGGGATCGAGTTCTGGGCTAAGATATATTGAGCTTTAATTACTCTCTGGAGTATTTGATAGTGCTGTGTTTTTCTACAGATAGGTCCAGGGTTCGAAACCAGCTCAGTCAGTTTAGGATTTTTTATTTTTTAAATTGGTTTAGGTCTGGTCTGGTGATAAGCATCGGCCGGGGTTACCACCCCAACGACAAAGACGTACAGCTAAGCAATTTAGCGTGCCAGTACGATGTCGCATAGAGCGGCAGCACGAGCCGCCGCATTGCAGTTTGGAATGTGCCGCGTTGCAAGAACGAGCTCATGACTAAGGACTTCGTATGGGTTCGAAACTAATGGCATACTGCGACGTTATATCCCGTAAGTTTAAGCCGTATAAATTAATATGAGTAATGCTCACGATAGTTTAAATTCTGAAATAAGTAAAATAATGTTGAATGAATGATTGAATTAATGATTGAAATATTGAATGAGCGGTTGCGTACGGAAAAAGCCAAGGGCATAGACAATATCATCACTAACTATGATCCAGGATTTAACTTGCGTAGATTCGGTGTTAATAACTGGAAAGTAAGTAGCCTTTTGCTAGTAGTAGTTGCGTAGATTTTAGTAGATTCAGCTTTTTGCTACTTCTAGAATCAAATCGATCTCTGTGCTAAATTTGATATAGACCCGTACACCCCTTGTGATATAAATCGAGTAATTAACCCTACTTTGTTACACAGATTCCCTATAAGTTCAGTATAAACTCAAAATTTGTATAAATATTTACTGAAACTTGTTAATAATTCACAAAATCTACCCTTGAGGTACATAAAAGCATAATATGGTTACCTAATCAAATTGTCACCCCTTCATAAAGGTAATGCCTATGGGGACAACAGAACGTATTTCATGCGAAAAACCCTAACATCCATTCTCTTATACGATCAATGCCTCGGATTTCATATTACGTGAGTGCCATAATGGAGTTCGGGTCAAACCATTTTGATCTTTAATACTAAGAGAATAGGATACAAATTCAAATAAGACATGTTGTTGGCAAGATGACGCTGGTGCTGTTCCCCAAACTCTAAGCCTGAATCTTAAACATTTAGATAACACCGTAATAATAATTGAATAATCCCTCCCTCTTCCACCACTTTTATGCTGCGTTAACTATATTTACAGCTTTAGCTAAAACCACCTAAATCCGAGCTTAAACACCATTGATGTAAAAACCAAAGATATATTCAGGCCATCAAAAATGCACTTTGTGTTATTTATGTATATTTTTGTGTATATCCTTGTTAAATATTTAAAAAATTCTCATTATGTACTAAAAGTGTAGTTTTGTTAAAACACGATTTTTAGTTACTTCATCATCATCATCATCATCATCATCATCATCATCATCATCATATCAGCCTAAGGAAGTCCACTGCAGAAAACTGCCTTTTGAAGGGACTTCCAAACGTCACGATATTGAGCCGCCTGCATCCAGCAAATCCCTGCGACTCGATTGATGTCGTCGGTGATCCACCTGGTGGGGAGGTCTACCAATACTGCGGTTTGTAGTGCGGGTCGCCATTCCAGCACCTTGGGATCCCTACGTCCATCGGCTCTTCGAACTATGTGCCCCGCCCATTGCCACTTCAGCTTCGCAACTCGTTGAGTTATGTCGGTGACTTTGGTTTTTCTGCGGATCACCTCATTTTTGATTCGATCACGCAGAGATACTCCGAGCATAGCTCGTTCCATTGCCCACTGTGTGACTCTGAGCCTTCTTATGAGGCTCATAGTTTGAGAACAAGACCCTATGAGTCTTTTCATTTGGAATACTAGTATGAGTACTTAATATAAGTGGCAATCATAAGTTACCATTGATTTAGGCTTTCTAAGCATTATATATCAATGTCGAACACCTGGTATTTTAATGTGTCAAGTATATTTCGGTGTGATAATAAATACCTATACCGTTTCCTTCTGCCTGGGGTCAAATTTAATTATCATGTAGTCGAAGAGTATACTGTATCTATGTTATGCTAACCACACAAAAATATACTAAAACAGGACAGCTTATGCTATAATAATACTATGCTACCCACGTTTTACTAGAAGACTATCCAGTATTTTTAACACGCTTATATTAGCTTCACTTGTAACTATGTATGTAAGAAAATCTTGGAATCTTAATTTGACCCACTTCCCGATCTTCGATTAGGATGAAATTTTGCACACGCTCTATGTTCGGATGACAATACATGACTAGCTAAGAAATTCAATACGGCGGCCTCCCCAAGATGGCGGACTGGCTGTTTGAAATCCACCCCCATGGTATGGATATCAAATAAAAGTGTTTGCTGTCAGGAATACAAAAAAGAAGTCACCGTGACTTAAATCCAATATGGCGGACCAATATTTGAAATGCACCCCCATGATATGGGTATCAAGCGATTACTCGTAGTTGAATAGTTAAATCATGAGAAGATGTTAAATACAACCAAACTCACTTTTCCATTTATAATGTTAGTACATAAATATAGTACTATTTTTTTATTTTTGAATAATTTATTATCAATTATTAGGCCTTAAGTAGGTACTAGTTAAGCCTTACTAAATTAAACAAAAAAAAACTACCATTTGCATCGAATTTCGTATCTTCAATAAAATTCGATAGTAAATGACAATTGCAGGAGACTAATTATTTTTTTTATTACGAGAACAACTGAAATTTATAAATTGCACGGAAAACGGAAGCCGAAATTAAATATCATGTTATATTGTAATATTAGTAACTATTAGTATATTTAATAAACAATGTAGTTCTGATTAAAGATTTTGAAATTTGCATGCTATTTTGTAGCGCATTGTATGATTCTTCATTTGTACCAAGTTCTTGAAATATTTACAATTTGCAAATAAAGACATTTGAATTGAAATTGAATTGAAGATCTACCACAAATTAGTGGTAGGTACCCACTCATATTAAAAAAATGGGAAAGGAACCTGTGAAATCTGTAAGTGTCCATCATACATTAAATTGCGTGACGGTGTACTTTACGATGGATGTCAGGCTGATGATAGAAAGGTAGTTTCTATATAACTTAAAGATATATAGAAACTACTTTTCTATAGAATTAACGTGTTTGAACCACAATATATCTTTATAATAGCACGCAACGTGTAAAATGATAATATATTATGGTAACTTGAATAATATATTATTATGCTGTGTAATACCAAAACCAAACCTTTCGTATAGTTTATTTTGTACAGGATATAAAAGGGTTGAAGTTAGAATAACAGTCCCTTTTCTCAATTTTCGTATTACGCAACCTAAATAAGCAGCTTACGTAGTAATTCTCATACCCGTGGGAAAGAAACAGATGATATTTATATCTTATTTCAATAATAATGTCATACCATTTTCATTTATTAGATGATATAATTATTTTTATTTCCTAAAAGCACATAAGTGCCAATTCTTCCATTCCTAAATTTGTCATATGACCTTCAATAACTTCAGTACTATAGTAGATATTTACTCAAAATCAATATGTAGCTTGATTTTGAGTAAATATCTATCTCATCTTGGAGCTCTTGTTACTAATTTGCTCATCTCATTGTATTTGTTTTCTCTCATTTTTTCTTTTTAAGTTAATATGTATGTTTTTTATTTGCGTTATTTAAGTTATCTTTTATTTACTTTTGTTCTTTATGTTTTTTGTAAATAATTACTAGACTTATATTGGTTTACAATTTAGTTAAATATTATTGTTTTAGTTAGTGTAAGTAATTGTAAATAAACCTTACAAATAAATAAATGAAGTACAGTAATATTACGTTTTTGCGAACGCATCTTTTTCAAGGTTAGTGTAAAAGTTATCATGAACAACTATCAGAAATTCTGCAACTAGACCTAACTTTCGTTTATCGAATTGAGCTCTCTCAAGATCTCATGTCTTATTGTGTCTTATACTACATAAATAAGCCATTACAGTATGATTTTTTGCAGGCTTATGCATCAACCAATACCTCTCGTAACAAGCATTCTATGACTAGTTGTTTCAATCCCGACGATCCTGTAAATAAACACATTCCATCAAAATTTAGTGAGTAGTTTTTCTATGTAAATGCAACAATAACAGCTATCCTTACCATATCCTTACAAACAATATTTGCATTGCTAAAAATCTTGCAGTTATAATTTTTACTGCTCGAATAAGGGTTAAATTCTCTAAAAAAGGTCAAAGTCTTTACTTTGGTAAATATTCATCGTTGTAATGTATCCGAATAAAAATATGGGATCACTACTAAAACGCCTACAGTTACATATAAATCAGTGATCTATTCGGCTCTGTCAGCTCGTATTTTAGGCAGCTTAAACAATAGTTATAATAGTGTCGATGCTCAAAAATAATTATTTGGAATCGTTTCATATAAATCATTGCACAAAATTAGACTCCACCATTACGAGTGATTTAGATGACAGCTCGTTTGTTACAGACAAATAAGATCGTAAATGGGTTTGAATATGAAATGCGTTTTAATTAAATGTATTTCATATTTTGGTTTCGGGATATTACCCCACTGGGCTAGTTTAAAAAATATCATAAGCATCGCAGCGAATTACGAATACTTTTCCGCATCAAAATATTAATTAGAATTTTATAATAGTGGAATTCTGTGAATAAAAAGTAGAGAGTTGCTTTTTAATTTTTATTTTTAGTTACATCACTATATTTAAATTTTGAAAAATTTTATTTTTCACATAGATTACGAACTTAAAACCTACTACTTATGTAATATTTTCATGTAAGAAAATAATAAAAAGATAATTTAAGATTTTATACACTATATTTACAAAATGACCACACTTAAATTTTTTGACAGGATTCTGCAAAGGTTTTTATTTTTCTACTCCAATTATTATTTTTTAAATAATAACAGATGCTTCTATTATATTTAGTCTACCTTAATCATAGCTTCGATTATAAAATCTTTGTACATGATTTTTAAAAAAAAGCTACTGTTTTTTGCCGGCTGCTATCGGTAGGGTACTTTAGCCAGCCGACCGCATTTAAATCAGTGTGGTGGGTTGATGATTCATCTTATCTCCTCTTCTACAAGAAGGACACCTCCGTGGCGCAGTGGTATGCGCGGTGGATTTACAAAACGGAGGTCTTGGATTCGATTTCTGGTTGGGCCAGGTCCAGGATCCAAGTCTGGTCTGATGGGAGGCTACGACTGTGGCTAGTTACCACCCTACCGCGAAGATTTAGCGTTCCGGTACGATGTCGTGTGAATGAAAACCGAAAAGGGGTGTGGATTTACGTCTTCCTCCTAACAAGTAAGCCCGCTTCCATCTTAGACTGCATCATAACCTACCATCAGGTGAGATTGTAGTCAAGGGCTTACTTGTACAGAATAAAAAAATAAATAAAGGAAAGCTTGATCCTGTAGTGAGTCGTATAAATATAATATTATTGTATCCTGATCGAGACGTTAAAAACACACAGGCTCTTTAGAATCCTACATTAAATGAATATATTTTAAATGAAACCTAACGTATTTGAATTAACCATCATAGCTTCGATAGCATTAATTGAAAGTAATCACGTCTAAGATTAGCACGCGCGCCTAGAAGACAGCCACTTTTGCTTTTGTCCTATTTTCTCTCCGGCGTTAATCCACCGGCGACGAAAGCCTCACTTGAAGTGTGATTATTTACACGATCGTTCAACACATTACCCCAAGAGATAGGATATTTTCTCAAGCCTTTCTCTTCATAATCTATCTATACATTTAATGTCATTACAACCGTCAACCATGTCGTGTAGACTTGACAAATGACACGGACGTTGTCACATTCACTGTGTATAACGATAGTCTGCGATCATCGATATAAATCATTATATGGGCCCCTCCATATTAAATAACGTAAAAATTTTATGTCATTACCCAAAGACGTGCGCGCACATCTTATCTTAGTACGTAACAAGCGCATGCTGTGAGTAGACGTGGACTTAAAAAATATTTACTGTTGGATAGAATCAGGCGTTACTTTGCGGAAGTTCATCATGATTATATAATGATTTATTTATTTTGCTATCATCCGCGAAAAGTCAATCAATCGCGGATGATAGCAAAATAAATAAATCATTATATAAATATTTACTGGTTTTGAGGTGTTATGAGTGATGACGTACTCAATGTGCGAATTGCCAATGACAATTCCGCGACGCTTTAAGGCCCATCTAACGATCTACGATCGATGTTTGTGATAGCTAGATCTTTACCTTATTAAAGACTAACTGGCGCCCATGGTTTCACACGTATAATTTCCGTTTCCGTAAGAATACAGGGAGAAAACATAGCCAATGACATTCACAACTAATGTGGCTTTTAAGTGGTAAAACAATTTTCAAGATCGGTTCAGTAAATCTAGAGGGTACTATAATAGTTTAGTATATATGAAAGTTAAGAATGGTAGCCATCTATGGAGTTAGGTAATGATTTGCGAAGGTAGCAGGGTTCAAGAATCCCGGTCCAGCTTACACATCATTATGATCATATCAGCCGATGGACGTCCACTGCAGGACATAGGCCTTTTGTAGGGACTTCCAAACAACACGATACTGAGCCACCTTCATCCAGCAAATCCCTGCGACTCGCTCGATGTCGTCAGTCCACCTGGTGAGGGGTCGACCAACACTGCGGTTACTAGTACGGGGTCGCTAAAATGGCGACATTTTCTGGTTAAAAAAGTCTCTCCTGTTAAGATTGGTAACCCTCCTAACATAAATACAACCTATCCTAACCACGGAAAGCGTTAGCTTAAGCATTTTCTATCTTCTGTAGTCCTAACTCCTAACAAACAGTCGTCTCTCCCTTAAATCACTTTTTAGAAAATTTACTTTATGACTGTCTCTATAACAATATAGATAATATATATTGCACTGCCTTATCATTTTAGTTTCCTTGGATAGTAATAAGAAAGTTCAAGTAAAGAGTAAGTATGTAGGTCAGCAGTAAAGAAGCTATTTTTAGTAAACATGCTAACTTAATGAAAGAGCTATAAAGGGGGAGCGAAGTTCACATTTAATTCAACGAGCTTCCAGTGAACAATAAATATAAAAAGTATCTGACTTAGTTACTTTGTTTCAAAGGCTCACAAAAGGAAGAAACTATTCCACTTCAGCTTTTTTTATTTGACCGAGCTATGGTAATTAAGAGGAGATGCTATTAGAACCATCAACAACGTAACCCCTAAGGCTTAAGCACGCGCTCCGACAAATTATTTTACGTTATGAAATAATACATTATTTTCATCACTAAGGTCCAAACTGATATTGTAAAGCGGTAAGATTTGATTCTTTGTTTGTTTACCATATTTGTTTATTTAATTGTCCTCTTCAATAAAGCAAAAAGTTGTACTTGGTGTTAGTTACTGCCGTCAGTAAATAAATGACATTAGGCTAAACTAAAATGTTGGATTTTAAACAACAACAAAAATAAAATATTAGGTTAAATTAAATATTTTGTTGGTCTAGTGATCACAGTACTATAAAAATGGGCCAATCTGTTTATATTTGTCTAATATTTCTTAGTTATCAACTTAATTATCTCAGTGGGATAAATGCCCTGGTGTTGAATATACTTATATTGAAGATATTGTTGGCGTTAGAGCTCTTTTATAATATGACTAAAAGAGGTCAAGAGACAACCCTTGGTGCCTTAGGATTAACATCTATCCGGTTGTAACCCGAATATTAAATTGGGACTAAAAATTGTTTGTTCATTTTTGCCCTTATACGACTTTAATATTCCTAGGCTAATTCGTAATTCCACGAAATGGAATCTTAGCATGCCTAGAATTTTTGCCAAAATCTTGAAGGTCAATGCACTCTACAGCGATGACATTTATAACCTAACTATATATTTTTCAAGCTCGACGCGTATTCCTCACGATTATGATCGCTGCCATTGATATTTAAAAACTAGATGAGCACGCGGTTCTTTATAAAAATGGGCTCCATAATTATGCTCATAATATTATGAGTTTTGTGCACTTGGTTTCACTTGTTTAACAATCAAATGTATGTGACCGCATTTTGAAAACAGCACAAATTTCTCTGGTCCAGGGTCTTAAAGAAATTTTTTGGAGGAAGTAAAATACATCATTTCATAATCATGTCAACTAAGCACTCAAGATCTCATGAACCTTACCTCTAGACCAATGAGACTTTGTGATTTTGTACAATAATTTACTTCTAAGACTGGATTTTTTCCACACTAGGTGATAAAACCGACCGTTGCAGTATTGCCACAACGACCAGTTTTACGAACCAGTAAGTATACTCGTAGTGTGTAGTGTGAAGTATATAGATAACGGTTATATATCAATGGTCGGTCCAAACTTGATGGCCCAAGCCTCGTTAACATTCGTGCTTTTATTGTACAGTCGTCTTCAAATTAATACGGCTTTAGTTTTTGTGCCGGCCATTGTGATAACTTTAATTAATGATCCAATGTTATGACGGATACGTACTCGTAATTGAGAAAGTGACTTCGCTCTTAACAGTCAAGAGCGTGAACTCTTGGCGAAGTAATGGCTATCGATTTCTTTTGGCACTGATTTTTTGTTACAGACTGTATTAATTAATTATTTTAAAGTGATTGTAAGTATGCCAATGGTGTTATAACCTTAAAGTTTCATGTGCGCTGCTATTTAGTTGGAGTTTTCTAGGTTAGATGACTAACTCGGGGTAGTAGGTACACGATTTCAGCTCCAGATTTGGCCTAGCCAATTTAACTGGAATCAGAAACGTACCTATCACTGAGATTCAGTGTTTCGGTACGAGTGATATAATATAGTCTAAGGCAAATATACAGATATGGCGACCAATCTCATCTTCAAAACTAATCATCGACGCAGAAAATAATATTATAGTGCACAAGTGTGAGCGCAAACACAAGTGCACTCTCACTTTCATACTCCGAAAGGAAGTTTCACCATAACGATAGTAAGGAGATCAAGCGCATAACCTACATTATTTGTGACTTACGTGCTCCTTCTTCTCAAGTCCTTACCTTGGAGAGCACGTATTACCCCTTGGTAATACCAACGTTACATAATCCTCTAATCCAGGTTGTTATTGAGACGTAAACCTTGACTGAGTTTGTTGTGGGCTCTTCTCGGACCAAGGCGCATTAGGAACCCTCGTAACTTTAATTTCAAGTATTCGAATGATTATTATCACCATTATCTTAAGTTTAATATTGAACCTGACGTTTCGAAAGAGCTTGTAAACTAAGCCTATTTGAAATAAATGAATTTTGACTTTGACTTTTGATGCTTCATCAAATAAAATACCCAGTATTTCTTTTCCTTTATTTCACTGACTTGAAATTCTGCACCACAATACCCATCAGTATATACCTACTTGACTACTATAGAACCAATGAGGCAGTTAATCCTGTATGAGTCGAAACTAAGTACTGTAATTGGTCGTTTTATATCCATTATTGTATAAGTTGACCTATATCATCAATGTTCATATCAATAAAAATGCTACTTTAACATTACATGTAACAGAATTTATGCTAGTGATGAGTGACGTGATAGCTCAGTGGACTTCTGCCTTCGATTCGGAGGACGTAGGTTCGAATACGGTCCGGGGCATGCACCTTCAAATTTTCAGTTATGTGAATTTTAAGAATATAAATGTCACGTGTCTCAAACAGTGAAAGAAAAATTTCGTGAGGAAACCTGCATACCTGAGAATTTTCTTAATTCTCTACATTGTGTATAGTCTGCCATTCTCTACATGTATACTACATGTATAGTCTCTAAATCTGCCAATATGCATTGGGCCAGCGTGGTGGACTATTAGGCTAACTCCTCTCATTCTTTCAGAGGATACCCGTGCTCAACAGTGAGCCAAATGTGGATTTTTAATGATAATGAATGATGCAAGTGATATTTCTTTAGTTGTATTTATTCTTAGTAAATAACACCTACCATAACAAACCACTAGTAGATACAGCGAGGGAACGGAGCATCCAAATATTTCACTAACAAGAAACTTCGTAAGCCATAGCAGCATCTACTTATTTTATATCGCCACTTTGATCCTTTGGGACTTTCAGAGTATAAGGATTAGGAATTTGCTCGGATTTGCTTAAAGGGGAAGATGGGGAAAATCGGAATTGTTTCCTCTACCACACATTGTGTAAAGCCCTCTCATATGAAACGAAATGTAGGCACACGGAACTCTTAATGAAATTTCGTTTGTATGTATCCCTCGGTGATTCTTATATTATTTTTGCTCTAAATTAAAACAAAGCTCACATCCTACCGTGTATCCTAACCAAGCTGAACTAATTTGGCGAATTCATGTTTAATATCATTTGTAGTTCAAGCTGTTTCGTGAAATATCAAAAAGAATTGTGTTATCTTAATAAACTCTTTGATAACAACATAAAACCAACGATTCATCAAGTTATATTATATATCTGGTAAAATATACCTTAAAAAATAAGAAACAATTTCTTATTTTTAGTTACGATTAAATAAGTAGAATTGCATATCGCTCAAATATGCAAAAATAACTTTTATTTAAAAAGAAATTATGAAAAAAATAAGATGAAGAAAAAGTTATTAAATGAATGTTACTAAAAATTTAGAAACTTTTTGATAACTTTTTGAAATACTCGATTGTAGGAAAAATTTCTGTTACAAAAATCACACGTTAGTTTACGACATCATGGTGAAAATTAGATCAATCCACAGTATGCGTTCCGTAGAATGTAGGCAGGAACATAAAACGTTTATTGAGCACATACCGAGATGTATCTCTATACTGATAGTAGAGGAGCCCAAGAGGGTATTTTAGGATTTACTCGAGAGCGGCATATGAATTAAAGAGTCAATATCATAGTATACCTACATGATAAAACCTCCACCAAGTATGAACCATACTCTAATATTTATAATATAGTAAGTTTAGTTTAGGATAACCAAAAAAAACAATCGACACAAATATACAAAGAGCGAGTCAAATTTAGTAAAGATGGCTAAATTATGTGAAATTTAAAAAACCTGAAGATTTGATCGTGATCCAAGGGTTACAAAAAATACTGTCGTCTTGGTATTCACGAGCCGCGAGGGCTCATGAAAGAGGGCTCAGGTGGAAAATTAATCCATTTTAAAAGAAAAATAATAATTAAAACACATCTGCTGATGTAATTTGGCTGAAGTAATATAAAATTGCCTTGTAAACATGTAGTCGCTTTCCCCACCAAATCATTATAAAACGCAATATATCTATAATCAATGATTATTTTTTGTATATAAAAATATCATTGATTTATAATAATGTACACTTCCTATTCCTTCATATCATCTAATTAACCCCCGCTCAAGTAACTCCCCATTTAGAACATGGGCTCCTCTACCATGAACCCAAACTGACTAGTAACGGCAGAAACACACTGCTTCTAATCAACTTTGTTTTATTGTATCTTGCTAAGAAGATCAGCCATTAGTTGTACTAATGGCGTTTATGCGTAGGCCACATTCTTTACACTAGGTTTACATGCGACACAAATGTCGGACATTAATGCTTGGGAAGTTGGATTATGTTTCCGAACAAGTTATTCGTTTCGAGCGCTATTAATCTACATAAACTTTACATTCATTTGTAGTTAAGTTACACCGCTGCAGCTATAATTTTGATCTCATATTAATTTTATTGTTATTACGATTCATGGAAATTAGACGTGTTAGTGTTTTTAAATTATTTATATTCAAAACTAGCGGACAGCTATAGTCTTCCTCGATTAATGGGCTATCTAACACTGAAAGAATTTTTCAAATCGGACCAGTAGTTCCTGAGATAACCGCGTTCAATGAAACAAACAAACTCTTCAGCTTTATAATGTTAGTATAGATGTTTTGCTCGAATTTCCACTGATTGTGACACTTTTTCTGGCTTGCACGAACTTATTAGCTTTTGTTTCAAGTTTGCTGAACACTGTCTTATTAATTTTAAATAATAAAAATAAATGTAAAAACACTTCAATATCACCATGTATGTCTAAATATGAAATTTAGAATTTCAATTTTAATACAGTACGGTAATTCACGAAGAAAATACGGTAATCACATACAGACCGCCAGTGCTAAATTACGTCGTGATGTAAACGTAGCACAAACATATCTCTGTAGCGGGATATAGGTAATTTTATTACTAAGAAAGCTCAGCTAATGTTTATTGTCGTTATGGATGTGTTTGAATAGTTCGTAAAACTATTTATAAATCGCGATTTGAAAGAGTTCCCACAATTTCTTGAGTGCAACATTTTTATGTCGGCATTCTTTGTGGCTCGTATTCAATGCGTTGTTAACTTTGTTCCCACTTTTATTATTTAATTTAGATGCTAACTTTGTAAATACCTGAGAATTAAAACTATCTGATTCTGATAGCATCAAAAGGAAAATATTTATTTTTGTAACGGGAAGTGGCACGAGTGTTTGTTTTAATTTAACGAGTAGTTTTCATTATTTGCTAATTTTTTTTGTTACAATCTGATATTATTTTCGTGTGGTAGAAAGTATTCCCGCTCCTAACTTTAATAACCTCCTTATTTTTTTTTTAACAATGCGATTAAGCTTCTAGTAAGATGTCACGTAAAAAATTGATAAAGGGTGTGGGTTCACAGAATAACGCTTTTCCATTTAATACAGTGTTTTATATTAGTAAAACACGATATTAAGTATATATTTTTTTAATCAATTAATAAATATTAAATATTTCTTTAAATAATCGACGTAATTTAATTCACGGGTAGTCCTTGAAACTCACGTCCGACAGATTTTGAATTTTGAATTTTGGATTTGCCCGTTACTAGGATTATTATAGCGCAAATTTTTGAAAGGATATAGCATGTTTAAAAAGAAATACGCTTATAATATTCTTAAAAAATATATATGTTAAAATTTTTATATATACAAGAATTTTCATGATAATAATAAGATAAATGATAGTGAATTTAGCTAAAAATAATTTAGATTTAGATTGGAGATAAAAGCCGTTTTCATTCGCTAATAATGTTGTTTTCCATTTGTGACTTTTTTTTTTAAATTAGTCTTATTTTCTATTTTTTCTATTATCTACCTCATCGTATCAAACAAATAAAAACTCAAATCTTAACTATTTATAATACCTATTAGTATAAAACATGGCGAAACTATAAGGGTTCTTTGTTGACTACGGAACCCTAAAAAGGATGGCCAAACGCTCGCTCAGACTATTGCGATAGCTTCTGAGAAGGTCTGTGAACATTTTTTCCCAGTTATTTATGACGCTTTTGACAGTAAGCGAAAGGCGAGATTGGACCGATTTGCATACAAGGGATGGAAACAACAGAAAACGAAAGTGCGGAGCAGTCATTGTTTAGATTTACGACAGCCAATTTCGTTTTCAACTCGTTGAAAGACTGCCTACTTCTACTGGCTTTTGTCGAATAACTCATGGTATTTTTGTAAAATACTGATCAAAATTTTTTTAATTAAAAACTTATTTAAATTGTCTTTGATAGGATGTACCTATAGTATGTATGTATGTTGTTTGATAGTGGGCCAAATTTTGCAGTGGAATTCATAGACGTTTTAGGAGCACCCCCAGGGGATCATCCACCCGCTGGGTGTCAAATTCTCATACAAATAGAGGTTAAATTCGACACTCAGCGGCTGAATGATCCCCTGGAGATGCCCCCACAACGTCTATGAATTCCACTGTTAGAAGCTGAAGTCAAACCACAGCTTGACTATGAAATAAACATCAATAGAATGATATTTATTTGCCTAGAATACAATGTATTGTAAAATAAATACCAATCAAATTGATCCCTCTTTAACTGAAATCAATAAAAAGAGGTTCTCAATTCGCCGCTTATGCTATTTTTTTTAATGTTTGTTACCTCATAAATGCGTCATTTATTAACCAATTTTGAAAATTCTTGTTTCTGTTGATAGAGTATACTTTCTAATTAGTCCCATTTAATTTTCACGACAATCGGTTCAGTAGTTTTGTGTTAAAATCAAAATAACTAAAACATGTGAACGAAATTGTCCATACTGTGGCGTCTACGGTCATTAAGACACTAAAAACAAAAAATAGAGACATGAAATTACAGAAAAAAATTGAAGTTGGTTAAATTTTTTTGTTAAATAGAATTTATAAATATTGAATAGAACTTAAATTGCAGATGTTAATGATAATATGTACAAAGATCAACACGTTCCTTGAAAATCTGATAAATCTCTGTTGTTACGATACAAAAATTAATTCAAAGCTTAGAACCAAAGCATCTAAGGACATAGGTCCTAATGACTTTACAATTTAAATAATTTATTAGCCTAATAGCAGGCTTAATATTACGTAAAAGGTTCAAATGTCAACAACCTCTTACCTAAAACCACCTTTTTAGTACACCCTTGATATTCACATATTTATCAAAAAGTAACGAAATTGAAGGTAGACAAAATTATCAACACGTTACGCAATACTCTACAGAGTTCAATTTTCAGAGTAATTATAAAGGATCTCGTCCCCTTTCGCTTTTGGCCTTGAAGGAGAGATTAGTTTCCGAGGCAACCGATGCCTATTGTCGTTCATTGCTACCAACACAAAAGGTATACGATCATAAACGAAAGTTTCGTACAATATTAATATTTATTGCTTTCTTATGTATACGGAGGAAACACTTTCCGTACTACGTTATAAATAGTTTTATGTTGGCCACCCGTTAAATACCTAACATAAATGTGTAGGGTTGTCATAATTTCTTAGATGCTTGTTAAGGTGTTGTGCCCATAGGATTTAGATGAGATTATATTACTTAGCCTTTCCTATTATTATTATCTGTATGTTACTCATGAAAGTTGTATAATTATCGTGAATTGAATATACAGGCTATTATTTTTTTACATTGAATAGTGTCACTGTAATAATAAGTAACAGTCAAAATAAACCCGTCAAAATTATACATGAGAATATAAGAAATAAATTTAAATAAAGAAAACGGGTGCATCATACAGTAAATATGAACTTTTCTGTATTTTATTTTCTCGAGTCGTTTTAAGTATTTCAAAATACAGGTTTAATTTAAAAATGTCGAATAATGTATTTCATCAATTCTTCTACTTATTATTTGTTGTTAATCCAGAGTATTATATATCCTTGTTTACGTCAAAACAAACATTGAAACAAACATCCACACAAACGCATATATATTTGTAGGATTATAAAACCGGCTGTCCGTGTGACAAGTGAAAATAGAATTCTGCACTTTGAAACAATCTACATTTCTTTTAGCATATTTAACAAATCACTATAATTTCGATACAATTTACTATCTAAACTATTATTAAAATCTCTTTTTTTGACATTACTTTTGATTTCAATCATAGTAGTTTAACTAAAGTATAGTCGGATGCAATCTTTATGACGTCTCTGAAATGAGGTACGGGTGATGACAGCCGCCGCGGCGTAACGGAGGACACATAAAATCTTGTATTGTCATGATGGTTGGATGTTTTGACACTTCGTGGCACAGTGCTATTCGCGGTGAATTTACGACGGAGGTCCTGGGTTCGATCCCCAGCTAGGCCGACTGAAGTTTTCTTAATTGGTCCAGGTCTGGGAAATTAGTAACCGAAAGGAGAGAGGAGGAGAAACAAGGCAACTTAAATTAATTATTAAACTGAAGAATAACGATTTTAGTTTAAATTTCGAACTGGGTCGAATCGAGTTTCGATTTCATCTCTATCTCTCTCTGTTTAATACGATACTATAGAAAAAGAAAGATAGAGGTGAATTCAAAACTCGCACTTGCAAATTATACAAATCATCGCTCCAGAATTAGCTCTCCTTTAAACAGGATCAGTGTCAACCCTACTCACAGCAGTTTTATGAGCAACGTTTGGATCGTGCTAGGCGCCGATTTTACGTTTTATTATTAGTTGATACAAAGCTTCCATGTATAGTCGTTTAAAATGAATCTGTAATTAGTGATCGCCTGTCGTAAAATTATTTTAATAAGACGGTATTTTTGGTTCTATTAAAAGTTCGTTTACGACATTCTTACGACGCTTCTCATTCGTCGGCATGATGATATGTATGTAAATTATATTTACCTGTGTATTTAAACACACACGCTTACACACACATTGTTATTGTGTTTATGAAACGAAAGGTGTGACATCACATTGAAATGAGTTCTTAAATGATAAAGATGCTTGGAGGCCGTTGGATCAGCTTCCACCTTCACACAGGAAGTAAAACTATAAGAAATGTAAACAGTAATTGTTATCAATTGTAAATTATAATACTGTATGACTTTTTCAAAAGAGCAACTGCTAAGTTTCTTGCCGGTATCTTCTCAGCAGAACCTGCCTTCCGAACCGGTGGTAGAATCTTTACAAATAGTCAATTGACGTGTCAAAAGTGCTTGTAAACTGAGCCTACTTGAAATAAATGATTTTTGATTAAAAAAAAATTGTATAAAATTACACCTTGCGTTTATTTATAGACATAACAAAAGTTCAATGCATGAATGTGATTTTTGCCAAGTACAATAATTTGGTATATCTACTAAATATACCGATTTATATAAAAACCTTATTCTTGTAAAATGTTTCTCTAAACGGTATTATTTTCGAAAAGTACATAGACTATTTACAATGCATGAAGGCTTCAATTTCACGCAATTTTCTTTGCACCAAAAAGGGACTGCTTTTATGGACTTATATAATATAGTTAGTTTCTTATCTATCTTATACGATCTTGTATATTTACTTCTTCTTTATCTTAACTTGTGTAACTTTTAAATTTAATAATTTAAAATGATTATATTATATGAAATATTTATCTATACTAAACTAATATTATAAAGAGGTAAAGTTTATGTGTAGGGGTAGGGGGTAATCTCTGGGTCTACAGAACGGATTTTGAAAATTCTTATACCACTAGAAAGTGTATATATATTCAATTCTGGTTCGATGGTTTTCACAGGAAAGGGAACCGCAGGGCGTCGGCTAGTAGTCAATGAAAATAATAATTAAAAATTTCACAAGACTTTTTTGCCATAGAAAATGAAATAGCTACAAAAGTAACCGATTTTATAACTCGCCAAAACGTATACAGGTAGGTATGTTATCAAGAGCTCGTAAATTTTAAGTACTGAAATTGTCACATTATAAAAGTTTTTATTGTTTTATATTTCTTTTATACGGGTGACCGCTTTAATAATTCAAGCAAATTACTTTATAGGTACACTGTGGGACAATAAAAGAGGACATTAAAGGCCGTTTCGGCACTAACTGATAACGTTTTGCAGCAAAACACGTAAAACTTTACCTAAAGATAAGTCATTTTAAGAGAAAATTTACTCAGTAACTTTTCTTTAATGCGAAAGCGATTTTCTGATAATACCCTGTTATTAGTCGAGGTGATCCTTCGTTATCAGCCTTGAACTAATAATTGGTTTAAGTTGCAAGTTATATTTCATCTATAGTCAGCCATCTTAGGCCTATGAATCTTTTATTTTTCAAGTTAGCCCTTGACTACTACGACTAGTGATAATGACATCTACTTATCTTAAAGTACCTAACTACAGTAAAATTACTTAATTTGGAAGTGACATAAAAACAAATTCTATTCTTACATTTAGAAGACTATTTTTAATTGCTTTGCCGGCAATAAATTAACTTAACAGTTATTGCTCTTTTAAAATCATCATATTAAAATTATTCTAATTAAATAGTAACTAAATAATCTTCAAATATTTTATATAGTATTAGTTATTGCACATATTTTTATAGCAACCTACTTACTACAATTAGGTACAAAATCTGTAAACAACTTTATTGGAAGAAATTAACATGCATAAAAATTACACACTGCCTAACAAAGCTTTTTCTTTATTTATTCGTACAGTCGGTTCAAAATGTGATAAACTCGAAAATGCGGTAAACAGAAAGATAAATTTAAATTCTCGATAATATTATAATGCCACCACACGCGGGTATCGGCACACTCCATCTAAATAAATTACGTTGCGTTTCTCACAAAAATCGTTTAGACAATTTGTTTAAATTACTTTCTTATGCTAATCCGGGCCGTGTTGCGAATATATTCCCTACGAAAAAAGAAGAAATGTTGGTATTTTGGGATCGTGGAACGTTGAAATGATGTATGTTCAAACATAAACATACTGCTATGTTGGATTTGTATGGATTAACACGTTGATACTCGAAAAACAAGACAACTACATGAGCCTATATATGTAGTATGTATAACTTAAGCATATAATATATTTTAATGGCTTGTCCTCGTCGTAGTATTGTCGTTTTGACGAACATGTCCTGGAACGTAGCTTCTATCGACATGATCTTTGGTTGTATTGGTTGTTCTGGTATGAAGTCACAAAATGAGCTAAGCAATAAATTGCACGTTAGTCAAGCATGTCTTGTGTAGCACTGTTCTGTTATAAGTAAGTGTTATAATAAATTTAATAGATGATGGTTTTCTATTTTGATACATTATTTGCTTATTTATTTCTTTCTCTCTGTTTCTGTTTCTAATAGCAGAGCAGAAAAGGGAAGTGTTGATCGATCGTCAAGGAATTCCTTAACCCTACATCCAGTAGTCACAAGTCCTGGACTTTGCTTGGTGTTTTTCTCTCTACCACGCGAAGGACCCGGCACCTGCACGGTGAATCCATGGAATGCTAAGATATTCGTCTCATATAAATTATATATACAATATTTACTCTTATCCTTGTCTGGATTGTTGTTATTTAGTCTTTTGAAACTGAATAGCTAAAACAAGTTAAGTATTCCGTTATATTTCGATTATATATATGTACGAGTACATTCCGTTACATTAGATATTTCACCAATTTCTAAGGATAAACAAAATTTCAATCACAGTATAGTATTGCATACAGGTACAACACCGTCCTCACGCCTATAGTCGTACCTATAACGCGTCATGTCTATAGAAGATTATTGATAAACCGCGTAAGTGCAAAAATAACATAAACTAAACGAGGCAGTTATTAATGTACCCGACGCAGGCTCATCCATACTCATTATCTTTTAACGCAAAACTTATGCTCCTCCTACGGCGCACCCTATCAGCGCTTAAACTGCGCTTTCCCGGCTCTGCGTCCAGTCGGATCAGATAGTACCTCCGCACGAACACCACACATTTATTTATTTACCATGCTGAGGCGATTATTTACGACGCATGCTGTGTAATAGCTCCCAATGCATTGACATAAAAAAATCTAGATATTACATACTTAAAGGCGAGATATCTGTTAATAATGTACCTACAGGTACTACATTATACAATCGCCAAGTTTTTTCAGCTACTTCGATTGTTTTATTGTTAAAAATTATGCCTACATGTTCTTAAACACTCTTAAAAACGACTAAAACGGCCATATTTAAAAGATTTAAATCTAAATTTCTTCAAAGTACCTACTTAATCAACAAACCTAATTACTACTACTTAAAGTTAAATTTACTTTAAAGAAAATTGAGGTTTTAATCTTAATTAAAGTTGAAACCTAAGAATCTATAAGTCATGAGTTGAGTCTTTGACCGATATCGAATATGAGAAAGCTACAGTTGGTTCTTCTAGCATTGCCTCTCTTTTCATTAAAGGAGAAACTTTGAAAGATTTTATTAGGAGTGGGTACCTACGGCAATATTCTAGCGGGCAAGGATCGAACCCGTTACTGCTAAGATATTGAATCCGGCCCCTTTACTGGGGAGCTACAGAGCCTGACGTACTGTTATTGTTTTTACACAACCAAAATACCGAAGATTGTTTCGAAAAAATAACCGGACGTAACGAAATTTTTCCGCAAAAAGAGATCAAAATGTTTCATAAAACGGAATCTCACAACACTTTTCTATTTTGCGCCGCGGTGTACATCCAAAAAAGTCCCCTCACATTCTGTGTATGGGAACATTATTTTGTTATCGCGACATGCCCGTATAGAGTTAAAACAGGAATGTTAACGCACATAGGAATAACGTTTTAGAATTCGCAATTTATGTACGCGAGGGACGAAGTCTAAACCGAAGATTTATCTCCGGTTACTGTGAAAGATACCGGAGCTAAGTTGCTAAAGGTCAAACGGAGTTTAGCCGATTATAAAGTACTTTGCGATTGAGTTCTGAACGTTTCCCTCTAAACAGAAAGTTGATTTCTTACTCTTGGAGGTTTCTTAGATCCATTTGAAGCCCGCTAAATGCGTGGGTATAATTATACCTCAATCAGCTAATTATTCATTTACGAAGCTTACTTTAGTGTTCTAAATTTGGGTTTTGTGTTGGATGTAATATAGAAAAGTATTTAATTTAAACCTTAAGGGATTTCTTAGTAGGAAGATACGGTTACGTCTTTTGACAGAAACAGTTCATCAGAAACAAGCTCTTACCTGCGACTTGTTTCGAGTGTAGAAGTATCTACTTTTATTAGACAAATAGAAATAGTCAGGGGATAACGGATATAAGAACGTAACGGGATGCTTGCGGCTCAGGACCGTGGTGTTTAAAAGTCCTTACAAGAATCCACAAGAATCCTATGTTTGCCAGTGGGCGATCATCGGCTAAAACTTTGAATAATAAAAAAATGTTTGTTGCAAAAAAACAATGACAAAAAAATATATATACACAAAGGCGATCTTATTGGTAAAAAGGCTCAAATGCTATTTAAATGAGTATGGTTTCATGACGATCCGTTTAGTAGTAAAAGCGCATAAGTGTACAAAACAAAATATAAACAATCAAATTCACATTCTCAATATTTTTTTTATAACTATATCTATATCAACAGACATACAGTTTGTGTTAAATTAAATCTTTCGATAAAAACTACAAAGTAAAGTGATTAACACAACGTGGCCTCCAACAAGCACATTTTTTAAATAATCCATCAACGTCACCAATGTGACGCGGTGTGTTTTCAATTACAACCAGCATGCGCTTGTGCCTTCGATCGTGATGAACTGTCTTGTTTTCTATAATGAAAGCACAAGTACTTGCTAGTGATGCGCCCACAAAATATACGATGCGATAATATCGTTACAAAAAATTGGTAAATTTTTAACAAAGTTACTCAAACAAGTTTTTTAGAACTTATTTAACGTGATTAAAAATTAAGATAATGGAAATGTTGTCAAAATATACATCTATATTTAAAAAAATCGAATATTAAAATTTGAACAATGTTACTCGAACGAATAATTGAGTATAATTGATAAAAAAAATATTAAGGTTGTTGTTATTTCCACTTAAAAACATCATTAAAACTAAGAGTTTGTTTGTTTTTATATGTTTGTTGCAATAAAGATATTTATATAAAAAAATTTAATAAAAAAAATTGAACCGACTTCAAAAATATAAAACATACTGACTAAACCAAAAAGCGAAAAATAACATCATACTAAGTTCTATCTATCATATTAGTGATGATCAGGTTGAAGGCGGTGCCTCCTCCTTTTTTTGAAGTCGGTTAAAAATAAAACCCCTTATACAGTTTAGTTTATAGCGGATCCTTTACAATATGTGTGGTAACAATTAGCAGGACTTATAGACACTCATTACCGTTGATTGGAAGCTAAAGCGAGTATTCTAGTTGCCACTTAGCGTTCAGCATGGATCCGTCGTTAACACAATGGGTCATATCAAGATTGTATCTACAAGCTACCGGCCGGTACAGTGGCTGGAAATCGCTAACAGCAATTCAGGTGAAGCCGCTCCTAATAACAATGTTCCACATCTGAATGTATTGCTTTAAAACATTATATTTGTGTTTAGATAAGCACAAAAAGATATGACTTGATTAGATTGGAATACGGTTTGCTGTTCGGGGACTGAAAAAGCATAACATAACATAACATAAATTATTGCTATTTTAATTAGCTTATGAATCATTTATTTTTAAGTGATTAAGAATCTAATCGTTTGTCGATTACTTTTTGCGGTTAAAGAGGTAGGGACTTAGGTACTAGACTAGACCTTAGCTAATTTTAAAACAAACTCCTTATTGAAAATGAAAATTTCTCGATTCTTAAATACGCTTAAATGATGCAACGTCTCTTTAGTGTAGGTATATATACCGCCAACGCCACGTAGTTCTCGTTACCGTAAAAATACGGGAATAAAATATAGCCATATACACACACACACACAAATAACGTGGCTCTCTAGTAGGTAGTAAAAAAAATTAAAAGCGGTATAGTAGATCCAGAGATTACCCCATACAGTAACACAAACTAAAGAGTAAAAAAATCTTTTGTAGGTTTGGGTGTACTCTTCTATAACAAGATCCCCAAGACTGTGATGGACCTGCCAATGCATAGCTTTAAGCAATGTGTTAAAAAACATTTGCTTAGCCGAGGTTACTACACCATCGATGAGTTCCTTAATGATAAAGTTGCTTGGAGGCCGTTGGATCAGCTTCCACCTTCACACAGGAAGTAAAACTATAAGAAATTGTAATATTGTCATCAATTGTAATTATAATAATAGTGTATGATTTAAAAAAAAAAAACAACTGTTGAGTTTCTTGCCGGTTTCTTCTCAGCAGAATCTGCCTTCCGAACCGGTGGTAGAATCTTTACAAATAGTCAACTGACGTATCAAAAGTGCTTGTATACTGAGCCTACTTGAAATAAATGTTTTTTTTTTTGATTTTTGATCTTTTTATAATATTTCTATACATAATATAGAGTATAAAGCCCCCATATAACTAGGTATATAATATAGCTATTTTTATTGCAGTTTTTTTCAATTTAGGTCGCATTTTTTCACGAAAAGCTTAGCATATTGTACTACAATATTTCAAACATTCCCACGGCTATATCATGGTTATGGAATTTTGAAGTTTCACTTTTACATATTTTTATATTTTTTTCCAAATATTATGCTTTTTCGATATTCTCAGTTTACACGAGTATTTCGATACTGTTTGTAGAAACTGCGGCGTATAGATTGAATCTGTTGCACGAATATAGAAATGGGAAATTTCGCTTTCACGAGTTTTTAATAAAATCCTTTCGCTAGTTTTTAGCATTCCAACATAGCTATGTTAGAAAGAAAATAAATGACTGAATTATTAGTATAATTAGCGAGTAATTAATGACTATCTGCGAAAAATACCGCATCCAAACGACGACAGATACTTAATTCTCTACGCAGGTTTAGGTAGAAGAGACTCAAATATATCAAGTGGTTCTAATTTAGATTCCAAAATTTGACCAGACGAAAAGTGTTATAAAAGCATGCAATTTGTCTACTAGTCATATTCCTACCCAAATGTTTTATGTGACCGAAAATACCTTCTTCATATCTGCATTAATGTTTTTTTTTTTTGTCATCTAAACGTGGTTCTACAATTTTCACCACTGTCATGTATTCATGATTAAACTACGTAGGAAAACTACTTGTATGAGAAGTAAAGAAAAATACTTGTATGCATTGAATTTTTTCATTACATAACATTTTCTTTGTTCAGTAGGTACTAAGTTAATTAAGCTTGCAATTTTATTGTTGGCTGTTGCTCTTTAAATTACTCCGAACACTGCAATAATAAACTGCTACGGGAAAAAGCTAAATGAGTCGGACAGTTCTTAAGTTAACTTAATTTCTTCTATTAGTTTTGAAATACGACAAGACAAGATTCAAAAGTTAATGAATGTAAGGTTTAGCATACATAATAAGCATACTTTAACAGATTGTTAACATATTGGGGTCTTTCCTGACCATTTTAAACTGCATTTTATAGTTTTGTGTTCGATTTTGGACTCGAATGATTGCAAATTTTCCATTCACGAATAGACTTACGTCTACTTAGATCAGAATCTTAGGTTAATAAGCTAACTCCTTTGTAGTGTCTAGAAAAATATGGGTGATCTCTCTTTTGAAATAATTACAGAAATACTTACTTCTATTATTTTACTTGACTAAAATTGAAAAAAAATATGTACCTCGCTTCAAGTCTGCTCTGAACACTAGGTGGAAAACCGGAAACTTATAACAGTCGAGTCAAAAACAAGTTTTTTTTATTATATAAGTGTCGTAAGGATAGGTGTAGTACCTCAGTAGCGTCACCGAAAGGTTTGGGTGAGCGCAGAAGCATCGACTGATGGGGCCCGAAGAAAGAAGCATATGATGGGCGGACGACCCCCTAAAGACGTCTTCTGAGATGAGATACCTGAGTAGTTTGACTTTGACGTGTTGCAACGTCAGAGTGGATTCGAAGTTATAATAACTATTACAAGAATACAAGAACATGATATTTCAAATTATTCAGGACTCGAAGTTAAGCGCAATGTTGAAGTTACTATCTCTATTACAAGAACACGATACTTCAAATACTTAATACAAGAATTAATTACGTACCAATGTAAAGCGACCTTATATCTAATAGCCGCGAGGTATGTTTAAAAATATAATTTATTGTGACTCGGAAATCACAATGTTTTTTTAAATAATTTAAACAGAAATACGACTAAAATGGTTTGCGTAGAAAGCTAGCTTGATTTTATCTCAACGATTGAGCTCGTATGGGGCCAATGGATCACTCGGCTTCCGTTACAACAACGATCTTGATTTCTTTCCTAATGTACCTTACCTCCCACGAGAGTAATGTTTCTCCGCCAAGCCATCGACGCACGACGTTTATTTCTATCATATGCGTTTGTTTTTATTATTGCTCTGTTTTGTAATGTTTTTCTAAGATTTGGCGTATTTGTTTTTTTGTTGTTTATAATATTATGTTTTTTAAAATCACGCGGGAGTCATGAACTTTTCCGGTTTAAAATTTAGCCAACGTTCTGCTCCGAGGTCCAATTTATCTCTATACCAAATTACATCCAAATCGGTTAAGCGGTTTGGTCGTGGTAAGAAAACAGATAACAGATACTTACTTTCGCTTTTGTAATATTCGTACGGAAGTATGTATTTACTCGCATTGTTAGTATTTATAGCGTCTAAAGTTTTAAATAATATAAGGAAGTACATAGTTAATAGTGATGCCCATATTACTTTTAATTTATTATCTTGCATTTTTTTTTATTCAAAAAGAATACAATAAGGAACTTAAGCTAACTTATCCTAATAACTATACAAATCATGCCCACGTGGAATGGTGGCAAGAATACTGGCTGCATATTCACGCTGGACAGCCAGGCTGATCCTGTGCGCAATAAATGAGCCAGCCCTTCTGTCACCAGTCAAGGCAACTAGCCGCGGTGAAATTATTCGATGAAATAATTGTTGGTCACTGCGACTCCATGGCCCAAGGGTCTCCACGGCAAAAGGTACAAATATGTAACTGTCTGTCAGAGAGGCATACTTGAGCCACTCCCGGTCTTGATTATGTCTCCCTGTTAAGACACGGTGCTAATGTGTCAACGCATGTAGCGTCCCACATCAGGGCCCGCCCCATTTCCCTGGGAACCAGCGTCAATCCATCAGGTCTCTTGCCATCATCCCGACGCGCATAGCGCAGAAATATCTTGCATTGACGTTATATGAGTAAGCTTGTAAATTATCGATATAGATGTTGAATATCGATAAGAGTACGACACAAAGTACTTACCAACTAGTTAACATACGCTCAAATTTACTCCAAGGTTCGCTCGCGCTTTCAACGCAAAGTTCCCGAGTTGTGGGGAACCGATGCAAAAGTTTTCGATTGTCAAGAGAAACTACGGTAAATGGTAACAGTTCTACGCCACTTTAGTTGTACACGTTACAGATACGAGTTTACCTAAGGAACACAATTATTTATATTAATGGACTGAGACTGTTGAGTTTGGACCGTGTTTACCAAGTTTCAAGGGATCTGATCCGGACTCTATATAGTGCAAATATAAAAAGATTTATTTTATACTTTCAACGGGGTATGCCTGGGTATTATCTAGCGACGACGATGAGAGATCAGATCAGAGACGTGATATCCTAATAGATATGACCTCTGTCTTCGATTCGAAGGGCGTAAGTTTGAATCCGGTCCGGGGCATGCACCTCCATTTTTCATTTATGTGCATTTTAAGAAATTAAATATTACGTATCTCAAACGGTGAAGGAAAAACATCGTGAGGAAATCTGCATACCTGAGAAGTTTCTTAATTCGCTACGTGTGTGAAGTCTGCCAATCAGCATTGGGCCAGCGTGGTTGACTATTTGGCTTTCCCCTCTCATTCTGATAGGAGACTCGTGTTCAGCAGTGATCCGAATTTGGGTTGATAAATGAATCATATTCTTAAATTTCACACCCTGGTGATACAAATATTGTCGTAAGTTAATATCATCACAAAAGTTGTCCTGACCTATAAAATATCGCCAACATTCTAAAGTTCCACTTATTAAGCATTTCATTTCAGTTTTACTTCCAGACATACTTTAGGCAGCGATCCAAAAGCTTTGTTCTGATATCTTTCAATGTTTATTCTAGGTACTTATTTCTTAACATAATTCTAGAAATAGAACTTATAGAAAAAATACTGATTCTAAGATTCTACTTCGTATAACGTGTTTAAAGACCAATTATTATTTATCAAAGACAAAAGTTCTGCGAAGTAATGTTTTTTTTATATTATTGCTGGAATCTTGCTTTCATAGGTTCAAATATTTTGGTTAATACATCGACAATCGACATGCCACTATAAAGTCTCTATAGCTCCTTACCGAGAGGTTACGGGTTCGATCCCCGCCCCGTTGGTCTATTGTCGTATTCACTCCTAACACAGTCTTTCTCGACTAGTTGGAGGGGAATCAGAATAATGGTCATATTAAAAAAAATGTGAAAAATATTCTTTTATAACAAGTAAAAATAACTATTGAAAATTAAGTTATCGTTGTAATAAAAATATAGAAGAAAAAAAGTCCTTACCTGTTCATCACAATGAAATAACCATATTCAAATAAACCATCAGCATAGGTGTGTGAACTAATAAAGTACATGGAACGATAACCAGTAGCGGTTCTAAGTGTGAAATGACGGGCTATCGATATCGTCAGCCGAGATACGAACCGGCTTCTGTAAGATGACCTCTCATTAAAAGTTACTGGACACTAAATAATTCTTCTGAGCGATGCCTGAATGTGTGATAGGATCGGTAACTAAATTTAAAAATAGCAATAAGACTGTGTTTAATTGCAAATCTATTTAAATTAAAATCGATCACCGACTGTAAAAAAGGTTTTGTATGTTTTTAAAAAATACCTGACGACGCCCCGCGTTTTACCCGCGTAGTTCTCGTTCGTGTCGAACACTGGGACAAAGTATATCCCATGATGAGTCCGACCGCTCTAACCGTTGAGCTATTGAGGTTATTCATTAGGAGCTCTAGGGTAAAGGGGCTCTAAATCGAATGGTCATTGGTTCGATCCCCACTATCTGGATTTTTGTCGTACCTACTTCAAACAATTATTTTCTGACTAATATTTGCCATATTTATAAAGATGTTAATGGCAAATATTCTTTAATACATTCTTATATATAGGAGTCTAGAAGTATTAATTGCTGTTAAATACTCCATCTTTTCATACCCGTTTAAAACCAATTAAAGGTAGCTACACACGAACGGAACGTACGTACCGTCCTTAAATAAATACTGCCTAAATTTCATTTCTCGTCCTGTTCGAGATAAAAAATTAAAAGTGTGCAGCGAGCTTAAACTTCTATTTTAATATCTATTCTATATTTATTTGTATAAATGACCTCTCTTCTACGTAATACATAAAGCGTCAGATAGTTAAGATAGTAAGAGAAAGCCATTATACATAAGCTGATACGGCTCCCGAATAAATGGAAGTAATTTTCACACTTTGCAACTCACTCGAGAGTTCTTCGCCTTCAAGTATATGCAGAAGTACCTCGTTTATACGTTTATAGGCTTTCCGTATAACCGTTGCCAATGGTTCACTGTTCAATGCCAATATTAAGCACACCATTTGGCAAGAATCGCAGGCGCCTAGGGACGCGCAACTAAATATTGGAGCATCACTTTTTTCATACAAAAGTATGTCAAAAAAGTCGAAATTCATTTATTTCAAATAGGCTTAGCTTACAAGCTCTTACGAAATGTCAGGTAATAATATTAAACTTAAGATAATGGTGATAATAATTGTTCGAAAACTTAAAATTAAAGTTACGAGGGTTCCAAACGCCTTGGTCCGAGAAGAGCCCACAACAAACTCAGCCAGGTTTATCCTTTTTTAGTTTATCACCATTTAAGTAGCCTGTCATGTAATACATTTCATTTCCAAGCAATTTTGTCATTTACGTAATCATTGACACTATAATACGACTTTTCTATAAGCTTACGTTTAATAAAAACTTTGAACTTATTGAGAGACATGCCAGTGATTTCATGTGGTAATTTATTATAAAAACGTATGCAATTGCCCTTAAAAGAATTACTATTTTTTTGTAACCTATGCAGAAGTGAAACGGGGAATGAAAATAAAATTTTATATAAACGGCAAAAGGGTGGTCTGTACTTCGAATTGAATTGAAACGGCTTAGCTATTTTGAGAGTTGCCCGAATTTTTGTATTCCCCTTGTTCATTTTTCCTTTAACTTTATAATGCATGGATTTTATGGAGTTTCGGCTTATAACTTTTTAATAGTGAGTACAATAAAGGTACGCTTTTTATATAGTCGGCATACGGATGTATTAACTTCATGAATATGTTTGACCCTTCTCTTTGAGAAATACTCGTAATACTGTAGAATTTCTAAAAGCTTAGCTTTACGTTGAACAAATATTGCCTAGTTATTGATTTTTATGACTCAGACCTAGTGAATTTTCAACAGACTTTTTTGACTCTTAACTGCATATATAAAATAAATATATACTATGGCCGTGATTTCATAATCTGCTTTGGATGTTGGTTTTTATTAATTAGATACAAGTATATTTTTCAAGAACAGTTTTTTTTATCTAAGATCATAAAGACGTAAACTTTGTGGGTTTGTGAGGTTGTAGGGTGTAATATAATCTCTGGATCGACTGAACCGATTTTGAAAATTCTTTTACCAATAGAAAGCCACGTTGGTTGTGGGTTTTATAGGGTATATTTAATTCCCGCGGGTTTTATAGGGTATATTAAAACCGCGGGAGGTTTGCTATCCTATCATCATCATCAACCCATATTCGGCTCACTGCTGAGCTCGAGTCTCCTCTCAGAATGAGAGGGGTTAGGCCAATAGTCCACCACGCTGGCCCAATGCGGATTGGCAGACTTCACACACGCAGAGAATTAAGAAAATTCTCTGGAGTGCAGGTTTCCTCACGATGTTTTTCCTTCAACGTTCGAGACATGTGATATTTAATTTCTTAAAAAAGGCACACAACTGAAAAATTGGAGGTGCATGCCCAGGACCGGATTCAAACCTACACCCTCCGGAAACGGAGGCACAGGCTATCACGGCTATCACTACTATCCTATATATAATTTAAAAATGATACAAAATTATTAAAAAAAAAATCAAAATATGAGGAAGATATTCCCATCGTTGAGATATACTCATAAATGTCGGATATGCTGATAATACCGAGATATGACACAACACGTGTAATACCTAAATGTACGCATGATAGAGCATATTTACATTTTTCTCAATTCATCCGTGCTGACATGTTCGGAATAAATGAGGCTATACATTTTGTGATATTAGGCTCCATTGGTTTTCAATGCTCCATACATCGGCACCAACCTGCTCTTTTTAAATAGATAAGCAAATGAATTGGAAGGCCTTAGCGATCCAAGTCCTTGAATAGAGTACGTAGTAAATGGATAATGTTCGGCAAGGCTTAGGCGTGTTCCATATTTAAAAATATAGACCTTCGTATTAATTCGTTTGGATACTTGAAACGTATTTCAGTTCGGTGTTCGCTTGTTTTCAGATGGAATTGGCATAAATTACTATGTACTCGTATGTACCTATAGTCTGTGTGAAATAATAATAATAAGAAGAAGAAAATTTTATTGCAAACAGGATTAAAAAATATATAAAAATAAACGGGAATATATTTATTTCAAGTACGCTTTTACAATTATACATACATATATACACAACTAAATACAATAATATTTAAATTACTAATAAGTAACCTAACCTAAACTTGTTATAAAAATAAAATGAAAGAAAATATAAAATTATATCTACAGACTTAGGCGTCGTAGAATTCATCCGAATCGATGACCATTGGTAAAGTGCCCAGAAGGCTGGCAGTATTGCCACGTTGTATGGCAATACTGATACGCTGACCTAAATATAGGCCAGCCTTCTGGTCACGGGAGGCGTCGAAATTTTTGTAAATATCTACTCTTACTATTACTACAATACTTCACTTAATTTTCCTGCATATCAATTGTTTTTACTGAGGTACTATTAAATGTAGCCTGTGTCCTTCTCCAAGATTCAGATTTCGATATCAAACCAGAATTAGGCGTAGAATCAAAATTAAGTATGAAAATAATAATTTAAGAACCACGTTTTGGTTAATTAAAACTTTCATTAGAGGTCACACAACAGAGGTTTATGTTTATTGTATTAATGTACAAATGCAAGCATAGGTTAAAAACCGAAGCATACGACATCGTTTGTGTTATTAAAAGCTATTGCTATAATTTATGAGCGACCCCTTACTAGGACCCGTAGGTGGGCAGATCGGGACCCCAATTGTTAACATCCCGGAAACATGACAAAGGAATTACTAAGCAACGGTAAACAATGTCAACAAACACACGTCATCCAATTACGAGTGTCTACAACTAACATAATTAAAATGGATCAACATGTTAATTAATCCAGTCTTAGTCGCGATCGTTAAGAGATTGTAAAATATTTTAGCTATAAAAGCTCTTTAATGGGATTGCGATTCGACGATCGGAATCAATTTTGATGTGCGAATGAATTTTATATAACATGAGCTGTTTTAATTTGTTCACTCGGCATTTACTTACTCTATGTATTATCTATATGAGACAAATATATTATAATTAAATTTTAATGTTTTTTTTTATATTTACTTTTACTTTTAAACCTTTTACCCTTTAAACCAACCTTTATCTTTTAATCGAGATTTTAGTAAACTAAATATATATCTATGGCAGAACTAAGTTTGTTGGGTCTGCTGTACCTAGTTTGTTAATGGTGTTCAGGCAGATGACGTCAGCATATTTTAGCACAAACAATTTTGATGTTTAAATAATTCAAGAAAACAAAAGACATTACAATATTATACAGCCAAGAACTGTCGTTAAATCCTGTTAATTGACAATTAAAAGTTATTATCCCGATCCCGATTTTCAAATTACAATTTTCCCAGTGGAATCGGTAAAGTGAAAAATTAATTAAAATTCAAGCTTTTCAAAGTCGGATTAAATCAGAGAACGAAAAGGCACATCCGGTGAACACATAGGAGGGTTTAAAACAGGCTTATATATAATTCTGTGTAATTTAATTACCTACTGTGTATTCCAAACACAATATGTTGATTTTGTTACTAATTAATCCTTATTATTAAGTAACTTACGGACTTGCCCCAGTCTGCTGTGCGATTTATTATTTTTAGCAGTTGGTCGCATATTTTTAGATTTTTCTTTAATAATTCTGCCTAAAATTGCCTTAGATATGAAGTTTCACACAAACAAACATACTATCATTTTGAAAGATTACTTACAGTAAACTGAAAGATGGATAGGAACTTAAAAAATTGTCTTTTTGTCTTCTACGACAGTGCATACATATGGCTTGAAAAAGTCTGTCATGGAACATTGAATTTGTTTTTTTAGGTAAGTGTGCAAAGAAATGCACTTTGCCGAGCGGTGCCAATCATAAAGTCAATGTGTGAAAAAATATAGTTGCAAAGCATTCTTACAGGTTACTTCATTAACTTTGTTGTCAACCCATATTTAGCTCACTGCTGAGCTCGAGTCTCCTCTAAGAATGAGAGGGGTTAGGCCACCACGCTGGCCCAATGCTAATTGGCAGACTTCACACACGCAGAGAATTAAGAAAATTCTCTGGTATGCAGGTTTTCTCACGATGTTTTCCTTCACCGTTAACGATGTTTTTATTAACTGCAAAGTTCTTAATTTATATTTTGTTCAAATTTTTAAAGCAAGTAGCAGTGGCCATATGATTATGTTTTTATTATGCTCAAAGTATACCGGTAAATAAAAAGGTCACAAAGGGAATTAAAAATATCTGAATAAACGAACTTTTTAAACAAATTAACAATTGCTAAAGTGTAAAAATTCCTCAACAAAATTCAGCAGAGCTATCATAAAAAGAACACAATGCTGTGTCAGAGAACTGAGAGCGACTCGCTAGCTTTAAGCAGAAGCTATCTTAATGAGGCCAAAATAAATAAAACAGAAAACCATTTTGCAATTTCTCAGAAAATCAGCCAATTATATCCACGGACCAATAACTTTGCACCCTTGTCTTGAATGCATTCATTTTATCAAAAGAACGGTAATTGCATTGAAATCAACGATGGCAGCCAGATACAGGACGGCCATTTTCACTAATTAAGCCTCGACATGCACCAGCAACAATTAAGAGGAGCGATTGTTGATAACAGCGTAGCTATCAACCCTTCAGAGATGCAACCGAGTTAAGACGGAGTTTACTTCACACCTTATTAAGGCTAACTTACGCTATCAGAGCGTATGCGAAAATCCGTGTTCGCAAAACTCGTTAAGTATTTTAATCAAGTACAGTCGACTGGAAAAATTTATCTTTACGTGTTATAAATCATATCCAAAGTACACTTTTGGATAACAATTTCATGCAAATATTTTTTTATAAACAATTTGAGATGATGATGTTGCTAAGAATTTGTTTATCATCATCATCATTATCCATATTCGGCTTACTGCTGAGCTCGAGTCTCCTCTCAGAAGAAATTAAATATCACGTGTCTCAAACGGTGAAGGAAAACATCTTGAGGAAACCTGCATGCCAGAGAATTTTCTTTATTCTCTGCGTGTGTGAAGTCTGCCAATCCGCATTGGGCCAGGGTGGAGGCCTATCCCCTCTCATTCTGAGAGGAGACTTAATTTGTTCTTGTTGGTATTTTATTATTTTTTTATATTTTATTAAATAGAATTAGTCACCATTTTAATAAATAGCCAGTCTTTATACTCATTTATAACACCTGATTTTGATTTTTTCGTATAAATTGCGTGCGTATCGTACAGGTACGTAGCGTATTACATACCTAATTAAATCAGGAGTCCATAGATGCGTTTCAAATATTATGATTTAAAAAAGCAACTTGGAGTAGGTATTATCGGTTTCGCTTGGTTTATAAAACCTGCTTTTTGATTTTGTAATCAAAGAAAAGGATTTTAATATATTAACTTTAAAATATTCAAACCGATATTTCAATAGTGAAATGAGAAAACTTTTCTTACTATACACATCTGATCCCAACTGTACAAAACGTCGTTTCCCTCTGGTTAGAATTCATAGTGGTTCAAAAGTTGAACGAAAGTGCAGAATCGATAGATAATGCAAACTTAGAAGGTGCTCCGAAGGAACATCGTTTTCAATTTCCATCTACTCTCATGTTACAATGTTAACCTAGATAAATGGAGTAAAACACTGAATAATGTGCGATAGTGACGGCATGCTACAATACCGACGTTTTAGTTGAAGCACGAAAGGGACAGCATGACAATATCTCTTGCATAAGCCAAGCTGCAGCCAATGTCAAACCAATTTTGATCAATTGGAAAATTATGTGCCGTATATTCTAATCCTTAGATGACTGGGTGCTATTAGATCGTTAGGATTTGTAGATATGTGACTACATACCTAAAAATCTATAATATAAAAATGAATCGCAAAATGCGTTGGTATTCTTTTTTTAAAATGTTCGTTGAAGTTCTAGGATGGTTTTTACGGCGAGAAAAATTTAAAAAGACTGTAAAAAACTAACAATCCCATACAAACGATTCGTAATAATTTGAACTTTAATATGTATAGGGTAGGGGTAGGGTAGGGGTAGGTTGTGGATAGGGTAGGTAAGGGTATGGAAGAAGTGCACAAAAGTCAAAGCGAAGCTTGACCGGGTCCGCTAGTTATAGTATAAGTTGAAGAAGTAAACTATGTTCGTGGTAACTAAAAGATCATGAATAGAGGACCTGTTTATACATAATTATTATATAAAATGGGAAATCCATTTAGAACGGTTTCAGACTAGCGTTTTATAAGCGCTTATGAGCTCATGTAGGCTCGTATAGGCGCGCCTTTTGGCACACGCTCATCTAGTACGAGTGTTGACGTGCTTCTAAGGTCGTTTAAGTTATGTTGATACTGACACGATGCCACCACTTTGACCGAAACGAGTCCGGATTTTGAAGCGCGTAATGTTACGCGCGTATACTAAAGCGATCATATTCGCGCAAAAAAACGCTAGTCTGAAATCACCCTTACACGTGCTATAAATAGGAATATAAAACGCCACATAATAATATTTGTCTCTTTCTTAAGAGTGACCGCATTCAGGTCACTTGTCGTACAATTTAAAAATAAAACCAATGTTCACATAATTATTATTTTAATTTTTTTTTTCTTTTTTTTAAATTTATAAACTAAAGAAACTCTTGGAATAAATTTTTATGTATTCTGAACGGTAGAGTTAGAACTTAAAAAACCCCTATTTTGAGGCTTGAAGTTCTACAAGCAATAGCTAGTGTCGTAAAATGTGCCGATTTTTTTTTATTATTCTTTACAAGTTAGCCCTTGACTACAATCTCACCTGATGGTAAGTTATGATGTAATCTAAGATGGAAGCGGGATAACTCGTTAGGAGGAGGATGAAAATCCACTCTCCTTTCGGTTTCTATACGACATCGTACCGGAACGCTAAATCGCTTGGCGGTTCGTCTTTGTCGGTAGGGTGGTAACTAGCCACGGCCGAAGCCTCCCACCAGCTAGACTTAGACCAATTAAGAAAAACCTCAATCGGCCTAGCCGGGGGTCGAACCCAGGACCTCCGTCAATAAATCCACCGCGCATACCACTGCGCCACGGAGGCCGTCAAAATTGAATATTTCGTAGAATTTATGAATGAAAATCAGCGCCATAAAGTGCTACCAATCGAGCGTAATTCTTAATATCATCCTCTCGGGCCTACCTAATGGATTAGTATTTGTAAGATACGCTTGATGGAAGTATTATGTATTCAAACTTCCATCTTTTCTGTGTACATAGACATAGCCCAAGAGTCGGTGGAGTTTATTCATTAATTCGACAATATACGCCTTAGGAGAATTTCACCATAAAAAATTTAAATAAATAAAACTGTTCTCGGACTCAACAAAAAATGAATTAATTTTGAAAATTCTTGCTATAAGACAGATTAAGTGCAGTAACAATAGCAATAGGGATGATGACAGTTTTTTAAATTGTATATAAATTAAAAGTATACTAATAGTAAAGCAATTTTGTAAAAGGAACAGGGTATCTGCGATCATTACTTTCGAAGCTACAGGGATTTAAAGAGTCAGATTTGCGGCGCTGACGCGGATCCCTGAAAAACGCCCCATACAAAATGGCTTGAAATAATGACGTCATAGGCAATGTAGTGATCGTTAGATTTGTATGCGCGTTCAAACAAAATTACTAATATCTTTGTTATTTGTGCGTTTATGCTTATAGTTCATATATTAAAAAATGTCACATTTAATGTAAGGAAGCTAAAACTGTATGAATTTTCATCTAATTACGATAAAATATTTTTAATAGATTTTGAAATTTTATAATCTCATTTATTTTGCAAATATCCAGACAATCTTTGCTTTTTATGTATAAATTAGTTAACATTGACCCTATTTACCCGAATGTATCATAAAAATCAATATATTCAAACCTAGTCATCATCCCCATTCAAAAACTAATAATAACATATTATCCTTGTATTTTATTTTCATTAATCTACAAGGTTGGCTAACATCAAATTTTCATATTGATAAAACCATTTTGGTTTTCTACATCGATTATAATAAGTAATTGCACTGCTTTCTTCACAACTATACAAATACAGGCAATCTTGTATGTATATACTTACATTGCACAAACCCAAAACACTCAATTATATCATTAATTAGAGTGAGAGAGAGATAAGAGCTCACTGTAAACGCCTCCGCTGATGCACCGCAAACTGTGCGCCTACGATAACTTTAAACTTGCCTTTACTCAGTTCTGTATTTCATACCCTGCAGAACTCAGTTGAAAGCAAGTTTCTTCACTTCATCATAAGCACCACTGCAGAACATTGGCTTTTTGGAGGGACTTCCAAATACCAGAATCCTGAACCGCTTGCACCCAGTTCTCTTGTAATTCTTATCAATTTAAATATCAGTTTGTTTAAACTAAAAAACGTACATTTAAGTAAATCACTTGTCAATTTCTTTTTTCATCAAAAGAGTATGTTTGACTTTGCACTGGTAACTTGTGTTATTCGTGGAACAAAAATTACATGTGAAATGAACCAACATGAATAACACTTAGAAGGCTGTTACTATATCAGAAAATAACTCTGAACACTATGTCGTCACTTCTGAGCGGTACAGGTGAGTACGCGAATGAAGAGTAAGTAGAATTCATTAATTTTAGGTCAAAAATTCAAGATTATTCTAGTTCTGAACTTTTGCCCCTACAGCTTTAAATGCTATTAATGGAAGTTAGAACTTTTTGAGCAGGAGGACTGAAAATATGTTTAAAAATCCATAGTCTTATCAAAGTATACTTTTTCATGCTTGTTCATTAGGTTAAAATGACTTAAAATATTTTCAAAAGATTTTAAAACTAATATTATTTTGGCTTGAGTCTCAATGTGGTATTTCACGTGGCTTACTTAATTTACATGAAAGCAGACACGGCTGCGTATAAGTGACGTCATCGTACTCGTATACACAAGTAGGTGTTACAGCACTTTCGTTGCATACTAAATTACGGATTAAAGAGAAGTGCATTTGAATTTTCATACAATGCTGTTAATCGTTTGTAAAATCTTGAAAATCGTATGTTTACATGCCTACATAATCTATACTACTATTATTACTATTATGCGAAAGTCTGTCTGTCTGTTACCTTTTCACGGCTAAACGGCTGAACCGATCAAGATGAATTTTGGTATGATTGTAAATGGGACCTTGGAGCAAAACAGAGGATACTTTTTGACCCTCAAATTAAAATAGTAGGGTGTGAAATAGGGGTTGAAAGTTTGTATGGAAAGTCCTTAATTTTTAGAGTTACATTGTTAAAAAAATATTTACAAATAATAAAAAAGATACAAAATATAATGTGATTCAAGAATTTTTAAAATTCACCTCTTAAAGAGGTAAAATAGGGGTTGAAAGTTTACACTGATTTCCACGCGCACGAAGTCGCGGGCGTCCGCAAGTTATTATATAGTGGACAATATATGGGGACATTTTGACCACTACCTTTCTTACTATAATAATCTTGTTTTATGAATATGACTCGTAATTCCCTCGCTTCTATAACTAACCTTGTTATTTAAGAAACCAAAATTAATTTGATTTCTATGAATTTTGGTAACTCTTTTTGCTGCAAAAAGAATACTTAAAGGAGAAGAAAGTTTTATACAGAAGTAAACTAACGAAAACAGTCACTGACGAAAACTTATTTAACATAATAGGAAAGCATTATTTGAAAATTATAAAACAGGTTAAGACATTGTAAAGAACATTCTTTGTTTTATGCTAGAGATATTGAATAACAATTGTTGATTGTCTGTGGAGTTCTAACGCCTACAATGATAATCTGATCTACACATATCAACGATATCATATTGTCGAAAAAAACTGTTTATTTGTTATAGCAACTTAAACAACACATACAACTGTCATTGATTAATAAATAATAATTATATAGTTATATTTTAAAATCGCAATAATAGTCAGTGTAATAATGTTAAGGTTCCATTTTACGCAAGGAATCCGAAACAAAAAATCCACAAACAAAAAATCTACCTTCAAAAGAAATCGACTCGGCGCCGGTAAAAATAAATTGTTTCCCAGTTGTTTTTATAAGATCTTTATCGTAACGATTTTTCGACCCCGCTCTGTATTTTCTTAAAAGGTATTTCAGTTAAGGTTTGCGAGGTTAACCCTTCCAAGTTCATTCACTTAAAGTAAAGTCGAATAAAAACGAAAAAGTCGAATATAAACGCTATTTAGCCCCGTAATCGCAGCACAAACAATGGCTGAGCGAAATGATGTCAAATTCGGGTCGACAAATTACAAGACCCTTTCCAGGCGAGTATTTAAAAACAAAATGTTTTTTGTGGCTTTTCCGCGTCGCTTAAGCGGTTTATTTAGGGGAGTTATTTATGGGCAACCATGATTAAAGTAAACTTTTTAATTTAACATTTCACGTTTTGTGGTCTCGTATTATTCTGAGGCAGCTTTGAATTTATTGTTCTCTATTGTAATTATTATCATTTTGATAATTGTTGCTAACAAAATCTAAGTTCTGGTCGTTTAGATTTACCATTTATAATATTTCATATAATCATACATTTATTTTTATAGACCCAATCGTACTTTAGAGATTAATATTATTATTATATTTTATGAGCTAAAATTTAAATGAAAAAGTTTGCTAATATATACAACAGCTTTCTGGAATTGAATAACAACGAATTACAGTTATAGGCGAAAAGCGCGCGTTTTTAGGGAAATGGAAAATTATTAAGAAAACCCTATTCGAAAGAGCTTATCGTTAAAATACGAGGGTCCGAACCCGTTTTTCAGATATTAATTCGTAACAATCGTAAAACTTATTTTCATGGTGCCCTAAAAAGTTATGGTCTGTTTCAGGGGAAAATAAAGTTTCAGTTGACTTTATCCGGCACCCGTTTTGTCCTCGGAGATTTCGGTTGTCATAACAATAAAGAAACGCGATATTTTTATTCAATTTTGTTTTATAAATGTCCTGTGATGAAAATTTAATAAAGGCTTAGTTTACAAGCTTTTTCGAAACGTCAGGTAATAATATTAAACTTAAGATAATAGTGATAATAATCATTCGAAAACTTTTTTTTTTTTTTAAATTTAAATTTAAGTTACGAGGGTTCCAAACGCGCCTATATAATTGAAGAGTCAGTCTGTGATTTAAAGATAACTGTGCTCTCTTAAGTGCATATAGTTTGTTTACACGATACCAAAGCAAAAACAAGCTTTTTTAAAATATTTGTCTGTATGTCATCTTTCTTTATCCAGTGGAATGGCTGAACCAATGTTAACGAGACTTTCACTGGAAGATAGAAGAGTTTGTGGAGCAACTTTACCACCAAACCAAAAAACAGGTTCTTAGCTAAGAAACAATGCTTATCTACCAGGGACTAACTTTTCAGATAAGATACTAAAAAAACTTGATATATAAATAAAACGAAATAATCTCTTAAAATTTAATAAAACTAATAAAAATCTTATTATAGTTACACATCATCATTAGAGAAAACGAAATTTGATTACAAAAATTCTTGTTACACCAAGAAATGAGCTAATCTATCTAAATCATATAAACAAGACACAGAACATCAACGAATCTCATTCGAATCGCTCGGAGAAATTATCAAACTTTTTTCCCAACCATATCACTGTTTAACAATCATACGTATGGGTGCCAAAAGTCGCTATTGTGTTTCAAAAACTAAAGCTACTATAAAAAATATAATGACACTAGCTGACGCCGCGCGGTTTCACCCGCGTGTTTTCCGTTCCCGTCGAAATAGGGGGATATATATAGCCTATAGCCTTCCTCCATAAATGGGCCATCTAACACTAAAAAATTTTTCAAATCGGACCAGTAGTTTCTGAGATTAGCGCGTTCAAACAAACAAACCCTTCAGCTTTATAATATTAGTATAGATATAAGCGCAGTTAGTTTTCGATATCACCAAATGTCTAATGATAGTGTTAAGAGGATTGTTCCCTGACCCTAGATGGACCCTTGAAATCTGTGACATTGATGCTGCTTAAGGCCTAGGTAGTTTCAGCCTTCATAAAATGATGTATGTCAGGCTATTTTGTAGGACAAGAATCTAACAATTGATTTCAGATATAAGATTACAATTCTGCGATTGCAGTTTTGAATACAAAACAATGATTATGTGCTTAACCTGTATGTAGCATTTTATCAGACATTTCTGTGAGAGTTCTGCAAAGCACTCTGTTCTTGTCCCAAGTAATCAACCTGGCCCTGGCCGTGACGAAATCTCCTTCTCAATATAATGTTCACTCTCAATTTTTTCTTGCTCACATCTGCGCCTCTTACTTCTAACTTTGTTGAGACATGCCTGCAATTAAAGGAATAACACAGTATCATGTAAATAAAAACATTCGATTCATTTAGTATTTAACAACCAAGAAGTAATTAAATAATAGTAATCGATTCGTATTTGAGACTGAATCAGTGCTAAGAGGGTCTTGGATGAAATATGCATTATTCATTCAATCCTTCACTTGCATTTCCGCGAGATCGCATCGAAACACTCTGCTGCTTGGTGGTATATACATGTTTGTCATGATATGATAATCTTGGCTGGTATCTATATCTAGACTAGACCTGAGTAATTTTTAATTTTATATATCCCTAAACTGATCAAAACTGAGAATTGATTTCTTCTTGATTGAACTATTATAAATGCACAACTCATGATTGACTTGGCATCGAATATACATAAAACAAATAAATCACCTAACTGTATGTTAACTAAACAATGACGAAACGATCGCGTGAGGTTTTATAATACGAGTTTGATGACGTATTCTTATTTTTATACCATAGCAATACTCGTAACAAGTCGACAACGAGCCGAATCGAGACAATAAAGCATCTTCAAGGTTGATGGGATGGGAATGGGTAATGATCATTGCTGACGGTTGTTGATCCGGCTGCTTCTGGTCGAGCATGTCTGTAATTTTGTTAAACTGTATCAATGGGAACTAAACTCTTGATCAAAAGCTTCGCCAGTTTTTTTGTTTTTCTACGATTTTCGAAAAGACTACAACATAAATCGATTAGTGAATATAGTGCGAAAGTATTATGAATATTAGTGATGGATATCTACGATAAAGACGGTTTAAGGTATTTGGTTTAGTTTTCATCTTAATACAAGAAGTAATCAATACAATATAAAAAGTATGTCTGTATTTTAGAAACAACTGCATGTTTTTTCTAGTGCTTCTAGTTTTTTTACATAATACTAAAACATTAGATTTTATTATTTTTTTAATTGTTAGTTTTTATTTATTTCAATTTTCACATAAGTATCAGGAAATATTAGCATGAAGCTTGCGAAAAAAAACACAATGAAACTTTTTAAAGCTATTGTCTTTATCCGGGCTAATTTCTGGAATAGATTAACCGATTTTAATGGAACCTGCACTAGACGATAGAGAGGGCTATTGAGTAAAATATTATTAAAAAAAATCAATTCTAAAGATAAGATAAGATTATAGTTAGCAAATGAATTACCTGAGATAAATTATTAAATTGTCTCGAAGTTAGAAACGTAGCAAATTATAAAATATGTAGGTCATCCGATTGAAAAATTGAAAACCGATAATAGCTATTGCAAATTGATAAATTATTCATCGAAAAAATCTTTACACCTATTATTATTTTTGTAATAGCATCATCAGCATCAAATTAAAAGATTGGTAAAGGAATATTATCACGTTAAAAAACCTTTCAAGTGCTTATTGGATGAGCATCAATTTCGAGTTCCGTAGTCTAATACAAAATCCAAAAAATACATTTTGCTCCATAAATAAAATAAGTAAAGTATTAATAAAATAATATAAAGCCTGAAGTAAGATAATAATGTATATTCGTATTTAATTAAATCTCGTTCGAGGCTGAACTGGCAATGGGGTAGTTCGAAGAGCCAATGGATCTTTTGGGTCCCAAGGTACTGGAATGCCCACCCCGTACCGAAAAGCGCAGAGTTGGTCTTTAAGTGGACCGAGGACATCATGTGGCTTGCAAGTCGCTGAATGCTGGCGGCTCGAGACCATTGTTTTTGGAAATCCATTCAAGAGGCATATGTCTAGCAGTGGATGTCCATCGGCTGTTAATGATGATTGTGATGTATTTAATTATTAACATTTTGCATTTAATTTATAAATATATTTATATATTTACATTTATCATGATGTTTGTTCGAGAGAGGAAACTTTATTATTAACGTACTTACTTGGGCCAAATGGGAACAAAATGGACTTCGTTGACATTATAAATGTCAGTTTTTATTTATAGATCAATATTTTATTATCTTTATGAAAGAAATAGGTTTATCGAGTTATATAGTAACTACTCATTATAAAACTATAAAATATAATAAATAAAATATGTAGGTAGCTGAGAATAATTACCGAAATACTGTTTTGAATGTAGACATTCTTTGTGACGCCTGACAAAGCAGATTTATTTTATAATAAATTGGTTATCTTGACTTCCAAGTGACAATGCTGACTATGATGTTGGTCGGTTAGTAAGCATTATTGGTTCCTAAAAATGGGTTATCTATCATTATCCTTGTGTGGTTTCTATGTGGCACCGTACAGAACCGCTCGATCGCTTGGCGGTTTACGCCGGTCATGGCCTAAGATTGACCTGAATTAGATCGAATCAAAAACGTTCTTATTATAAAACAACGTATATACAATGCTAGAATACAAAAAATTATACATATTCATCATAATCATATAGCTTCAAAATTTTATATTTAAAATTGTACGGAACTCTTAAGTTTTAACACGAATTAATCTTGTAATAGCGATAATTTAAACTGAGCAATGATTGATTGCTCGCGTCGGCGGCCTGATTTAATTTTTTTTAACACAACTTTGAGTTAATGGCGGGGAGACCACGCTTTTTCGCGCAACGACTTTATATTTCCTTTTACAATATGATAGTATAAGGAAATATAAAGTCGTATATATAAGTATAGACAGTGTAATTTTGTGTGTAAGTGACGAGCTTGTTTTTTTTTTCACAAGTAAATATTGTCGTTAATAAGAAATTGTTATACCTATTTATTAATCAAGTTTTCACGAAATTGAATTTACATTCCAATAACAAAGTAGTTGGGCATTTTTTAATTTTACCCTATACCTAACTGAGATGCAGTTTTCTATTATACAAAATTATAATTACCTAAAGATTGACTTAACGCTTTGAAAACTAGAAAGATGTATGGGAATGACATTTGCTATCGACAGGTCACGTAATCAAGATCTGTCATTTTCCTAGATTTAGAAGCGTTAGCGATCGTAGAAAGAGAATCGACGTGCCACTTGGCTAGGGGGGCAGACCAGAGCCAATGTAGAGAATATTAAATTCTAAATTAACCAGTGCCAGGAATCGAATCCAAGACGTCTCTGTTGAATAACAACGAGAGAGGTAGTCAAAATCATGTAGCCTACCTTTTTTTTTATATTCTTTACAAGTTAGCCCTTGACTACAATCTCACCTGATGGTCAGTGATGGTGCAGTCTAAGATGGAAGCGGGCTAACTTGTTAGGAGGAGGATGAAAATCCACACTCCTTTTGGTTTCTACACGGCATCGTACCGGAACGCTAAATCGCTTGGCGGTACGTCTTTGCCGGTACCGCTACCTTTTCCAAAACAAGCAAAACCTGTATGAATATTCGCGTTATGTAAAGGCGGCAATGTTAACAGAATAATAATAACGGACGGGCCCTTGTAGGCTACTCGGAACGCGAAAAACAAAAGATGAACATCCCATGTTTATCAGAGGTTGTTTATTTTTACAACATGGTAGCGGCCTTTCTTAGGGCCACTTATATCGAGTACAATCGAGTTTATGTTAGGCGTCCGCCTACAATACCTTAAGAAGCTTTATTTCTTCCTAGAGAATATAATAATTTATGAAGCCAATTTATATTTCTAACACTTTGAGTTTAGTTCAAAAAGCTTCAATAGCTCAACGGTAAGAGCGGACGGACTCATCACCGAGGGGTGATGGTTCGATCCCCACCCCGTTGGTCTATTGTCGTACCCACTCCTAGCACAGTCTTTCCCGACTAGTTGGAGGGAAATGGGAATATTGGCCATGTTACATATATGGCAAATATTATATAATATATATAAAAAAAAAAAGTTAATTATTGTTTATTCTCAGTTATATTATTTTAGTTATTATTACTTTCAGGACACAAAAAATATTTTAAGTATGCATGCAAATTTCTTAATTCTCTACGCGTGTGTGCCAATCCGCATTCGACCAGCGTGATCGAATCTGAGAGGAGATTCGAACTCAGCAGTGAACCGAATATGGGTTGATAAAGAGAGAAATATTTTAAATACGATTTTGATATTGAATGTAATTATTGCGATATACCGATACTCGATACGATACGGAAGTAGATAAGAGAGACGCGAGGATTTGATTTACCTATTCTAAAAGCTATTCATCATCATCATCATATCAGCCGATGGACGTCCGCTGCAGGACATAGGCCTTATGTAGGGACTTCCAAACATCACTATACTGAGCCACCTGCATCCAGCGAATCCCTACGACTCGGTTGATGTCCTCAGTCCACCTGGTGGGGGCTCGGCCAACACTGCGCTTACTAGTGCGGGGTCGCCATTCCAGCACTTTGGGACCCCAACGTCCATCGGCTCTTCAAACTATGTGCCCCGCCCATTGCCACTTCAGCTTCGCAACTCGTTGAGCTATGTCGGTGACTTTGGTTCTTCTGCGGATCTCTTCATTTCCGATTCGATCACGCAGAGATACTCCTAACATAGCTCGTTCCATCGCCCGCTGTGTGGCTCTGAGCCTTCTTATGAGGCCCATAGTTAGCGACCAAGTCTCGGAACCATAGCTCATCACTTAAACGATTTTTTTTAGTTGTTGCAATCGAATCCATAGCCAGCATAAATCGTCGTTCAAAAAACTATCTCAGGCGGGTAAAATATAGAGCAAAGGCTCTTCCAATCCTCTCCTATAAGGATACACGTATTTTTCTCAACGAGAAGTATGATAAATTACGCTATTACCCGCTTGAATGCAAATCTCGGGAATCAGGTCAGCACTGCTGATATTATTTTTCACGTCACACCACTACTAGTTCTCTAGGGTGATTGATCTCTTATTGTCCCCTGACGTTTTTATGATTGGAGGGTGTAACAGAAAAATTTTGACTATCAGAATTGTTCAAGTGGTATGCTTTGTGTGGTATTTGTGTATTGTCGGAGAGTTTTTGCAGTTCCGGTCAGGGCAGATTATATATTTTTTTAATCATATTAATCATCCTTTGAATAGTGAACGTCCTTATAGAAGACCTTTGTCAGAATTTTTGAGAATCATCGACACTATTTGACTTATTTAAGTAAATAATATTTTTTACAAAATAATATTTGCGATATTATATTTCTAAATATGATTAATATAACAGTTCCCTTCTAATTAGAAGAAAATACTGTGTTTGGAGTGGATACGACAAACCTAGAAAAAGCTTAGTACTATGTGATTACGATTTTCTCACTAAAAGGCTTAAATTTTTGTAAGGCATTTTAAAATAAGGTAATAACTTTTTTGTGGATTTTCGGTAACATTTTCACAAATTACCCTACTAAATACATTATATGATTAACGAATATCAATTAAACATATTCGCCAAAAACGCGACAATGATATTCAAATAATTGGAATATTTTGAGCCCCATTATGGTAATCCAATCAAATGTTTCCATGTTTGGGCCGATTTTATTCATAACTGAATCAAATTTGGCTGTCATGTCATTATTTGCAATTTGCATAATATTTTAATTTGGATATTTTGTGCATTATGTTTGTCGTTAATATTTTTTACCTATTCAAAGAAGGAAGCATTTCATTTTGATTTCAACATTAAAAAAAAAAACATGAGACAGATTATTCAATAACTTACTCTGCTCATACGATGCTGATGTATGAGCAGAGTAAGTTATTGAATAATAAAAAAAAATTTATATGTATATTATAGATGAAAAATAAATCTTAGTTTGCGTAAACCTTCTCATAATTTTTCAGAAAAAGAACTGTTTCAGAAACAAGAGATTGTCGATGATAAATGTCATGAATAATAAAATCTATCAAATAATAACTAAAAATTATAATAAATAATAGAAACATAAATAAAGTTAAAGTCGACAAAATATTTTGTAACTTTATAGTATTCCTGGCAAATAACTCGATAATCGAGAACGCAGCCGGAGGCTTACAAAAACAAAACTACCCTGAGATTGCGCCCCTCGGGCAAATAGAGGATAATAAAGTGACTAATACGGATTAAACTCCTGCATCTTTTGTAGCCTTTATGCATAACAAAAAATATTAATCAAATTTTATTAATTTATGCCTAGGAACATATTTTAGCCCCGGATCCGTGAAACAGTATTACAATTGATTACTATCAAGTTAATTATCCGTGAGCAGCTTCATCTCGATGCTCAACTTTTTTATTTAAGAAAATTCTTTATTTTGATAGCTAACTGGGTTACCAGGTAATAAAAAATTCTGAGCGTCGGAACGAGATAATGTTCCACGCAATTTGTAGGACATTGTGGTTGTTAAATTATATAACTATTAGTTAAAACAGTAAAAAAACCAGCTGGTAAGTAACAACTTTTAATAACCTCGTCTAATAAATTAAAGAGGTCTAGAGGCGGGTCGCGGGCGGGCGAAGTCTATAAATATTCACTAAAACTATTTAAGTTAAAGAAAAAATAACACATCATCATCATCATTATCAAACAATATACGAGCTTCTCCGACCTCTCATTCTGAGAGGAGTTAGGCTAACCGTCCGCCACACTGGCCCAATGCGAATTGCCAGACTTCACACACGTTAAGAAAATTCTCAGGTATGTAGGTTTCCTCACGATGTTTTTTCTTCACTGTTTGCGACACGTGATATTTTCTTAAAATGCACATAACAGAAAAGTTAGAGGTACATGCCCCGGACCGGATTTAAACCTAAGCCTTCCGGAATTGGAGGTAAAGGTATCCACTCAGCTATCATGGCTCTACAACACATTGTATTTAAACCCATATATAAATAATTCTCAATATCAACAGTCTAGAGAAATATTTGTCTGTCTACTGCATCAAACACCTTCCATTTGGGACACAGTATGCAGAGATAAGCAAACGAGTCATGCAAACAGAGATACATCGCCAGGCTAACGTTAATTAGCAAAACCTGACTGCACGTATGACGATTGAGATTTACATCAGTAATAACAAAACTAACAGGTTCTTCAATCTCACGGTGAACTGTGAACATGTAAACCTAATTTTATTCACGTATAATAGGCTAACTATGGGCCTTATTAGAAGGCTTAAAATCACTCAGCGGGCGATGGAGCGAGTTATGCTTGGAGTTTCTCTGTGTGATCGAATCAGAAATAAGGATATCGGTCCGCAGACGAACCAAAGTCACCGACATAGCTCAACGAGTTGCGAAGCTGAAGTGGCAATGGCAATGGGGCGGGGCACATAGTTCAAAGAGCCGACGGACGTTGGGGTCCCAAGGTGCTGGAATGGCGACCTCGCACCGGAAAGCGGAGTTTTGGTCGACCCTCTACTAGGTGGGCCGAGGACATCAAGCGGATCGCAGAAAACCGCTGGATGCTGGCAGCTCGAGACCGTTATGCTTGGAGGTCCATGCAAGAGCCTATGTCCAGCAGTGGACGTCCATCGGCTGATAATGATGATAATGATGGTAAATAACAGGCTTGTTCTCGAAATAAAAGTTAGGTATGTAACTAAATAAGAGTAGAGTACACTCATGAAGTGTTGTAAACATGACCAATATTTTCCTTTCTACTCAAATTTAGCAAAACAGCCTATGCAAGGATCATAGTCCAAAGAGCAGGTAAAGAACGTCATGAAACTAATTTAACAAAGTATTGAAAAATATAGAAAACTATTGCTTGCGGTAAAATACCTACTTGTATTTTATTTTGTTTATTGTTGTTTCTATAGATTCTAATAAATTTATAATAAAAAGAAAATACAACCGACATATTATTATAATTTTCTACCTGCTGATCAGTTTGAAAACGGTGCTAAGGCGGTGTCGTATTAATTTAAGCCGTTTCTGAAAGAACCACAAGAAAGAAAACTGTCTGAAATATCAGATATGTAAGGATATACTAAACCGATTTTGAAACCGTATGGTACGTTATTTATGAGTGTGTGTGAGCTTTTGTGATGTTCTATCTCCGTTAGGGCGTCGGCTTGTTGTTAATAAAACCAATAATATAACTGAACTCGTGTTTTTTGAAACTAAAAATGTACATGTCTCCCAAAGCTACAGCAAATAGAGAAATATTAACACTAGAAAGTTACCTCCTCTCAACCAAATTACCTAGCTGCATACGTCACTCCATACTTGCACGTCTAAGCAATCACGGAGCGCCTAGACTTATCCCCAATTACCAAGCCGTGTTCCGTAAAGAAATAAACATTATTGCACGCTCGAACTTTTGCAACTCTCGCGTACGTAGATCGTTTCTAGAACGCAGCAAATGACTCTTACGGGACTCTCAGTTTATCAGATTGATCAAGGAACGCAGCTTTTATGCTAAATTAACTCTTGCTTAGTAACACACACATTGATAATAATCTGAATATATTATATCCTTGTGAAATAAATAAATTTTACCATTCTACACTTATTATGTCGTTATTGTTTTGTTTGACCATTTCAAGCAGTTTTTTTCTGATTCGAACTGTGTAGTAAAAAATATTTCATAGTTCGTGAACAACAACGTTTTCGCTTTCCACCGTCGATATTTTGTACTATAATACCTGAAATATCATCGTTGTCGTCGCCATCACCATCACCATCATCATCATCATCATCATCATCGTCATCGTCATCGTCATCGTCATCGTCATCGTCATCGTCATCGTCATCGTCATCGTCATCGTCATCGTCATCGTCATAGTCATAGTCATCGTCATCGTCATCGTCATCGTCATCGTCATCGTCATCGTCATCGTCATCGTCATCGTCATCGTCATCGTCATCGTCATCGTCATCGTCATCGTCATCGTCATCGTCATCGTCATCGTCATCGTCATCGTCATCGTCATCGTCATCGTCATCGTCATCGTCATCGTCATCGTCATCGTCATCGTCATCGTCATCGTCATCGTCATCGTCATCGTCATCGTCATCGTCATCGTCATCGTCATCGTCATCGTCATCGTCATCGTCATCGTCATCGTCATCGTCATCGTCATCGTCATCGTCATCGTCATCGTCATCGTCATCGTCATCGTCATCGTCATCGTCATCGTCATCGTCATCGTCATCGTCATCGTCATCGTCATCGTCATCGTCATCGTCATCGTCATCGTCATCGTCATCGTCATCGTCATCGTCATCGTCATCGTCATCGTCATCGTCATCGTCATCGTCATCGTCATCGTCATCGTCATCGTCATCGTCATCGTCATCGTCATCGTCATCGTCATCGTCATCGTCATCGTCATCGTCATCGTCATCGTCATCGTCATCGTCATCGTCATCGTCATCGTCATCGTCATCGTCATCGTCATCGTCATCGTCATCGTCATCGTCATCGTCATCGTCATCGTCATCGTCATCGTCATCGTCATCGTCATCGTCATCGTCATCGTCATCGTCATCGTCATCGTCATCGTCATCGTCATCGTCATCGTCATCGTCATCGTCATCGTCATCGTCATCGTCATCGTCATCATCATCATGTCATCATCATCATCATCATCATCATCATCATCGTCATCATCATCACCTTCATTATCATCATTAGTCAATGGACGTCCACTGCTGGACATGGTCTCTTAATAGACTTCCCAACCACAACGGTTTAAAGTCTCTAGTATCCAGCGGCTTCCCTTATCTCAGTTGCATCTAAAAATATAAAATGAGCAAAATGTCTGATGCATCAAATCGAAATTGATCTTTTTGCAAAACTGAATTTGAACCGTATGAAGTCGTAAATATAAAATATGTTTATAAAATAGCAAAGCGCAATTATCTCTGAGCGTATAAAATAATCAAAGGCAATGTCCTTAATAGTCAGAGAACGCACTAGCATATTAAGCAAAACGTCAGACTGACACCATTCGTATTTTATGTGCAATAGTTATCACGTGTCTGGTTCATAACTCCAGGACGCTATTGTTTCTTTGTTACGCGACTGTCGGGTGCTATTTGCATTAATCGCCTGGTTTATGATAGTCGTTGACACCAATGAATTTGTCTCGACATTTCCTTTGTTCTTGTATTTTAGCTGTAGCAGGCGTTTCTGTCAAATATATTCATCACGACTTAAGATGCCAAGGAACAAGTCTGGAATAAAATTAATTATAATTATTATTTTGTGTATGATAATGATGATGATGCGCAAAGTTGGTTGACCCACTCCAGGTACACTGACGACATCAAGGAAGTGGCAGGGAGTCGCTGGATACAGGCGGTTCAGGATTATGTTGTTTGGAAGTCTCTACAAAAGGCCCATGTCCTGCATTGCACGTCCATCGGCTGATGTGACGATGAAAATGAATGATGATGACCACATGATACAAATATATTAGGGACTCACTCTTAATTGGTTGTAATATTTCTTCTTTATCAATTAAACTTTCACTGTCTAATAACTTTCACAGCGTCTGCCAAGTTGAAAAACACCAGACACCTCTTAACACAAAACATCAAAGTCATGGATACTACGGAACATGTACGGCCAACAAATTAATATACAAAAGTTAAGCCCACTAAACTAAAAATAACAGAATCAAAGGGGATGCAACGAAGATCGTTCTATTTATGTTAATGTCACGGGCGTGAGGAAGCGTTTAAATCCAGTCATTAATTATTGTCATGGTAAGGACGAAACAGATAATACGTTCTTTATTTGTAACTCCCTCTGGACACCTTTAAGGGTAGAACGAAAGACATAATAAGGAAACAAGTCGTGGCCTCGAAGAACGGATTGATGATGGACATGTGACGAAAAAAGCTGTCCTTAGAATTAAGGATGAACCGTACGGCTATTTGGTTCTAAATGAGTTAAGGAAAACAACGTAACTCTCACGCGTAAAAGAATGAAGGGACATTAAAAATCAGTTTGTCAACTTCAGTAATTTATGTGCTCGTCTTAAAGAGATGAAATATGGCGGCTATTTACAGATTTTTATGATGCCTTAGATTATACTCGATGTTGTTTATGCTTCCGCTAAACAAAAATAGATGATCAATATTGTTGAAGCTCAAACAAGACACTGATAGACCATATTTATGATAAAGCTGAGAAGCTTATTAATAAATTTAATTAAGACTTCACTTTCTTATATCATTTATCAAGACTTCCAAATGCCGTTTAACACAAGTCATCGGCGATAATTAAAGGAATCAAAGTATATATAAAGGAAATAAAGTACCATCTGAAGTAGGTGCTTACATTGGTGTTACAATGACACTCTTACAAAACGTCTTACTTAGAAAACAATGGAGTGATGAATTATGACAGTTTCTAACGAGAATTTACAGTAACATCGATATAGTTCTCTTACTTGATGATATAGGAAGTATATTACATCATTTAAGCATATTAAGAACTATCTACAAAGTATCTAATACATTAAAAAATATATTAATGATATCGGTAGTCGTTCGGATGTTTTGACGTAATCCCGAAAAATAAGGATTCGTTTTTACATATTTTTAGGAACTATTAATTTCGATTACAAGTAAATAATATAACAGTTAAATAAAGCTGAAATTAGCTCGCCACTATACTAACTAATATTGCATTAGTCTAATATCATTCAGTGATTAAGTACACGAGCAACAAAAAGTCATCCACACTTACTAACCGGCACGGCAAGGTTGCAATAAATCTTCCCCTTCCAGTCATACAATCACGTACAGTCCCTATAGACAAGTGTTATAATTAAGTTAAATCCTGCTCGATACATATTGCCATAGAAAACATCGTGAATTAAGTAATCCTACCAATCTCGCTACAATACTAAATGCTATTGTTACTTTAGAAAAAGTAATATATGTATTTTCGTAATAACTGGTCCACGGGTATCAGTATACATTTTACACCGTGGAAAAAAAAACGTTGAATTAATAATAATTGGTGAAGAGAAAGAATATATTAACCAATACCATCATGTAATCTGTGGCAATACTCTTATTTAATGATGAGATTAAATTAATAATTCATTTTGAAAAAAAGGTAACCCAAGGATTTTTTTATCGATGGATTATATAAACTAGTATTTCTTGTGGCGTGATATTGCTTTCAAAAGAAATCTCTCATTATTATCATCAACTGGTCATCACTTCATTACGGTGTCCTCTCTCAAAATTAAAAACCCTGCAGCAGCCCGTGATTCTGGCCTAACACCTGCCTAATTACGCATTGACAGCCTACACCTTTATTTAACTCAGAGACGCAGGTTTCCTTAATCCTGTTAAAGAACGCTATACTTAAAACCAAATCGTGTTTCTTCGATCGATCATAAAGTAAGAGTAAGCACGCAAAGTATCATCGCTAGAAATTAATAGATAATTTCTAGCGGTCTTAAATACGTACAAACAATGTGTCCGTATGTATCAGACGTCGGACCGAAGCCGAACACAGATGGTGCTACAGTACGGGCCGTTAGCAAAAGAGAGAAAGAACAAAAACATTACTGAGCTACTAATAATGCAGCTTGTATGTACTCGTACCGACTCGACGCGCATCTGTAGTTTTTGTGAACCAGTCCAGAGACTAATTAACTTTAGCTACCATACAATGTGCCGTTAATTGATGCCCCGTAGTAATTTGTGAAACTTATTGGATTGAGAGCCTGTAGTAGCTAGATATACCTCATTTTATAAAGGCGGAGAGTTCGTCTGTCTGTTTATGTTCCTACTTAAGTAAATGGTAAATTTTGTAGCTTGGACTGTAGTATTTTTTGGTTTCAAAGGTACAAACTCTCGACCATAAAGCGTATTTTTTTTTTAATTTTCTCATGGCGTAATATAAAGACACACGTATAAGGCGCCCTCAGTCACTTAGTACCGCGGCAACTCTTCAAAAAACACCTTTGAAGAATTTTTAAAGAGATCTTCAAGGGTCTCTACCGAATGCTTACCACGAAGCTCAGGTTCTGGCGACTAGAGAGATCCCATAAAAAAAAATTCATACTTGGACAATAACTGAGGCTGTTGACCTCAAGGGTCAATATCTTTAACTTGCTTCCTTCCAAACTTAATAATAGGCTACCGTACTTACCTATAGACGTGATAGCCTTAGCCTGATATGACCTTTGCCTGTAACTCGAAGGGCGTAGGTTCGAATTCGGCATGCATCTCCAACTTTTCAGTTATGTGCATTTTAATAAATTCAATATCATGTGTTAAATATAACGCTGAAGGAAAAACATCGGGATGAATTCTGCATAACAGAGAATTTTCTTAATTCTCTGCGTGTGTGAAGTCTGCCAATTCGCAATGGACCAGCATGGTGGACTAATGCCTATTCTCTCTCATTCTGAGAGAAGACTCGTGCTCAACAGTGAGCCGAATATGGGTTGTTAATGATGATGATGATCATGATTATTATCTATAGACATATTTACCTTCACCTTACTAATATATTAGTACTTACCTATAGCTAAAACATTGTCAACCCATACTGTATTTACACACTTTCAGTCTTTACACAATGAGGCATGTCTAGCTATATCAGGCTCTCGTCAATTATGAGAATAAGACAAATGATTGCGAAACGAAATTGCGATTCGTCACAAGTCTACGGTTTTTTTTATTTCAAATGAACACGTGTTTAGCGTTTGTTATGCTCCCTGTGTGTTCCCTTATAACTCTCAACGTTATAAAGAGGGGTGTTCAATTGTAGTGTCTGTCTGTGTATAGCATCGTACCTTCAAAACGTATGAACCTGATGATGTGGTTATTTGTTTAAAACCTGACGTGATCAAATGGTTATTAAGATATTAGACGGTTATTTTTAAGTTTAATTTTGATGGACACCAACGTCAAATCTCTGTGGTTTGTGTGATTGTACGTGCAATTTGCCTTTTATATATAAATAAAATAATAAGCTCCTTATTTCTAGTGAAGATCCTAAAGGTCAATCAAATTACATCTTTTTGTAAAGGCTTTGTTATAACTACAAAGTTTCTTAAAAAATATCAAATAAGTATTATTTGAGTCTGAGACTTAAGATCCCTTTGTATTGTCTGAAATAAATACGTTAGATCATTCAAAGAAGTCAAAGGTACTTAAGTGACGTGTACCTGTAAATATGCGACTTTGAATATTCAAAATGCTCTAATGGTCACTGGTCCCTTAGTGGTCCAATGAACCAAACATAGACGGTAGTGCGCCTTGAATAAATTATTTCCTCTCATACTAAGTGGTCAGTGTACAATGACACATAATAGATGACATATGTCTTTGTATTGAGATGAATAAAGATCTGCTGCACCGTCCAATATTGTTATTCCACTAAGCCATACACGCTTACTCTTTTCTACTAAATATAGTCCTTATTCCAATTGAATAAAGTTTATAATTTAAACCTCATCTTCGCCTTAGAAATGTGTACGTTGCTTTGAACTTCAAAGTATTATATTAATCGCACTTGACTGTGATGTCTAAACAAAATTTCTTTGATATTACCAAAGCTATCTGTTATTATTATTTCTTATAGATAGATATTCTTATGGTCTCTGAATTAGTGATATATCTTATAAATATAAGGCAATTCTGTCACTACTGAAAAATATATCACATTTAAATTAGTATTTGTTTTATAGTTAGGATCGTATATTATTTTAGAAGAGATAGAGATAAATAAATTTTATATTAGTTATAAAACCTGTACCTACATAAATGATTATTATTATTCATAAATAAAATAATATAATAACGTTTATTGGAAGGGTATTTGAATTACGTATCGATAAAAAGTGCAAATTCTATTCACTTTGATCTTTTTCTGACGACCTAAGCTACCACAAATAAAAACCTTTATGGAGATACTCTACACAAACGTCGAAGATAAATTGAGCCCTTTTCTTCAGGTATCAACCTTGAACTTTATTTACATTCACGCAAAGTGTTCCTAACTGTATCAAAACGTAGCCCCGAGCGAAATTCATTCAATATTCCGACCGACGACTTTATAGGACTGGAGACTTTCTTTTGAAGGTATTCCCTTTATTTTATTGCAGATGTCATCGAAAACCCGATGATTTATGGCCTGAGATTCCAGAGACAAATGTCTTTGGGGGACCCTTAAACATTTTTTGCGCCTCGCGGTAACTCTGCGTGCATTTAACGCTGATTAAACTGTAAAATTACCGACGCAGCGGCTTTTGACAGATGCGGAGCCGAATAATAACATTAGGTACACACGTTGCAAGATTTGATGGTAGCGGTGGACGGCAAAAGGCCTTTGTGGAAAGCGAAATCCACTTATAGTATAAAGAATACAATGGAGATCTTTGGCAAATTGTAAAATATACACCTAATTATTTCATTCAAGTGAGGCCAAGCGTAAAGGTTTTTGATCCCGAGGGTACAGAAGGCGGTACTTGAGGCTTATGAAAACATGTTTCAATGTTACCCAGTGGCGTTCTTGATATTGTGATAGGTGTCTATAATTTTAAGCACGCTTTCCGTTTATTTTGTGAGATACTAGCATGGACTTTACTTATGTACTTTGAAGTACTATTAATAAAACTACCTAATGCTAAATACAGTGCGTTTACTTTCCTTCAATAAATATTTCATAAGGAACCTCTTTAATAAATATTTAATTAGACATCCTAAGGTATCGTAGGCAATTAACGCCCACTTAATTTCAAATCAATATATTATTTAATGAAACAACTGTATTAAAAAACTGCTTAGAAAAATAGTTTTATTGACAAAAAATAAACACAAAAAAGTAATACTTAAGTGCTATAAGTCGTATAAAATTATGTAAACAAAGAATTTTTGAATAACCTGTCATGGGCGTTATTGAGCATACGGTTTTTAGTAACGCCCACATAGTAATTTACAAATTATCTTAATAAACAAAAATATTTTGACTTATAGCCGTACAAAACCAAAAAGTATATTCTGTTGTCTTTTATTAGAAAGAATCATAATTGTCATAAATGACCCACAAATACTACTATATTTAAATTTTGTAACACGTCCAACATATCTCGTATTTTCTATTTAATCATCTTTAACAAAAATATCTCACTTCTAACAAGTTTAATAATTATAGAAAATCAACATATATATTTTTTTTTCATTAAAAACAAATTATTAAAAAATGCTTATTGGGCGCTATAAAACGTAGATGGCTAATGACGCCCCAGAACAGTGCGCCAATTAACGCCCAGAATTAAGTACAAAGCTTAATTAATGAGATCAATAATAAACTAATTATATCCTAAGAACTAATCAAAGTACTTATCAGTAATCAGTCTTACAGTCATTTGGAATTGTAGTACGTTTTATATTTATTCGCAATTTGAACAAATTAAATATTCGTCATGTATAGAGAGGCCCACACACTCCTCATGGTACCACTTCATGCAAAATTTACATTGTCTCATGTCCAATTTTGTAGTTTCATGACATGCATAGCAGTACCAGTCTTCCGTATCGTCTTTTTTTTCATTTATCTTTTTCTTATTTTGTTGTTTCTTATCCTTTGTTTTTATTACTTTATTTTTTGATTTAATCTTATCTTTCTTGTTTTTCTCTTTTTTTTTGGTTTTGGTATTCTTTGTTTTATTTTTATCTTCATCGTTTTTGTTAAAGAGATCTTTAGTAATACGTTGACCTTTATAATTGATAGCCTTCTTTCGTGGACGTTTTGTTTTAGTTATAGAGTAATTAGGAGTAGGCAAAAATTCATGAAATTCTGTTTTGTTACTTTGTCTCTTTAAATTGAATAATGGTATATTATCTTCATCTAGTGAACCAGACTCATCATCATCAGAATTTACTGTTTGCTTTTTAGGTGTTGTTTCTCCTTTATTTATGACAGTTAAATTTTCATTTTCTTCCTCTGATAAATAACCATAAACGTCTTCAACTGAATATTTTAACTTATTATGCGATGGCTTGATTATGTAACTATCTATGTCAGACGAGTCAGAGCTGTATTGTCGGCACATAGGTCGTTGCAGACCTGAACAACTGGGAATATCAATATCATTAGAGCTTTCTTTGTTTGCAGGCGCTTCTGGTGGTGCTTCAGGCACATATAGATTTTCAGAAAATATGGATGGTGAAGCACATAAGCTATGGACTGAATCATGAGGTGTATTGTTATGCGGAGCTTTTTCCAAATCATTTTCAGAAACATCAGTAGATGAGCTATAATCAACAATACTAGAAATTTTTGCTGCCCTTAATCCTGTTGATTTAGGCAAAACATTCTGAATATTTTGACACTGTTTAGAAGAAATCTCTTTAGGTGGCGTCACAGTCAGGTAAGCGTCAGCATCAACATCAAATCTATCAGGAGTCGAGTCCCGCCTGTTTGATGCGTTAAAATCAATATTAGGCTGATTTTCATCAGAGTAAGTGTCAATATTAGAATCAGATTTAGGATTCTGCACTTGTTTGTTTTGATTTTGAGGATATGGAATTTCAGATAAAACTGATGGAGCAAATGCTTCTTCCGGGATTGCTTCAGGGTTATAGGGATACAGACCAGTCGCTTTGAACCCATTCACTATATTTGTATGTGTCATGCATTTGGGCCACACTTGCGAAAATATTTTATTGAAATCGGCTTTGTTTAATGCCCTATCAACTTTGACTGACAAATAATTCATAACAGCTTCATCCCAGTGATGTTCATAGGATTTATTTACCGATTTGTCTAACGGTTGCAGCTCGTGGGTCGTATTTGAAGGAAGGCAATAGAGAACTACGTTATTTTTATCAGCTTCTTCTAGCGCCTCAATTGACAAATGGCACTTTGCACCATCAAAAATTAATAAACATTTATCAGCGACTTTATGTTTTGCCAGGTGTTGAATAAATTCTACAAATAAGTCTGAGGTCATGCTACCCTTCGGTGCCATTCTAACTAGCGTTCCAGCTGGTAGATTTTCTATAAGATCTGGTCTTTGTCTTTGGCCTTTGAAAATTATCATAGCTGGAATCGCCGTACCTATAGCATTCACACACATTGCTATGGTCACATTTTCTGCATGTTCCGGAGCAATGAGATGAACCCTTTTACTCCCTTTTGCTGCCAAAACTGTGTGCTGTTTATGCACAGTTATTCGACATCCTTTCTCGTCCATATTATATAATCTTTCTGGATGTCGCAGTATATCTAATTCATTATATAATTTGCGGATACTTTGAAAATGTTGTTGAACAATAACTTTATTTAATTTTTGTGCACGAGCTGCATTCATCATTTGCGGTTTTCGTTGGCTAATAGATGGATTTCTTTTTAAAAAGGATCGCAACCAGTCGACACCGGCAATCCTTTTCGAACTATTAAAATTATTTTTGATGTCATGTCTCTCGCAAAATAAGAAAGTTTGTTTTCGAATGAATTTAGGTGTTAGTGGAATTCCTATGCTTGCAAATCTTTTTATCCGCGAAACTAAATCTTTTTCTTGATTATTCGTTAAAACAGGCTTTCTGCCCAAACGTTTCATTTCTTCACCCGTTTTTAAATGATCTCTCAAAGTTCTACGCGGAATATTATACCTTGCTGCTGCTGATCGCTGAGTCAAATGTCCTCTTTGCACAGCATTCATGGCAGCTTTCATGGTATCTTCAGTCCACAACTCCCCTCTTTTCTTGCGTGTGGAATTAAATGGTGTCATTTCCCCGATCTGTAAAAAGCAGATCATTATGATACACAAAAAATACCTTGTTTATATACGCCCACAGTATGGACAATAGCGCCCATACAGGCTATTAACGCCCAAACCTGACTTTACGGGGCGTTATTACCCAATTAGTACCTTCTATTATTCTCATATTTTCACACATAATTACAAACAAATCAATGAAATCTTCAATGAAATATGGAATAAAGGTATCTTTAATAAAAGCTAATCACAAAATAAGAAATAGATAGGTAGAAAAATAAACTGAAACTTACCGATTTGTCAGAGTATATTTTATAATAACAGCGTGCACTGTCGGCCTCCTTGCGGTGCGGGTCGCAACTGAGAATAATCGTGGCGTGATCCATGCCGCGCCGCGTCTGAGCGTTCTTATTGGTTTAATCTATGTGTGCGTGAAATGTGTCGTAACTCACGTGACTTTAACTACGATTATTAGCATTCGGGCGTTATTACACATTGGGCGTTAATTGCCATACCTACCTTAAATAGTTAAACAAACCTTTCTTAATTAACCAAATAACTTATTTTAAAGTTACTGAAATGATCATGGTTGTGCGAGTAGGTACATATACTACTATTTGCTGTATCTTGAAGGAGGGTTCAACCTTCGGTATGAGGAAAAAATCAGTCATCAAAATAAAGAAGTTATACTTGTATATCAACAAAGAAAAGAATGGAATGTAATCAATTACAAATTTTTATAACACACCCATTCTTCACAGCCCCAAGTAGTTATATTATGAAATATTAGCCGACTATCGGATCGCCGCCGATCAGCGCCTTTCATCGTTTTTGTGCGCTTTATTTTTTGGTGAATTTTATAAATTTTTATGAATGGTCTCTCCGCCCCTTCTCACTCGAGAGCCGATTGTTTTGTCAGCACAACACCTGGACGCAAACAAACGCGTAACGGTTGATGCAAGATGGCGACTTTGTAATGTATTGTTGTAGTGTAAGTAATTGTTAATTGAGAGCACTAATGAATCTCTTTTTGTTCTATAAAACAAAAGGTTTTGTATAGTAAAAATATTATAATAAAAATATCAAAAGGAATTTAAGACCTACACGGTCTAAATGATTATATCGATCGATCGATTGTGCTGCAAATAAACGTAGTTTGAGATAAAAAAATATATGTATTCATTTTGATTGAATTCAATTAAAAATATGTACGTACAGTATTAAACGTATAATATAGTAATAATGGATTTTTGAGGTAAATAAAAAATACATAAATTGTTATTAATGAGTCATATCATCCTGCGTTCAATATTATGATTAAAAGGTATCTACACTCTAAAATTTATTTTATAGTAAATAAATTAATGTGTTAAGAACTAACCACACGTATTTTTCATCTAACTAGTTATCTGTAGAGAACACATCTGATTGTGGAACACTATAATAAACCGTAAATTAATTCTCAATCTTTATTGTATTATGTCCAAACGTTTCTTTTATAAGACCGCATACCTAATCGTTCCATAGACATCCGAAATTAATAAAAAAATATAAGAGCTAGTAGTTGTAAATTAATAACCACGCACAATATATTATGATTATTATTTATATTTGTTTTAAGCTATTAGATATATCATTATAATCTTTTTTTTTATTATTATGTATTTTTAAATCATCCTTATATTACTCCTTATCCTTCCATTTCAAAGTACAATACTGTACATAAATGTGTCTTCTTCAAAGTAAACATAATATTAACTTTAGAACCTTAAACTTTTTTCTTAAGTAATATTATGTTATATATCTAGTTATGAAGCGGTTAATGCAATAAAAGATTCACTAAATAAAAACTGGTAATTTTAAACGAATTAGGAGCGCAGTTTTAAACGGTAGCCATTTATTAAATTATAACCGTCTTGTGGTTTGAGTTGTTAAGATAAAGCACATAATAATACATATATCGGAGTTGTAATTTTTGTTCCATTATTTGAAATTTAAATTGAGTGATATATACTCATATACAGTACAACATAATATTTTAAGACATCAGTCAAAGTTTCAGTATCAGATGAGTGTATGTTCTATTTTGTATATTGAAGAAAATATATTTTTTTCCATTAAAGCTGGTATAAAAATTGCAATAATGCAATGCATTTTCAGATGTAAATGTAAATATAAAATTTCGAATATCTAAATATGTAATTTCAGTAAAGTATATATTATTATAATGAACATTACAGTAGTGTATATTTTTCGTTTGGATCACGTTTTTTGTTCACTAGCTCTTACATAAAGTCATAAAATTAAAAAAATAAATTTGTATCTTATAAACAGGTCAGTAAGGTCTAAATTATAATAAAACAAAATACACATTTCTTTCTGAGGTGAACCGTGGCTCGTTTTGACCTGAATTATTAATTATAATCGGGCTATTTTACATAATTTTGTTATTAGACATGAGTTAAATTATTGGGCTCTGTTTTAGCGGCGTCGTAAATATTCTCGTTATGTTCGGTTACTATCGGTTAATATGTTTTTAATTAATTTCTGGTTCGTTAGAATCTTTGATGTTATTCAATATATTTTGGGTGATTGCTTCATAATAAGCTAATTACGTATAACTACTGTGTGCTTTTGTACATAATTTTACAAAATATTTAATTTAATCAAATATGTTTTATTGTATATCTCCAATATATGTGTATATTGGAGTACAAGTAATGTAATAGACCTTCATAATTTTGTTAATCTGCTATGCTCCTACTATAGAATGATAAACTAATAATGTTATGAAGTTTGGATCATGGCTAGGGAGGTAGCCTTTCTCAATGATCCGGATCCCAGAGCCTCTATCAAGTATAGTTTGTTATATTTTATTCGTCTAAATAATAACAATGAGTCATTTAAGTAAGCTTCATGATTCCTGCGTGTAAGCCTTCGCTAGAAACTTTGACAAGACAAATATAACTATAACTCTATAATTACTTACCATTTTTCTAATGGCAAGAACATAGTCTGAACTGTTTTCAGCTTTTATAAACTGACCATCCTACATCACAGGCATTTTGTCATAATTAATGTTAAAAATATATAAGTGTGAAGACACCTTAGAAAAGCGTAACCTAGTTAATTTAAAAGTTTAGAGGTATTTTAACAAAATACGTAACATTAACTTTTGATACGCTCGTTAAAGATAAATCAAAAAGTGACGTATGTACATCACGTAATGCTAATGCATCTGCCCCTACGAGTGCCGTTCCAAGTGTCAAGTGATTGTTGCTTAGTAGTAATTGGTTTGGATCAATTAAATGGTTCACCTGCTCTTAATTTACGACGAGGCTTATAGATAGCTACCATTAGCTGAAGTACCTATACGGTAAAAATATAAATTTATAAACGTTGATGTAATATATAAATATAACGTTGATGATGATGATGTTGTATCTATATCATTTTATATTTGATTGTTCTTAGTTCTTGTTTTGATTAAGTATGTCCTATTTTAGATTTCTATTTGTCGTTGACTTTTTATTATAATCTTGATCATCTATACTAGTATATGGATCATATGCCATGCGTATAAGAAATAAGGACTTCTCGTATGAGCGATTGGCACATGTAGCAAAATTAACTAAGTCAATTAAAATAACTTTAAGCATTTATCGTTATAAAATACGATTTCGTAAATGTTTTGACCTTTTCAACACTTCTATAATATAATTTTATAAAACTTCTATAAATAAATCTTCTACAACATCCATATCTCTAATATCATACAGTATACATGTTTAAGTGTAAGCAATATTCGCAATCAAACTATTTAGAACATTTTGATTAGTTAATAAGTTAGTATATTAGTTCTGTATGTACAATATAACCACATCCCTAAAGTTTCAGTCAAGTATCGATTTTAAAGAAAATACGCCTAAATACAGTACACCAGTAAATATATATCCTTCGGCAAACATTTGCCTCCCAACATTTATAGTCGAGTTGCGTAAAGCCTACCACTTCTCACGCCGATAAGGGAGGCTCGTATCGAAATTTACCACAAAATATGGGAAACATTTTATGAAGTGCGTTCTACTGTAATGAGATAGGATACACTCAATTTTGGCCATTGTTAAGGATAAACGGACGTAAAATCCGGTAATATTTATAGCTTCCCCCACTTTACCGGTTTCCGTAAATATTATTTTCGGAGTCTAGTAGTGTTTATATTGGTCTGTAATATTGCGATAGGGGTTTACGGAAACCCTTTTTATGTGGCTAGTGATTTTGTTTGTAAACAGCTCCCAAGTGTACCAACGTCATCCGATTTATACGGCGTTAAATATTACGCTCTCGATACAGATTCGCGTCCCTTTAAATTACATTACTTATCTTGTGACACCAACAAAATAGTGTTTTCATCATCATCTTCATCATTCAGCCGATGGACGTCCACTGCAAGACAGGCCTTTTGTAGGGACTTCCAAACATCACGATACTGAGCCGCCTGCATCCAGTGAATCCCTGCGACTCCCTTGATGTCGTCAGTGTATAATGTTTTAAAGATCCACATTTATACAAGAGGCTATCACATTTCATTAATTTTCTCTCTCAGAATTTAAGTCTAAAGGGTTATTAGCAATCAGTACATACTAGCTATTATAAAGGAATGAGAATTAATGGAAAATTGTAACAAATAATTAAAGCTCTAAGTCAACGATGTTGTAGGTTTTATAGCAATCCACGAAAACCGTTACCGTGTGTAATTTTTATTTTTGTAAAGTTGTACTTAAAATAGAAAATAAACATAAGGTTTATCCCACGCAATAATCTTTAAGACTAGTAATATTTTTACAAGAAAGCTAAAAAACAACGATTTTGTTTGTATTTTGTGTTTGCTTATTTTTTTTTAGTATGACTTTATGTTTATTTATCGTGTGATCCTGCCAAGTGGCATAGTTTGTTGGCAAATCTGAACGAATATAAACGACTAGCGACAAAAACAAGAATAACATACAAGAATAAGGTCATACAAAGTTATCTATTAAAATCGTATAGTCTAGGACTAAAATATTTATTTAAGTTTTTGTGTTTAGTCAAAGTCAAAATTTAAGTAGGTTAGTTTACAAGCATTTTTAGCGTCATGTAATGTTATAATCCTATTCTATTATATAATGAGCAGTGACAGCCCAGTGGATATGACCTCTGCCTCCGATTCCGGAGGGTGTGGGTTCGAATCCGGTCCGGGATATGCATCTCCGACTTTTCAGTTGTGTGCATTTTAAGAAATTAAATATCACGAGTGTCGTGAAACGAAAAAACATCGTGAGGGAACCTGCATACCAGAGAATTTTCTTAATTCTCTGCGTGTGTGAAGTCTGCCAATCCGCATTGGGCCTATTGATGGACTATTGGACATTGGGCCTATTGATGGACTATTGGCCTAACTCTTCTCATTCTGAGACGAGACTCGAGCTCAGCAGTGAGCCGAATACGGGTAGAACGCGCCTTCGTATAAATTCGTATATCCGAGAAGTACACTAAGTGTTCAAACAGTCATATTATCTAGAAACGCATAGGCTACTTTCTGCCCCAGAAAATCCCATGGAAGGATTTGTGAAAACAAAGTCGTATGCGTTTGCTAGTTATTTTTAAAACAAGCTTAATGACAGTGTGCTGTGACAAAAAAGATGTGCCCCTCTTTAATACACGTACCTACCTCACCATAATGGGTAGACAAAAAACAGCTGACAGGATGCTAATCTGTTACAAATAATGACACTTCCTTTTTTTAGTTACCACCATATGTGATGCTAAGTATCTTAACCTCTGTCTTGCTAAGATTCTAATAAATCTTTGCTTCTAATACGACTCAATATTGAGACTTTGTTCTTTGCTCTAAAATCTGTTTAGGGTTTTTGGGTTTTTCAGGTTACAAGGTTGATTAGAACTAGTATAATTAGCAGAAAGATGAGTGGAAAAGCTGATTACCACACCTAACGGCCTTTTAACCTATGGTGGGTTTGGTAATTCTAAATGAGTACAAAGAGTTGCCAGTTTTTCTAATCTCTCTCTAGTTGAGCTAGCGTAGGTACATAACAAACGTTCCTTCGTGTATAGAGCAGATACTCCTACTTGACTAAATTGAGGTTTCGACTGAATATATTATGTACACAAACTATATGTTTATTTGCAGCTTTAGTTTCTAAATTTAAAAAAATCTTTAATCGCAGCATATTAAAAATGTTTTGATATTTTTAATAACAATCTTCATTCCCTTTTAGAGATTCTCTCACCCTTCCTATGGGGTCAGGGCCTCCCTCCTTTTAGGAAAGGAATATAGTTGTAGACCCACCACGCTGCTCCGATGCTGGTTGTCGACCTTTTATCGATCACTATTAGACTTTATTGATTATTAGCTGACGCCGCGCGGTTTTACCCCGTTCCCATTAGAATATTTACGCTAAAGCTATCTAACACAGACAGAATATTTTTTTCTAATCGCACCAGTAGTAGTGAGATTAGCGCGTTCAAACAAACAAATGAACTCTTCAGCTTTATAATATTAGTAGATATAAATGATCAGGTCGCAGACGTACCAGAGGGGTGTAACATCACCAACTTCCCAAGTAGGTACAGGTTGAAGATTTTTACTCAGAATTACTTAGAAGAAAGTTTCATACACAGGTATTATTATATTTTATGACCCAGGTCATTATCCGAACCCACTAACCACTGGATCATCGGGGCAGTTAAATTTTTAATTAATATATTTTAATTAATTTATTATCGTAATCTTTCATAATTGTCGTCTAAAATTCTGTGTAAAAAATACTGCTAGATTCTTAGTAACAGAACAAAACCGTTACGAAATATTCTTCGAAATGCACAAATTAGCTTCAATGTCGATAAGGCATTAGTTCGATAACCTCTACACCATTCCACACAACTACGGACCGGGCGAGTCATCGGCGACCCTTTCATCTCTAACCAGGGAGTCATTAGATTATCTCAGTATAAAACCGCAGATATTCCAATACAAACAATCGTATTTTGTAAAACGTCGCGCGTCCTCTGGGAGTCAAACAACAATGGGACGTATCTGAATTCTCAATATTATGTAAGTGATGAATAATATTAAGTCGTTCTCTGTGACGTAGCTACCATGTAAATTCGGTCTAGTAGTTCTTTCTAGCTTTCACCCACGTAGTTCCCGTTCTGGTGAGAATACGGGGATAAAATGAAGTCCATGACACATAACGTGTCTTTCTAGTGGTAAAACTTTCAAAATCGGTTCATTAGATCCAAAGATTAGGTACCCCTACAATATTTTCATAAATTTAAAATTCATGGAAATGTTTGTATTTTTTTCTATACAAATAATATTAAATTTTAACGTAAACTGTCACCTAATTTATTTTTTAAATTTTTCAATTTCATACTAATTCGCCCCTAAGCAGCTTTAGAACTAGTTTTAAAGATTGTACTTTTATAGTCGTACCGAGTACATTACTGTTTAAGTTAAATATATACAATCTGGGTATGGAATGTACTATCGCTATATTTTTTATACTCTTTGATACCGATGATATAACACAACGCGCGTGCACGCGATCCACGTGGATTTGTTCCGGACCTCTACAATACCGGTATTTCTGACAATAAAAATTGAAAAACCGAAGAATTCCTGCGACAAATAAACGCATTATAATCGTTCTTTGTGCTTATTAATTCATATTACACGGACGCTTAGGCCTCTTGACGCAATGACAAAAGATGTTCCTCGAGCGACCACAAAAGTCAATGGATCGGAGCGAACGGAATATAATAAATTACTATGCCTATCTTCTAAGATACGTAGGTACGTATATACGTGAGGTTTTTGTTCCCTTTTCTTCTCTCTCGGCCGCGGTTATTTGTGTACTGGGACAATTTATCTTACGATACCAGTACTATGAATGAATAAGCTTACTGCTTGAATATACCCTCAGTATTGGCTACGTATGACATGACAACTCTAAAAAGTTGTATCTGGACTGAATATATTATAATTTAATACATACGGGAAAAATACCCGTGTTATTTACATAATGTAACAGATTTATATTTCTCTAAAATTTACATTATATAATTTATATATTTTTTTTTAAATATATAAATTATATAATTTTATTATAGACTAAGTTTCCGCTTTTGTAAGTAAGTTAAGCCAGCCAGTTTTACTTCAGAAATAAATATGTAGGTATAAGCAATTAACTTTTTATACATTGACAAAATGTATATGTACCTTCACTTATTTATCAAATACCTTTCCATCGATCTATATTACCTTTCACAATTACGAGTATTTCGTAAATCGCAATTTGTTTTTTTAGTAATTAATTTTTATAAACAGGTAAAGTTTGTCAGGTTGTAGGGCAAAATTAGTTTCAATAGATCATGAGATTATGATCTATTGAAAATAATTTTGATATTTTTTATCATAAAACCACATTATTTGTGAGTAGCATATGACTGTACGGCTATATATTTTATCTCCGTATTTCCACAGGATCTTAGAATGAAAACGGTCCATAAAAGATCTGTCGAAAATATCAGTCAGCAAGATGTCCATCAAACCTTCTAAGAATTTATATAAAGTAACCTGAAACATTCATTCAGAATGATTAGGTATTGACAGATGGTATATTGCCACTGAATAACATTACCCGAAATATCTCAAAGTGCCTCCGAGGCGATATCTATCACGGATCAAACTAAGTAGAATTCATCTCACGATTCGCGAATTTCATCTACTTCAATGGAACACATCAAAGTTTCTTTGAGTACCCTCGTCAATTGTCTATTCTGTTACATATATTATTTCTTTAACCTCACTGTCATTTCATGATCTCGATTATTTTATGTAGAAATATATTTAATGTCCTACTCGTAAAAGCGATGAAAGTTTTTCTGAAAACCTAAATAGAGCTTGAATTTAGGAAAACAATAATTTAGGAAAAGGTTCTGACAATGTTAGGCCATAATTTCTATAGATCAAAACAATTTTACACGACTTAGTCGAATCCCCCAAGAATCAAAAGAAAACGTCACTTTTCTATTAAAAGGTTATTTCTTGAATATATTACTTACTAATGCTTTATAGGTATTGTAGTATAATGTAGTTCTGGTAACCTAAAAGTTCTGAGTAGACATTAAAGTGTGATCACAAAAAGTTTCTAAAGCCTGTTACACTTTCATCGCGTAGCTATAGATCTTAATGAATCTTGAAGCTTTAATTTAATTTTATGAATTATGTAGGGTTTATTTATGAAGGGTTATAAGGCAGTAAAAATCTTTGCCCATTAATATAAATTATTTTGAAAATCAAAAATAAGAATTTTCGAATTTTAGAATAATTTAGAATATGAGTTTGTTACGGGAAACCTACCGTTGTTATTAATATTTACAAGTATAAGAAAATCACTTCAAACATTGCTTTACAATGATTACAATGACATACTTAAGTACGTACGTGAACGTTTTAAAAAGTCAGCCTTACTCATAGGCATTGTATTAGAAACAAAACCATTTGTGTGACTTGGACACTGACACAGGCACTGGATTTGTTTGTACAATTTACATTCATATTCAAAAGTTACAATATATACACGTATAAGTTTAAAAACAACCGGTCACATTGTATAAAGATGTATGTAGATAACTAATTTGTAAATATTATATTATATTTAAATAGCAACAAACATATCATTATCATTTCGTAAAATTATACAATCAAGAATTTATTTAAAATATAGGTTTAATAAATAATAATATTTCACATTTTGGAAAGGGTTTTCCAACACTATATGATTATCAGTTGTCACTTCGTATACCATGCGAATTGACAAAAGACAAAAGTCATCTAAATACTAATGACTTGGGCACTTAATTGCCATATTTACGTGTTTGACTATCTAACATCCAACAGAGGGCCTAGTGGCAGTTTGATACTGTTACTGTCACGTAAAGTAAACGCAAATTTCTAAGGAATTGAAACAGCGCCATCTAGTGGCACTACTGCACAACTATTTCATTCCATATAAATTTTGCGTTTACGTTACGTGACAGTAACAGTATGAAAATATTGAAAACTCCCACTAGGCACACCGATACTTACTGATATAGAAACATTCATATTTCTAATTTTACTTGTACATACATTACTGTGATATTAGTATGGTTATGAAAAACAAACTGTGTAGTTTTTGGTGACACGGAACTCTTAAACGTGTCTTGAAATCTTTTGATATCATTACCAGGCTTCGTGTTAGTTTATCACTCAGTGACAAGTTCGTTGCGCCAGAAATGACACTCAAACACCATATTTTTGTCGTCGAAACAATAAAAGTGACCTATTTATTGTCAAAGTTGATCTGATAAGCTCAAATTTCGGGTCATTAACACCATTGATATGTTGATAATGTATATTTTATTTCATTTAGGAGAAATTTTATAGGCGTGTTGTTTTTCTTTGATAAAATATATCACGTATGAGCCTAAGCACGTTATTTTTCTCTATAATCTTAACTCGGATCGGACGCCCGTATCTCTTACCCTAGTATATATGGGGTCGGGCATTAATCAAAAATTTTGGCTTGAAGATAAGAAGTTACTGGAATTAAGCATTCTTGGCTGTACTGATACACCGTACCGTAATTTATAGGAAGAGAGCTGGATATCAGGACACGGGATTTATTTATACAATCTATTACAAAATCGTTTTTCAAAATAAATCATTTGGATAAAGTGCTTACCAAAAAAAGACGTTGTTTTGCTTAGCTATAGATTATTTAGAACAGTTTAAATTTTACATGCGTCTAAATTAATGAAAACTGATGTTAGAAGAATGTATATAATATAATAATAACCATTGCACAGTAAAACCAACTGTGGTTTGTGTTGCACTATGGTTAGGCTTAATTGAAATGTGTTTTTTGTTGAATAATAAATAAAATAAAAATAAAAGACTGCAGTAAAAGTTTGTTTTTTAAAATAAAGTGGGAAGGGTTATTTTTCAATCTGGCTGTTTGGCATTGATTTTTAATTAATTAAAAATACCGATAACTCCAAAATTACTTTTGACTGATGTATTTTTTACACCGAATATTTTTTAGGTGGATTACAATTTTGTTTTCCGGCGGACGATCGCATAATATCGTTCCATATTTGATGCCAACCAATAATAATAATGATGCAATGTGAATGCAATCAAGGGAGACCAGCGCTGTGATATAATGGGCACAGAGTATATTTGAGTAGAGCCTTCTTTATTTTCTTTCAATGGTTTTCTTCTTTTCAATCTTGCTATGTAATACTGTTCTAATTAGCCTTGGAATAATAAAGGTAATAGAAGAAACATTGCTGCTATATATCTGGTCACAGGCTCATAGACTAAGCTCGTGTCCAAAAGTGATATATGACGTAACTAGGAGTCACTTATTACCATATACACGACAACTCCATTAAGTAGTGGACACATGTAATGTGTAGGGAAAAGTTAGGAATCGTATTTTATGTAGTTGATTACAGGTAAGAAAGTTGACAATTAGTTTGCCTGCTAGACAGGTTTTTTAAATTTCCTGAATTAGTAAATAATATTAATTTTTGTTTAGTCTTTGATTATTGTATAAGATTTCAAATAGTACTAGTATACTGAAACAACGTAAATATTTTTTCTCATATAATGAAATTTTGGTTTAGTGACTCCTGCCAATTATAGTCTTGTTGCTTATTAAGTTTTGATTTCGACCAGTACTTTATGAATGATTGACTGTTGTTTCAGGTGTTGTACTAAAAAACTTCTTTATCGTGCGGAGAGAGTTTTACTTTGATTATTGAAAATAGCATTTAGCATATTATGTTTTGTATTTATTTATATTTGCATTTATTTTTGTCGCCAAAAATGTAAAATAGTAGAAGAAAACGTGTAAGTAATACAATAAGGAACTTAAGCTAATTTATCCTAATAACTATACAAATCATGCCCACGTGGAATGGTGGCTGCATTTCCGCGGTGGATAGCCATTTTGATCCTTTGCGCAAAAATGAGCCAGCCCTTCTGTCACCAGTCGAGGCAACTAGGCGCGGTGAAATGATTCGGTAATTTTTTTGCACTGCGACTCCATGGTCCAAGTGTATCCACGGCAAAAGGAACAAATATGTAACTCTCTGTCAGAGAGGCATACTTGAGCCACTTAAGTAATTAACTAATTATCAAAGAAATTATAGTTAAAAAATTAACTCAATTTCTCTACCTTTTGTTACGGTTTGAATCTTTTCAAAAGGGTGGTCCTGGCAATTAAACGCTGAATTAGACTATAGTTTTTCTAAACTCAAAACAACACGTGATTTGCTCACAATTACACGGTTTGACTACTGTTCACGGTTTATCGATACAACAAAGTCATTTCCTCTTTTCTACCTTTTGGAATCCATCACTAATCTGTGATTTATAAAAATCTAAACGTTTAGAGATTGCACAATTACCTATATTTTATTACTTTTTGGCAGCAGTATCCCTCGTAGTCATGTAAATTATGTCAGTCAGTTATTTAGTTTTCCGGATTACGTATCGTGTGTAGGTAATAATGATGATGATGTACCACAGCATCTAAGTTTTTATTATTTACATTTGAAAAATTGCTAAATTTCATGCTGATCGGTGAAATACTTAAAGCACGGAAACAAGACAGTCAAACAAACTCACATTCATACCTACTAATTAATTTGTTAAGAATAAGAGGTTAAACTCCTATTCACAACACATGAACAAACAACAATTGAAGATTCCACTATTTCAATGTCGACTCAACCTAGAATACTGCGTTGCCAACGTATCAAATAGCGAAAGCTCTCTCGATTTCATAATAGAGAAGTAAGATTTAGTGATCTAGTCATCAAAACATACTCATGGTGTGATGTCATATCTCAAAATTGTCCGAAACGCACGCACATGTTGCAAAGTTTTGCATTGCCACTGACAGTGTTGCCAATTTAGTCACTGCCACAACCCATCGCCTTTTTTACAAATTGGCCGTAATAATGTGGCCACATAATATTAAATTAATCCGCTTAAAGAGCCGCCCTTTTGTGTTTTTTGTTTTTATTTCCGTCCTTTACCTGTCCCTTATCGATACCTTTTAAGTGTTTCTTAATGAGTATGGTATCTTAAGGTTAAGTTTTAATAGCGAGCTTTAAGATGCGGCTAAGATCTAACAGCTTATATCAGACGATTAAATTAGTTAACTCATGTCGGCTTCTGTCCATACATGGATGGGGATAAGTAATTTTTATTTGCTGGATAAGCTTTTGCTTGAGAACTGAATCATCATTATCAGCCAATGGACGTCTACTGCTGGACACAGGCCTCTCAGACCAACACTGCGCTTTCCGGTGCGGGGTCGCCATTCCAGCACCTTGGGAGCACAATGTCCAGCGGCTCCTCCAACTATGTGGCCTGCCCATTGCCACTTCAGCTTCGCGACTCGCTGAGCTATGTCAGTGACGTTGGATCGGATCGGATCTCCTCATTTCTGATTCGATCACGCAGAGAAACTCCAAGTATTATAGCTCGCTCCATCACCCCTGAGTGATTTTAAGCCTTCTAATAAGGCCCATGGTTAGGGACCGAGTTTCGGATCCGTAGGTCAAACTGGCAACACGCACTGTTCGAAGACTTTCGTCTTCAGGCACTGGGGAATGTCGGACAAAAAGTTTCTCAAAATTGGACCTACCTAAGTAGACTGTGTGTTCTAGTAATATATATTCATCTACAATTTAGAGCGCAGAGAATTGAATATTTAATGGAAATCTATCATGATTTCCAATTTAGGATTTTCGCCTACAATAGATGATGGCTGTCCAGTGTCCTAAAATGTCGAGTCTAATCGTGTCTAATGTCAGCTACTGACGATCAAGTAATCTCACATGCCTGCAGCGCTAACAGCTTGATAGCCGATAAAAATGATCGTTGTTGGTCGCAATGTGCATGACATCATGTCGATCGCGACCAACAAGCGATCAGTTTTGTTGGACGTCAAGCCGTTAGCGCTTCAGATATTTGAGATTACTTGATCGTCAATGGCTGACATAATGAGCTGTTACGTCTAAGTTTATTCTACCCACAGAATATAGAGAGAGTTAATGCTACAGTTAATTCTGCCCATACCCACCTTGGACGGTTTCTACGCGGCATCGTACCGGCACGCTAAGTCGCTTGGCGGTACAGCACATGCCTATTTACTCTTGAATATTTAAAGGTGCTGAATACGCGTCAATAAACATAGTTACGCTGTAAGAGCATGCCCTCGCTGTTTAAATAAAACCGATTTTGTTTTTTTTTACAGTCACTTTCACTGGCAAGGGTCCGCAGAAATCTCTTAAAAAGATACATGTTTCCTTGTCTACTATTGTTTTTTTTTCTTTTTTCTGTGTCACTAATGTTCATCCTAAATAAATAAATAAATATACAAAAAACGTCAATGTAAATTTGCGTGCGAGTCGCTAGTGTTGATAGGTTTTATGTTCTAGGAATGCAATAGTAGGCAGGTATTCATAGCTACAGTAACATAAACTAAGTAGCAATAATAAAGCTTTAAATTTTTTTATTCCAATCCATCAATTTTTTTTTCATGCCATCTGCCTACCAGAAAACCTTGTATATACGGAGGTAATACATTCTGTCATACTTCAAGCACATAAACATAATGGCATAATAAATCTAAAACTACTTAGGGAACTTTCTTTATGCTTATAAGGCTTTAAATGAACGGTTAAAGGCTAACGATGCTATCATCAGTCAGTGCTGGCTGAACGTATCCTGACGCCGGTTAATTAAGTATTAATAATGTAACAACAATGTACTGATGTAATTTTGGATTATGCCCTTTAATACATACATTTATCGCTGAGCGTGGCTTTATATTCTGTAGTATATTAACAAAATTGGACCGTAAATCTGATCCATAATTCAAACAGCAATATATCTATTGTTTGTACTGTTATAAAAACAAAATTAAATATGTATGTCTGTTTATTAGTGATAGCCCAGTGGATATATTACCTCTGCCTCCGATTCCGGAGGGTGTTGGTTTTAATCCGGTCCGGGGCATGCACCTCCAACTTTTCAGTTGTGTGCATTTTAAGAAATTAAATATCACGTGTCTCAATCGGTGAAGGAAAACTTCGTGAGGAAACCTGCACACCAGAGAATTATCTTAATTCTCTGCGTGTGTGAAGTCTGCCAATCCGCATTGGGCCAGCGTGGCGGACTAATGGCCTTACCCCTCTCATTCTGAGAGGAGACTTGAGCTCAGCAGTGAGCCGAATATGGGTTGACGACGTATGTCTGTTTATTATGTTATTACACATAAGCAGCTAAACTGTTTTTTAAAAGTTTTGAATACATCCGAGCATAGCTCGCTCCTTCGCCCGCTGTATTTACCCCACAGTTAGCGACCAATAGAGCCGTGATATCCCAGTGGATATGACCTCTGCCTCCGATTCCAGGGGGTGTGAGTTCGTATCCGGTCCGGGGCATGCACCTCCAACTTTTCAGTTGTGTGCATTTTAAGAAATTAAATATCACGTGTCTCAAAACGGTGAAGGAAAAAATAGTGAGGAAACCTGCACACCAGAGAATTTTCTTAATTCTCTGCGTGTGTGAAGTCTGCCAATCCGCATTGGGCCAGCGTGGTGGAATATAAGCCTAATCCCTCTCATTCTGAAAGGAGACTCGAGCTCAACAGTGAGCCGATAATGGGTTGATGGTGATAGCGACCAAGTCTCGGAACCATAGGCCATCACTGGCGACACGCAAACACTTTTGTCTGCAGCCACTGAGGAATTTCGGACGAAAATGTGAATGTGGCCCAGCCGAGTTCGATTCGGCGGTTTACCTCTTTTTCGAAAATATACCTACCTCACTGGACCTTATGTCCTAGGTATAAGTATTCGTCTACAATTTCGAGTGCAGCGTTCTCAACTATAACTGGGTGGAGCGATACATTAGCATTTCACATAATTTTCTTTTAGCCATGTTCATTTTCAGGCCCACCTATTGAGAAACTCTGCTGAGGTCATTGAGCATGGTAATATGGTACGGTTTTGAATACGTAGGTACATAATATATGTATACATTGGTCACTGAAAATAGTTTTTGTTACAAAAGCCTTAATTAATAGTTCAAATGATCAGAGATCTGACAGAAATCTGAAGAAATAACCATGTCTCAAGAGAATATTTGCCACATATTTTAAACTAGCGGATGCCCGCGACTTCGTCCGCGTGAAACCCTACTACTACCCTACTCTACTCCCACTCTACAGCTACCCTACCATACAGGGGATGAGTAGGGACTCAACCCTACCCCTACCCTATGCCTACCCTACGCCTAACCTACTCCTACCCTAGCCCTACCAAACCCATACCCTACCCCTACCCTACAGCTACCCTACCCTACCTCTACTCTACCCCTACCCTGCCCCCATCTTCATTTAATTTCTTTAAAGGAGAGAAGATATGGAGCTGAGACAAACCACGCTGCTTCAATGTGGGTTGGCGTTTAGGGTTAGGGTTAGGAATGTTAAATTCATTAACGACCACTATCAGATGCTCATGATAATGACCAGGACTGATGGCTTAACGTGCTCTCCGAAGCACGGGGGTGTAACACTCGGGCTAGAATTTACACTGAAGAAAAAAAACTCAGTATCTAAAATATCCCAACCCAGGATTCGAACTCAACGATCTCATGATTCGAAACCATATAGGCTAACATTCAAACCAACGAGACAGTCATATTCATATAACAAAGCGAATTCCACGCGGTACAAATGCAACAACTAATAAGCAACAGCTGTAACTTCTACGCCAGTATACCGTACAAGTTAGCGTATCTTTACGTCTGTTGTTTTCACGCAATAACTTCGCATAACGCGGTATCTTCGCAGCCGGTTCCGAGACGGAGCCGCGACTTAACTCATTTATCGCATTATAAATATAGTGGGAGGAGCTATCGTCCGCGCCACCGACCTTCCCACAACGAGTTGCGTAAACGTTCGCAGGAACAAGACGGCAATACGAGCATCAAACCGTCAAACTAAAAAAAAAACGAACGAGCGAGATGGAGTCTATAATTTTCAAGTGCGCTAGGATAGAAAAATAGGGGCCGATTGAAGGCTTCCCCTCATTAATAAGCTATTAGATTACGCGATGTCGACAGGACCGATTGGTAGGCCATAGGGAATCCCAATAAACGCTCCCCCCCACTTCCACTCCGATGCCTGTTCGAGATTCAAAAGAAGCCCCTTTGAACACGCACAAAACAAAACGGGCGCCCGAAAAAGACCCTGCTCTAATTCTCTTTACGATCTCCGATTTCAATTGCTCCTTCAGAAATTTGAATGTAGGGAGGGACAAAGTTTTGTCACGTAGGGTCGCCCGTAAAAGTGTATACTCAGTACACATAAAATGCGGGCTCGCCTCATAGGTACCCCATTAACTAGAGTACCCGACAGCCAAGGGCGATATCAAATCGAAAGATCGGATTGACAAAAAGTAAAGAAAAATAGCTGCCATACAACACTGCTAGTTTTACGAGCCGCTCTGTTATTAAACATTATAAATAAATACTCAGTTTGTAGGGTTCTGTAGTAAAATAAAAAGGAACCTTTACCATTTCGCCAAGTCCGTCAGCAAATTGAACTCAGGGGCGCTAGATACTAAAGTGCTGTAATTTGGTACGGTAATACTGATTCTTAAATTATCACATCTAAATCGCTAAGAAGTAGAATCTTGAAAAAATCATCATCATTAGATGATGATGATTTTTTCAAGATTCAACAACCCATATTCGGCACACAATCACGAGTCTTCTCTCATAATGTAAGGTGCTACGCTAATAATCTACAAGTGATAGCCCAGTGGATGTGACCTCTGCCTCCGATTCCGGAGGGCGTAGGTTCCAACCAGGAATACAGTCCGCGGCATGCACCTCCAACTTTTTAGTTATGTGCATTTAAAGAAATTAAATACCAAGTGTCTCAAACGGTGAAGGAAGTGAGGAAACCTGCATACCAGAGAATTTTCTTAATTCCCTACGTGTGTGAAGTCTGTCAATTCGTATATGGCCAGCGTGGTGGACTATTACTCGTGTCTGTAACTGTTGTACGCCAGAAATGGTCGAATACATAATTATACTTTGTGTATTGATAAATGAATAATTCTAAAAGGAAGTCTCCTTTTCCGTGCTCAGCAGTGAGCCGAATATGGCGTGTTAATGATGATGAGGCTTATAGTCCACCACGGTCGCTCAAAGCAGATTAAATGAAAAGTTGGAGGTGCATGCCCCTGATCTGATCCGAAACTACGCCTTCCGAATTTATTATTCGAATAAACATTTTTAGTGTGGTATTAGAAACGTACTTCTTAGATAAGTAAATCTTAGTGAACAAATACGGAACCCTCCCTGCTCGTGGCCCGACAAGCACATGGATTTTTTTCGGGTTTAATTCAGTCAATAAAGATCTATGGACTGACTCAAAACCCTTTGCTTCACAACACGCACACAAGAAAACACAATAGTTTTTTGTCACCCGTCGCTTGTGGAGTATTTTCTGGATACCATTTTGTCCCCTTGCTGGTGTTTTTTTGATATGGATCACTTTTTGTACATCCATTATTACGAGGTATTGTGCAAAGCTTTAGCTCGGATAAGATCTTTGATATGTCACCAAGGTCTCTACTAGCTTTTTATTCTTTATTAAAATGAGTAAGCTTTTTTATATCGAACAAAGCACGTGGGACTGACTGATTCTCAACATAATGTGTATTTTTTAAAATACCGTCCAAATTGATGATTTCTCATGATTAGATAGTAATATTTTTTATTCGTAATGTTAGCGAATTCTATTTTAAAGCTTTATTGATTTAAAAGGTAAAATAAGTTTCTCGTCCATTTTGCCTGTATACTCGTGAAATAATTTTATATTTTTCTGTTATCTATATATTTTTTTTAAATTATTATTCGCTTAATGATTTGGTTAACCTAGCTTGACATGAGTTTTTATTGTACACGTAATATCATTAAATACAAAACCTTATCCCTACCCTGAAATATTTGTATCATGTTTACTTGTATGTATACAAAGCGTTTAAATATACTAGATTATACTGAAGGAAAAATAGCAAAGTATAACTACGCAATTCTCCCTTGAAGGGCACTTTGGCTGAGACAGCTCTTAAGAAGCAACCAGACAATTTGGATCCGATTACACGTCCGAAGATGGTAGATACTCCTTGATTGTTTGTCGTACCGCCTCTCTAGTTGTTTACACACTCGGACTAATGTTTTCCCCTTTAGTGGTTTGAGGAGAATCTCGAGTTACTGCTAGCGACAAGTTGCCAAAGAAATAATATATCCTTTGGTAGCTGAGCTTTAGCAAACTCGGCAATCAATCCATTTTGTTGAACTTACTCTCAAGTTTGTTTACAATCATTTTGTCTTTTAGATGCGAAAGAATTTCAGTATCAAAATAGGTAATGTAAATTGTGTTTTTAAGAAATTAAATATCACGTGCCTTAAACTGTGAAGGAAAAACATCGTGAAGAAACATGCATACCAGAGAATTTTCTTAATTCTCTGCGTGTGTGAAGTCTTCCAATCCGCAATGGACCAGCGTAGTGGACTATTGGCCTAACCCCTCTCATTCTGAGAGGAGACTCGAGCTCAGCAGTGAGTAATTAGTCGTAATAGACTTATTACTTATCTACTTTTTTTATTCAGGTGGAAAAAAATCCTATATACGAGTATATCCTTAAATCTAATAGTGCCGGATTCCTACTGGCCACCTAGAACCATAGAGTCATTTAGTCAGTCCTGGGTATATAATTTGTGACGTTACGAAGTCAAACATCACTACCATATGCCTTTCAATATGCATCAAAGCAAAGTACTATGTCTCAGCGCCCATTCTTTCTCCGTGAATATAATATAAATAAGGGTTTCTTGTGAATTGCGGAACCCTACAATGCTAATTATTATGGCTACAGTGTTGAAGTGAAAAGAGTCTTCAGTAATGAAAATAAAAACACAAACTTACAATATTTTTTTTTTAAATAGTAACTATTAACTCTAAAGGTCGTAGCTTATTAGAACCACTCGGGACCCGACCCGCACTGCCTCGTCGCTAGGCGTCCAATTGTAGTCGACAGGTGGACGCCGCGTTGTCACCAGTGAACCTCAGCTGGTCAACGAATTTCCGAGTAGTATTTCATGCAAGGCAAGCATGCTAACAGCAAGCTATGATCAAATGGTCCACTCGCCGTCTGCGCGTAGACACCATGCGAGCGAGGTGATCCGGTTATGGTACGGAGTTGATGTAGTGAGCGCATGCCCATACAAAATCCATACGAAGAATACTAACTACTCGAGGCGAGGCGATGCGATTTCGGTCCCGGGTGGCGCTAATGAGCTACGAACTTTATACATATAATTAATCTTTCCAACATTTGTACACTAAAGTTAGATGTGCACTACGACTTTTTGCCGAGCGGCCAAAAGCGTAAAGGCGTAAATTTTCAACAGAATTTTACTTTTCTTGATCTCGTTACCTTATCTGATAATTGAGCAGAAAGAAACGACAGAATTTTAAGAATTTTCACCCCATAATATCTTCTCATTAATATAAATACCGTCGTTATTTATGTCTTAAGGTCTATAACGATTTTATGTACATTTGGTCTATTAAGATTTATTTAGTAGGTAAGCCATAAAAATCGGTGTATTTCAAGTTTACTCCACGTTAAATTGCTTTTATATTTATTATGGTCATGTCATAACATTCTACTCCTGTTTTGTTTTTTTCTCCGATACCAATATCACACCAAGATTTTATTGAAAAGCCGATGTTATAGGTATAATAAAATTTATGTCCACAAAAGCCTTTATAGATATATTGGAAAACATTCGATCATGAATTTTAGGTGTAATGAATTTTATGGACCGATTTTCTGGTTGTAGTGTTTTGATATTTTATTTTTATATATTATTTTATGCTTACTCGCTTCACTTCGAAGCGTTCTAACTTAATCTGTATCGCGATTTGTTTACTTTACTACTATTGCTACTAACGATTACTTTAGTTTAATAATAACATATACTATCGATCTAATTTTTTAATCACCCGATCAGTTAGTTTATTGATTTAAAAGCTCTTAAGTACCTTTTTAGTATATTAAAACATTTGCCTTTTATTGTTTTTAAGATATTATATTTAATCTGAAGACTCATGCTCACTGTTAAAGTTTCCATTAGTATATTTAATTTGACCTACAGGATAAATTACTAAAGCTTGTTTGCCTCAATCAAGCACCCTGCCAATTAAATCTTTATCTTAACAATCTCTACGTTAAAGTTTATTTAAACCATTCCTGGAATATCATCGCCTCGGTGGCTGAATTTTGGTAACAGCTGTCGATTGTGCTTCTCTACTGTACAAAATTTAATCCTCCTTGCAAAACCATATTAAATTTCTTTTCGATCGATTTGTTTTTTTTTTTCTTTTAATGTCCCAGACTGTCGCCTAACGTTTACCTTTCTCAAATTACACGGTAGCTTCTTTTCGCAAGTATCTTGCAGGTCCTTAGAAATCGGCTCTCTCAATGCTACTATACGTCTTTTTTTTGTTATCTCTAACCAAGAAGGTGGTTCTATGGGCGGATAGAGTCAAGTTTTGGATACTAGTCAAAAGAAAAAAGATGTTAGGCATTATTGAATCCCGGAGTTTGTGTAAATTAAACTCACCTTATAATGTTTTGTATGTTTGTGATAATGTAGTGTTTGAAAGTAATTTTTCAATTTCATTAGCTTTTTTCAGCAAATCAAATTGCAACGTCAGTTTTTTCATTTCCAAAATAAAACTTCACCCTGTTATGTTCGTGTTGAACTTTCAACAGTGCAAATACGATACGAATCGAGTAAACGCCAAATTAAGTTTACGTTAACTACCAAAAAAACTGAGCAACGCAATGCAGCTGTAGGTAAGACAACTGATGCATCCAAAATCAATATTTGCTTTGCAATATACAATAAAAGACTGTAAATACAGACAGCAATTACTACACCGGTAACATATTTGTTTAGGACTGAGAAATTGAAGTGTTTTCGAGCGTGCCAAGACATTTCGTTCTTGGTATTTCTTCGGCTCCCGTATACGGGTCTCCATTACGCTGTAAAATTTCATCTTTATCAACAAACGAAAAGAGTCCTTATCTTATTTTGATATGGTTCAATATAGATTAAGCACGTTTATAACAAAATGGTTATTTGCACACTGTACGAGTAAGTGCGGGGCCGGTAAGCCCACCATTCGATTGTGTAAATAATACTGGAAGAGACAATAATGAATCGAACAATCCTTTGGTAGGTATAATGTGTTTGATTTATTAAACGATGCTCGGAAATTCGAGATTTGTATCGCTTAACCGGTTTGAAATTGGTGTGTGATGTATTGTTTTTGATACGGAGTGTATTGATTCGTTAATGAAAAATTATCAAATGTCATTTGATCAATAAAACAGATAACACATCAGTAACTAGATATTATATCACAGAATTTGGTATGCATCTAGAAATATTAGCTTGATTTTATAATCTATTGTTCTGTACATCTTTGATGGTCTATGCAGAGTTGAATAATGGTTCTCAAATGATAAAAATCTTATTATTATATTGATGTAGGGAAATCGGGTCTATCAGAAACAATTCACATTCGGAACTGTATGATTGTAAGAGTCTAAACATATCCTAAAATGGGATACTACGTATGTTCAGAATACATTTATTCGTTCTTTTTTAAAAGCTGTTAATCTTAGTTAGGTAAAAAACTAAGGTGCAGATATCCTTTGCAAGATGATTTGGCTTTGGTAATAAGATGTAAAGATATGTGTTTGTATCTGAAACGAAAAAGAAATACGCCTGCCATCCCTCGTTGTAGCAGAGTGGTAGGTGAAAAGAAAAATGGCATAATGTGAGACGTTAAAATAGGGTGATGATAATATTATCTTAATAAAAAATGCTCCATAAAACACTAACATACTTTGACGACATCAGTCCAGAATGGTCAGTCATCACACGTCGCGTCGTACTCAGCTAAGTGACTAAATAAACATGAAATTAATGCTCTGTGAATCACCACCCAAAATAGAACACGTCTACTAAATGCATCGTGATGATTTAGAGACATAGAGTACATCTTCTTTTGGTCGCTTTTGATGTTAATTACAAAAACGGTAACAAATTATGGTTGTAATTATTATGGCGTTTTTTGTTATTTCTAATTTTGAATATGTTATAATTAATATTAAACATTTAGTTCAGTTGCTATATACATTTGGAAATACAAAGTAACTTCTGGGTAATGGTTCTCCGTTGAAATTTTGACTCAATAATTGTTATTTATTGTTCTTTAACTTCTTTAGTTAAGGTTTTATTTAAGGCAGTAATTGCTAATGTGGAATTCTTTTTCTATGATAGTAAATGTTTTATAATCAACGACAAGCCATTTCAACATCTTGCTTGCGGTCTCTAGACGGAATCTAGTTCTTAGCAGGCTAGCTTTGCAGAGTTTCAAATTTATTTTACTTATACAACAGACCAGTCCATTATTCCTTATTCCAAGATATTGAAAAAAATACTCAATAACTTCTTTAAAGGTAATCTTCTATCGATAGATATAGATGAGATCACCTGGGCAAATTTAGATAACATCAAATCCTTCACAAAACCTAACCAGGAAAATGAGTACCTTTTGCTGTAATATACTTACTAATGTTTAAAATGAAATTAACTTTATATTGTTGTTTCAAAACAACTAAACTCTGGAACAAAAACCGCATACGTAAATAATAATTATTGAGGTCACCACAAAAGAAAATGTTAAAGTCAATTACAATTCATATATTTTCATGTTTTGAAAAACTAATTAGAATAACAAATTTATAAGCATGAAAAATAAATCCAAACAAACGCTGAAAACATTTGCAGAAAAATGTTAATAAAATATTTATACATGCAGGAAACACAATAAACTGTTTTCGTCGAGAAAATTCCACATTCTCTTAATGTAGAGGATGCTACAAATGAGAAGCGAAATACATGGAAGAGGGAAAATATTAAAAGTTGGTTATTTGATCTCTGCGCGCAATTCTCTTGCTAACTTTCTTTAATATTACCCTTTTCAAGAAAGTTACTTACTTAGTGATGAAAAAAGATGGAATAGATGGAATAGTTGATAAAGAATGTAGTTGTATTCTATTTAAGTTTTCAATTAATTATCACCATTATCTGATAGTTTATTAGATAATGGTGATAATTAATCGAAAACTTAAACAGCTGCAGGCCGATTCACTATCTTTGATATATATTAGTTGACATATACCTAAGAAATTGAGATTATATGTAACAAAAGTCATCTAGTGCATACTGACAACCTTTGTGGATACCATATAGTTGGTAAATACATATAATCTTCTCTCTCATCACGTATGTCTTTGTTGATTAGATGTTTACTTTAGGTAGGTAGGTTTTTAATAAAGCGAATAAACCAGCTGACGTTTCAAAAGTGCTTGTTTTTTTTGTTTTTTAATCTTTACAAGTTAGCCCTTGACTACAATCTCACCTGATGGTAAGTGATGATGCAGTCTAAGATGGAAGCGGGCTAACTTGTTAGGAGGAGGATGAAAATCCACACCCCTTTCGGTTTCTACACGGCATCGTACCGGAACGCTAAATCGCTTGGCGGTACGTCTTTGCCGGTAGGGTGGTACACGGCCACGGCCGAAGCCTCCCACCAGCCACACCTGGACAAATTAAGAATATCTCAATCTGCCCAGCTGGGGATCGAACCCAGGACCTCCGTCTTGTAAATCCACTGCGCATACCACTGCACCACGGAGGCCGTCAATTGTAAACTAAGCTTAATTGAAATAAATAAATTTTGACTTTTGACTTTTAAGGTAGTTAATGATACCAAAATTGGTTCGCTGTAGAATTGTTTTACCATAGACATTTTAGACTATTTGTTTGACTGAAATTTTCATAAACCTCAAAACCATTATAGTTATTACCATACGAAGGAAACTAAATAAAAGTATTTAACAAACACAATAAAACACCAGCACAGCACCATCAAGCGTTTAAACACAATCCCCTGTAAAACAGTTTAGAAACTAACTTAAAATTACTCCCGCATTTGCTCGGCACAACGCAAATGCAGATTTCAGTATTACAGAAGTGCCTCAACCCTCGCACGGTTTACGTGAAGCAGTGGATTCAAAAGTATTTCTATTACATAATACATAACTCCCAAGTATTCCGGCTTTTCATTTTCGACTGCGGATAAATCGAGTTTGCGTCTTTTCATCTCGCAATTCGCATCTGTGTGGAATGGCTTGCTAGTACCGACAGTAGAGACAACAGATTGAACCGGTTCCTATTATCGATAAGACCTAAGCGCCAAATAAGTATGACTGCTATCGACATGCAAATTTAAACCTATTTCGTACGTGTTATAAGGTTTACCTTTCTCTGCATTATAATACTTATTATAAAATGTATCTGTAGGATTGTAGATACAATGATAGTAGATGTACCAGCTGTTGCGGTTTACGAATTTCGGCGTACCTAACTAAAAGCTCTGTTTGGAGTTAAGGGTTAAATATACTAACTAAAACGTTCATATGTTTAGACTTTAGATGTACTTGTTTTGAAAGTCTCGACTGTTTAGTAAGGGTTGAATTTCAATTTTAATTTACAGGAGTTTGAGTAATTTACAACCTTACTTTTCCTTATTAGTGTATACAAGTAAAATATTAAAATTGGTGGTAAACAAATTGTTTCTTGTTGCATTCGAATTAATTGTTCAAAGACCTCTTAAAATTTTAAACATTCGTTAAGGTCCAATTAGCGGAAATTCAGGCTCATGAATCTCACTAGCTTTAGGGCCTACAACCTAGGGTCTTTTAGTTCGATCTCCGTCCACTAATGTTGTATTGTGGGAACAGTGTTTAATACTAATTAGAGAGGTAAAGGAAATAATTGTGATTATAGAGTAATTCTAATGTATAAGTTTAAAAGTATATGGCGTAATAATCGCGGCGTAATAATAAAAAAGATATATGGGTAAAAGTATTTATATTTTAAAGGTACAGAACAGCTCACTTAACAAGAGGAAGCACATAATAAAATTTCCTAAAGTAAAACCTTTTATTCAGTATGGGAGTAAATAAGACAACATACAAAAGTTAAGCTAAAGAATACTTACAAATACAAAAATCCATTCAGAACACCAGAGCGGGCAGTTTTTAGAAAATCCCCATACACATCTACGGTTACTTTGTTCCTATTAATTTTACTTTCATTTAGCTTAATTAACTCAATGTATTTCTTTCATGTCTTCCCCTATGCTGTATGGAAAACAGATTAAAAAAAATATCTAACATCCGCAATTCCGGGTTTCCTCTGAGTGGAAATATTTTTCTTTTCACGGGGCACGTCACTTTTACTTCCCTTTTTATAACTAGGGGCTGTTAGTGAAAAGTCGGCGGTATATTGCGAAAATAAGAAAATTATAACGCAGTCTTGAACACTCATATTTTAGCTGTGCATTCATGAATACTATACAACGATACCTACACGTAATTATGTAACTCAATTTTTTTTTAGTATCTAACTATGTTAGGTCGATCAAATCTAGGAAAAGAGCTCATCCAAAAAGGTCTATGCAATTTTTACTGCCACCAAGGTTTCTGTGTTACGGCTTGAAAGATACGAGGAATTGTGTACGCTGAAGACTGTTAGGTATCATCATCATCACCATCATCATATCAACCGAAGGACGACCGCTGCAATACATAGGCCTTTTATAGGTACTTCCTAACTACACGATTTATTCCGCCTGCATCCAGCGAATCGCTGCGACTCACTTTAAGGTTACTCTTGTTAGGTATAGCTAGCTATTAGATGATAATTTTATACCAATAACCACGTAGGCCACCTCCGTCAATGAAGTATTAAATTACAAAAAAAGCAATTGATAAGTAAATTGTTCCACATTTAATGCTTAGGGCACTTGAAATATTTTCGGTGTTTCTATTTTAGGCCTATCAAATAATTTATTTTGTATATGAATAAGTACTCTCCATATCTCTTTAGTACTACCATATTAAGATCTACTAACCAAAGCAATATTAATGCACGACATAACATAACTATTATTTGCCTTATCCAATTACAGGGTTACCTAAGTTTATATAATCGGTATGCTATATAACATAATTACAGTATTAAATCAATCACATCCTTTGATTACACCCATATATATTATTTCATTGAGTGAATTACTCCACTACCGTGCGACCCTTTGTGATTAAACCAACACTATTGTCAACTACAAAACCATATCCAGGTACCCAACCCACCAATTACCCGGTATTGTCCGAAAAAAACCGGGAGACATTTTTGTACATGTCACTCAAAGTGCCGATTTCCTGCAATACGACATTGAGCTTTATCCCGTTTGGATAGAGTCAAAAATTTATGTCATTGTGTTTTTCAAAAACCATTGTGTTAGTCCTTTAGATTGTCATATGTCGTCTCCATTGTGATTTTAGCTTCAATGGCTCTATTGGTTTTTAGTTCATTTTTTAGTTTCCATACACCTGCTCTGATTTTAGGTATATGTGCGTGTTTTAGACGAATCCGAATAGAACAATTAAATGAAGCATTATAATTAAAATATTCAATATTCATACTATAATATAAAACTATTACAGCTGCTTGGAAAATAGCCAGTCCGCAAGTTCTGTCACCACGCTTATTTCTACCACCAAATAGCATTGCTTTAATCCTGTCTGAAGAGCATGGACACAGTCATGGATGCCAGTAAAATAACTGGTAGGTACATAAGGCTCAACGTCTATGCATCAACTTAACAGGTATAGAGCGGCGTACTGTAAAACGTCCTTTTAGCATCCTGCGAGGTTTTTCTCTGTTATGGGCTGTCGTCCTCTTTTTTATTCCTTACAAGTTAGCCCTTGACTACAATCTCACCTGATGGTAAGTGATGATGCAGTCTAAGATGGAAGCGGGCTAACTTGTTAAGAGGAGGATGAAAATCTACACCCCTTTCGGTTTCTACACGGCTTCGTACCGGAACGCTAAATCGCTTGGCGGTACGTACTTGCCGGTAGGGTGGTAACTAGCCATGGCCGAAGCCTCTTACCAGCCACTACTAAAAAATATTAGTTGGGGGACCTGCTTGTTTCTTGAATTATTTTACAATTTTACGATTATCATAGCTATATTTTACTATGGTTATGGTCATATTAAGTTATTGGCATTTTTTGACAACGAACATTATCAGACCAGAGTTAGCAAAGTTTGACTCGTGCCAAACCAGTGTCAGTCATAATAATCATCGCTGATTTCCTGTGTAAACATATTGTGTGATCTTAAAACAACTACATAGCCTATGTATTCTAAATTACAAAAGACTTCGTGTAAATTCAAATATAACATTCTCTTCAGACTGTGTTATGGTAAATCTAGTTGAGATCAAAGTAATACACCGACAAGCTTTGCCTAACTCCCAAATGATATAGCCTCAAAGCTAATTATGTAGTCTGTTTGCACAAACGTTTTACATCAAGCCTCGATTATAAACGTGGAAGATATTATTTTAAGAAATAACAGAATATGTTTGATATGGAAAATTTAATCTACTAATAAATTAAATAAATATCCGTCAGTTCAAAATTAACCGAAAACTAAATTAAAATTAATAAATAATCTCTTACTTCATTATTTTATTTTAAATATAATGAAGTAAGAGATTTCAATGATATTTTACTCATGATCCTTATCAATACCCCGTATAATCTGGATTGCCAGGATACAACCTACCAACCTTACTCATGCTATATCAGTGGGCCTATTCTCAAAATATCATTTCCTATAAGAAGATAAATAAATAATTGTGAATAGGCATTTACTAATCAAGCTTAGAATTCTTCTTAGACTACTTACCTACTCTCTCACAATCAAGTGAGAACATAATAAAACGCGAGACTATCTTGTATAACAAAAATAAAAACAAAAATACCTGACCCATTAAAATTATGATTACCTACTGCCATCTAGCGATAATTTAACCAAAATATTCGTCGATAATAAGATCTTAGGAAATCAAAAAAAATGCCTTCGACGTGGATACGTAAGGTTTTACATAATAATATGTATTTTTAATATTCCAATTATGTTATTAAGTACGAAATACATATTCTACATAACATATTTTATACCCTTCGTAGCGTGGATACAAAGATATAATTTCGCGGTCTAATCTACATAAATTAGTTTAGGCAACGTATCATTTCCCCGTCTGATGCTCACTCATATACTGAACCATTAGATATGCTAATCCAGTTTTAATTATAAACCCCTCTAAGGTTCTTCACTCTTCAGCTTACTATGTAATATGTTTTTATAATGTTGGCAAAGTTATTTTCTGAAAGCGTGCTTTCTTTATTACAACATCTATATTATTAACCTAATCAAAATTATATGTATAATTACCTATATTATTGATATTGAGTGATTTTTAATTTTTAATAACATTTACAATACGAACTTTTATCCGCGACTTTGCTCACACTATTTGATATTTTGTCAATTGACTTTATTCTCAACGGCTGCCTTTAGAAGCATTTTTTTTTGTTCGCTTTGTTCTCTCTGTTTTCTAACCAAAATGTATACAAAATTGATAATTACATAAATAAATTAAAGAAAGTTCAGTGTAGCAACTAAGCCGTGAATGACTTAAAGACAACTCTCAATCGCATTGATAATGAATGTACCTATAGATTTCCAAATACAGGACCCAAGTTAAGAAGCGTCGAGTTGAGAAATGAACCTTCCAAATTTCGTATGCTCATTTGAATAGAATAAAGCCCGTCCCTTCCGAATCTTGTTTTATCTTACGTCCTTCTCAATGTCTATGTCGGAAGCTCGATCATTTATAAATGTCGTATTTATTTCTACACAATGGCCCCTGCCACCTCGGTTCACATGGCAGACCCTCACTAATTAAAAAACGACTGACGAATAAGACCGGCGATTTTTATCGTTCGCCGAATCATATATCCGATGATACCTCGTAGGCGTACTCTATTACACTTCCTTTTCACTCTGTACTGTACATCGTACAAGCTGTCCCTCTCATACGGTCCACAGTTTACCTTTATTCATTAATAAACCAGCTCGTAATTGTTTATAATTATAATTCATTTAAATTTGGAAAGAAGCGCTGCCGCATCCACGTTTTGATACTTTAATGGGGTCTGTGAGAATTTGATACTTTATCTCTTTTAATTCAAGCTTTTCTGACCTACGTAATGTTGTCGTTGATTATAGTGACATACATACAAATATGTGTTTTATTTTAAGGCTATTAAATGCTATTTTAGATAAAATTGTAATCATTTATAAATAAGTAAAAAACTTTGGTTGAATGTCGTAAATCGAAATCAAGAACTTGACGTTGACAGTGTTTTTGTTTGAACCTTACTGGTTCCGTGCCGATAACACTTCTCAGTTTTAATTATTGTTATGGCCGTTTTAGAGATTAAACTGGTGATGGCGTGATAATTATCATAATTGTTATTTATTTCGTAGAATCACATCCGTGTGGGATTTTCATTACCATCCGCTAGATTAGGTAATTCTGTAAATGGACTGTAAAGATACAAAAATATTTAATGACTAATTATGCACATAGGTACTAAGTGTCAAGTGCTACAAATGTTATAAATGCAAAAGTTTATGGAGACGTTTTAATGGATTGAGTTTTATTACTCGTTTATACAAAGCTAAACCACTTGATGAATTAAGACAATCCATTTATTTATACAATACATATAACCTGTTGGTTCTATAGTATATATTCAGAAACTCAGGTCTGATAAGAGAGTAAACATAGTCACTATAAAATAATAGTAATTCATACATAAAATAAACTAAATATGGACGATTTAATAAGAATTTACAGAAATTTAGTTTACAAGACCAGCCAATGAAATTCATCATCATCATCATGTCAGCCGATGGGCGTCCACAGCAGGACATGGGCCTTTTGTGGGGACTTCCAAACATCACGATATTGAGCCGCCTGCATCCATCGAATCCCTGCGACTTGCTTGATGTCGTCAGTCCACCTGGTGAGGGGTCGACCAACATTGCGCTTTCTGGTGCGGGGCCGCCATTCCAGCACCTTGGGACCCCAACGGCCATCGGATCTTCGATATGTCCCCGCCCATTGCCACCTCAGGTTCACGACACGTTGAGCTATGTCGTTGACATTAGTTCTTCTGCGGATTTCCTCATTTCTTATTCGATCAATGAAATAATGGCACAATATATTGTATGACAGAAATTCTGAAACTTTAAGTAAATAACATAAAACCATACATATGTTTAAAAAAAACATAAAATAAAGTAATTATAGAACAATCAACATCACAATTTAATATAATCAACGGTTTACGATTCACGTTTCACGTGATAAATCAGTTAAACAAAAATTACAGCGCATGTCTTTAAAATGAGCCCGTCAAAGTGTTTCATAACTCATACAAAGCGGGAATTTTATTCGATAAATTACCTATAACAACTCACAGCCACGGTATCCCCGTCTACATGAATATTTATCGACTAATAACTTATCATGCAGGCTCAGTAGACCAAGGATCACTGTAAAAGGCATATTCAGTGGATCATATACAACCTACTAATAACATGCCAGCTTATTAATATGCATAACGCTGGAATGGTTGTTCGCTATCGGAGGAGGGTAATTTTAGACAAACTTCGTAACTAATTTAAAATCTAAGATCGGAATATGGTATTAAGTGGTAATTTATACGGTACTCGAGATGTGCGTTAATGTTGTTGCGAATAATGTTTCCATAATGAAGAGCAAATACTATCTAATGGTGGTTGGAATATTACATGATCACTAATTTAAGGAATATAGGTACGTTATTCTGAAATATGGGTTGTTAAATTTTTAATTCACGTGTAAAATAATTAATTGTAAGCATAACTTCTGTGTCTTAAAAACGACTAACCAATAAATATAGTAAGTAATATTATATTCTAAAGTAAACACTTGTGTAATAAATATCATGGTCATAGAGACCGTGAGCAAACATGATATTATTAAAATTTATTAATAAAAAATTTATTTAAATAATTTAATTATAATTGACAATATGCAGAGATTTAATTAATTGTATAATTAATTTATGTTTCATAATCATAAAGAAATCCATATCCGTATCCTAAGCTTTTCATTAAAAAGGTTTAGCTTTGTAAACCCTAGCTTACTTGAAAATTCGTTATGTAATTAGGTATTCTTAATTGAAGTTTATCGTACAAATGTTAAATTAAATTCAATAACATCTATATATTTACACCTCGTTACATTTGTTATAGCACTCCGTCTAGATCAATAATTACAGTACATAAACACTACATAAAACATAACATCTATATTTTTTATTCGATCGAACGAAATAACACTGTGAACGTGTTTTGAACTGGCTCTCAACGTACCAATTTGACGCCGCGAAATAAACACCGAAAAGCGGCCAAATGACTGTAATCTTCGAGCACAAATCTTGCCAGAGCAATCCGTAATCTAAACAAGGTCATACTCCTTTTATACCAATTATAATAGCGATGCAAAATAACGAACACACCATATGGCGTCATAACAAACCAAAATCGTCTTCAATCTTATTTGTTCTTCGCCTGATATGTTATTAGGTGTCTTGTTAACATTCTCTTTCCTGCTCAGGCTTTAAATTAAAAGGGAATCGGCGCCCGGCTAGCCGTCCGACCGCAACGAACAGTTATTAACAATTCCGGTACAGAAAATATTTTACTTCCACCTTCTTATTAAACTTGTTTCGGCCTTTCTGTTCTATCTTTACGCATCGCTGCAGTAATAATGTGGATAAGAATTTGTTTATGACTTATTGTTTTGCTGTTCTTTTTTTTATTTCGTTGTATAATTTTGCTATTAAGAGGCTTTTGTAATAATATAAACTTATTGTATAGAGAATGTAACTTATAGTACGCACCTATTACTAATATAAAACTAATTTCAAAAGTCCCGTCGTGACTACGATCCATGCAACTGGGTCGAAATATCGACATTAAAAATCTCGTCGTTTTATCGTGGTATGTACCCATTTAAATAAATAATATTCATAATGTACAACTACAAAATAAGTTTAAAATTATTAATTTCAAAAGTCTAATCTATATAAATAATAGAGAAAAATTCAACTTAATTAATCAATCAATCAATTTATTTATTCAATAATATTATTTAGATACATGCATTATGTATACAGGTGGTCAGTAGATGTAGATGGTAAATGTATCTTGCCAATTCAGCATGCAAATTATTTATCAATAAGTATTTAATGATTCAAATGACAATTTCACCATTTAAAATTTACATCTTTACAATAATTTTATAAGTAAACATTTTATAATTATATTACTAAAAATAGTTATTGTAAAGCTGTGTGAAGTAGAGTTATATAGTCCATTTATCGAGAAATGTTATTTTAGAAAATATCAGGCTACGATACTATCAATTGTAGTGGAGCATCAATGAAAAATGTGGCGAAACGGGGAAAAAAATATTCCTTTTGGGAGCTTCCGTTACATGCGCTGCGTTAAACGGTTATAGTGCCGCAAAAATCGTGGATGGCGGAATCATTTACCTTTAAAAGTTCTTGAAAAAAGTCGTAAACGAAGTCGCAGGCGTGTCCGCTTCTTGATGAAGTGACACAAACAACATTCTATGTGTGCGTTTACTTACCATCCTACAAGCTTAAAGGCACACATTAAACATTTCATGAAGTGATGAGTGGTATCTTTTACATTATCTTTTTATTTTTCATCATCATCATCTGAAAATAGCAGTCAGCCAATTATTTTCGATTTTTTTTTAATCTAACTAATGGAATGGTATGATTTGTTTTTTCGTTTGTTTGTTATTATTTAACTCAAAAATTAGCAATAAAAAATATTTCACCGTTATAAAACTACATCTTCAGTGAGTGTTGAAACCGCGGGGCTACTAGTCATTTTTTTTTTACTTACAATATTTCGAGCTTATCCACACAAAAGTTAACATGAACAATTTTATTTTTTAGTTTCTGCTTAACCCATATACGTGAAGCATCGTTACCCGAGGCGCGGCGTCGAGGGCGCGCAATTATGTAATTACGTGTTAGGAGATATGTTTTTATCACGTCCACCCTTGTCTATTGGATGATAATTTGTGTCCGTGTTTTGGTGGCAATTTTGCGTCGTTACTACCACACGTTTTGGGTTAAAAAAACTTTGGAGGCCATATGCCGGCTTATAAATGCATTTTGCCCAAGTCGATCTGGTCTCACATAAGAGCCATTTTGTAAGTCCAATATATTGATTTGTCTTTTTTATTATAACTGTTCTAAGCAATATTAGATCGATAGGCTCTATTTTGGAGACCATCGATGAATGAAACTCATAGGTATTTATTATCTAAATATCATGATAATTGTGATATTGTTATGTAAAGAACTTTTTGACCATTTTACTCTCATTTCTTTTATTTATTGAGGAACGTCTTCACAATTAGCTGTTTTATGTTCCGTGCTTTTCACAATACGCACCGTTTGAAAAGTTCTAAAGATTAATTCCTTCTGTAAGAAAATGTTTATCCACCCTTACGTGAAAGCTTTTTTTATGGTGTAACAGTAACAGTTAACATGAAGAAATTCTAGAAACTATTATTAAAATAAAAAATTAACATCCGCCAAAATTAGTCAGTTTTTACGTCGAGGTTTAAAACCTAAATCATTACCACTTTGATCCAATCACAATATCAAAACCGAAATAATGATCTACAGTTCACAAGTATGTTTGAAAATACACGAGTAAATTTAGTTCCCATTATAAACACAGTGAAATTGTTCCTGGAAAGTATCTTCTACAAATTTCAACACATCTTCTTGTTTTCGCCTTGGAGCTAACAAGGTGTGTACAGTCACGGTTCACCAATTTAGCCAATAATTTACACGTTTGCCTTTCAACGCTTTCGCACATTGTATCTTGTTTTGGGTGAAGAATTTTCTCGATAATCTTATGGATCGATGGTGTCTTAAATAGGCTGGACCAGTCTTAAATCCATGTGGCTCGTTAATTCTTTTTCTACAATCGAAAAAGCTTCGATAATTATAAACTGTATTGGATTGACATACTCGTGTGATAGCAAATGTCAATCCCATACATGATCAAGTTGTCGATCAGATTTGTCATTCCCATACTTTTTTTTTAGTTATCGAAGTTAGCGTTTGTAGAAACAGAATCGACGTGTCACATAGCTATAAGCCCAGCTGGCCTTGTTCCTATTTTGGTTTTTATTATCAACCCTTTAAAATAAAAAAACAAATCAATTGACAAACTGTCATCCACATACTATGATACAAATTACAAAAGTCATCCGGTACTTACGGTGTATATAGTATGTAGATGACACTTTGTTGTCCACTTCAATAAGTTGATAATAAAGACCAAAATAGTGAATTAGGCCACTGGTCTTGAGTTTCAAACTATAGGTAGGACTCAGTTGAACTTTGTATCTAGTTAATTTCATCAAACAGAAATCTGAATAATACTATGAACAAAAAGGAATTTTAAAATGTTAGTAGTTCTTTAATTTTATCCCGTTTTATTTAACCGGCTAGATACTACACATTAACCATCCGGTAACCATTCAACAACTTCAGAACTTCATGTTTGTTCAATTTGTTCTATGTTTGTGGATAGTACTGTATCAACAGTAGTTATTAGTTTTCCACAAATGGTTTTTCATTAAACATGCCCGACACAGACGGCAATATCGATAATATTGCATCGAGTATTATAAGAAATCTCTTTTGTGAGAGATTTCTCATTTCTGTTCTTACTGTGTTTTATTAAAAATGAGGGCTTGCTCGGATAAAGAATCAGTATTTATTTAAACTAGAACAAACGAGGCGGTGCGAGGGAATTTCATTGTGCTACCCTTTTTTAATCCTTTTAGGGGCAGAATTAAACTCTCTTATTAATATAGGAGAGATGCAGGGTGAGTCTTTTGATATCGTCGGTATTTTAATTATAGGTAAGTACATGAATATATTTTATGGACAAGGACTGCAATGGGCAAATATGATCACAATTCAAAAAACTTGAATATGTTTTCTAAAACCAGTGTCAGAGAAATTTCATATCACTGCAATTTATGTCGCCATTAAAGATTATCTTATACCTTCGTATAATGCAAGTGTTGTTCTTGCAGTGTTGTGCATGTGATGTTGATGAGTTGTCTGGAGGCTTGCCGGCTGTTCGAGCTGCTAGTGCTAGAACTTGATGGGTAGTGTACTTAGTGTCCACATTGTTGTTTTGTCAGTCTGAAATTAAAATAAAATATTTGAAAAAAAAAAATAAAAAAAACTGTCGAGAATACTTTGGTGCTTCATAAGCAGGCTAATTCACTTGACGTATGCTAGTTGATATAAACGAAATTGAGATTCTATGTAACAAATGTCATCCGGTGCTTACTGGTGGATATCACAGGTAGATATGACATAAATTCTCAACTGATTTGATGTTTATTTTAATAGGTAGATAAAGACCATAATAGTGAATAGGCCTACTTATGTAACTAATTAGTAACTTCACTTCAATCTAAACTTAGATAACGTCCATTATCTTACAGTTAACTAACTATTACTTTAAGTCATTTTGTTCACGTGATCTTCAATTTTAAATCTATCTTTCAAAATAAAATATTGAAGTTGAGAAAGGAGATTGAAACTCTTTCATACAATTTGGGCCACGAATGTAAAAGGATGAAATAAGTGTCAATGAATAGCTTAGATATTATTAAACTTTCACTGAAAATATTATAGAATTTGACAATCTGGAATTAGAGATATACGAGATTTAGTAAAAGTGAGGTTATTTAAGATAACAGCTGATAGATATTACCTACATAATGAATAGCTAATTTTTCAAGTGTTTGATTTTATTATTAAACTTAGACCATTGTTAATTTACTTTTCGAATTGGATGAATGATAAGATAGAATTCAAATGACTGATGAGATCATGGTAAGTAGGGTAAGGTCTTAACGGTGAAAGAAAAACACCATGAGGAAACCTGTATTCCAGAGAGTTTTCTTAATTCTCTGTGTGTGTGAAGTCTGCCAATACGCTTTGGGCCAGCATGATGGACTATTGGCCTAACCCCTCTCATTCTGAGAGTAGACTCGAGCTCAGCAGTGAGCCGAATAATGAGGGTAAGGTAAGTAAGGCTCAAGGGTAAAGAGTGATAAAATAAAACACTTTATTTAGTTGATTTTTATTCATTTTCAATTATAATTAATATATCATCTAAGAATTGTGCAGGGGGTACTATATTTTCTTGGTACGTAGCCCGACTAAGGTACCATATTATTGACATAACATGTGCGCAGAAGCCTAAAGCCCTTTTGCCTACAATGCAATTGAAATAATCATTCAATATTGCTTCTCTACCTCTGCAAGAGCTGTCAACAAAAACATAAACAAAATAAGTTTTTCGACTAATATGTCTAGACTGTATGCATCCCCGAAGTAGCCATGAGCTATTTGAAGCCGACAGCTCTCGAAGTAGGCTACTGCTGACCTCCCTGCACACTTCTATTAAATAACCATCGTTACCCCTTACATTCTCTCCATAATATGAACGTGCCTGCTTTTTAACAAAGCAAACAACATTTTTGAAACAATTTGATAAATACCTAATGGTATGAGAATTAGTTCACTGTGGGTTAGCTGGGGAAAAACATTTAAATTATCATTACATCCCAGCCTTCAATAACTAAATGAATATCACATAGACGATTATTCTCAGGAACATAATACTTTAAAAAGAGGAACAGCTCTCATATATCCTGGTAATACAATAGTAGGTTCTGGTTGGTTGTTTCTATCTTCTCCAGGCTGGCTAGCAGAAGGCTCAGTTAGAACTCGGGAAGAAGTTGATGGGCCTGAGACTATATGGACAGCAGCCCTGTCTGCAGCCACCCAACAATTATGGCAGATGTGGTTTCCTTGTTTTATCTACAACAAACATACATCACCTTCATTATAGTATTCATACTACACTCTTCTATATTAATATTATAAAGCTGAAGAGTTTGATTGAACGTGCTAATCTCAGGAACTACTGGTCTGATTTGAAAAATTCTTTCAATGTTAGCCCATTTATCGAGGAAGGCTATAGACTGATATATAACTAACTAAACAATGAGGCTGTCACAAACATGCAATATTATCATTTCAAAATCATAAATAACAATGTACATTGGTTTAACTTACAGTTTGAGGCATAATACATTCTTCTATGGCATTATAAATTCTCAGTTCACAAGATGAGCCTGTATGAAGCAGACGAGTGACTTGTGATGCAACAGAGCGACCACAGCGGAGGCAAACATTACGGTGGCCAAATTGTCTTGGTTGATCAATAGCTGATGTTTGTTCCAGCAAGCTTAGCAAATACTGTTGTTTACCTGAAATATTGAAAAAATTGTTTATATCAACAAATTCTGTTTACTCTATACTTGGCCCCACCTGTAACCTGCTTTGTCGTGGGCCTACACTGTAAATCCGTCTCCTAAAGGGGAGGCCTGTGTGCAGCAGTAGAATGTAGGGCAATGATGTTACTTAGCTGATTTTACTATTTAAATGTTATCAATCATTGATGGTAAACATTGTAAGGAAAACTATAGGTTAAATTGATAGATGCCAGTTAGCTAATAAATACGCGAGTACTTACAGGCTGCGGTGTACGCCATCGACGAATCACTAAGAGAATCATTTCGTCATTCAAGACTCGTCTGCCTGTGGTATTACAACTAGTTGTTGCTTTTTCCTTTTTCTTTTCTATGCCACAGTTCACACAAAGATCCATGATGTCGATTTCCAATCGATAAGCCGGCAAATAAATCCAAACTAAGGAGCCAAAGTCAAACGTGTAAACAATTAACAAAGTTTTTTAAACGCATACGCCGGTCGCCGGGACTGCTGTCATGTCACTGTCAACATAGATAAAAATAGAGTCGTAATCAACTCGTGAAACGATTTTGTAAATGAGAATCGATTTTTAGATTTCTATTTATTACTTATATCTTGATTCACAGTAGATTAATTTAATTGAACTAAATAGTTTTTAATATTGTTACTATATTTATATCCCCATTAGCCTCTTCTATATTTTTATATAAAATTGATATGCATACAAATCGATTAAAATTATCGATTACCTATTTTATTTTTGATCTTATCTTATTTTTTACATTTCTCATCTTCCAGATTGTGAATTGAGCTGATTTTTTAAATGATTTAGTAGAAAAAAATAACGGATTTTTTAAGCTATCTTTCAACCTATTACAACTTGGGCCCAGAAGTTCCCGTCTCCTTTCTCTTTTCTCTCAGAATTTCTCTGTTCATTTTAATCAATCGGTCCCAGACTACTTATAATATAGTTGGAATATAAACTACATCCTAAACCCTCAAACCTAAATTGGAGCAAAATATTTGATCAAAGTTCTTCATCGGAAAATATGAAGTACTGCATACAATAGCAAAGTATGTTGTATTGTTGAAATTTAATTCATAAAACTATAAAAAAAAATTGATATAAATCAACAGGAAGGTCTCAAAAGAGAAAAATAAGTAGTTATGATGGGAATTTGTTATTCATTGTATATCATTTCTTTCGCAAAGTAACGCCTTCTATTCAATATTTAAGAGATTTTCATTCACCTGAGGCTTCTGAGAGTCTGGAGAAATAAAAGAGCCTTCAATATTCATTGCCGGGCACAGAGTAAATTATGCATATTTCCTTTTCCAATATCAGAAACATTGAGTCCCTTGACCGGGAATCCACTCTTTTATACGAGGACCGTTTTTATAGCGCCAATTTTTTCATTCTAAAATTACCCTTTTTGTTTCGAGACAAATCTCAGCAAAATTATGCTATTACGGCTTGGATGAAATCCTTATAGCGCGGGTTTTGAAAATAGTAGCACTACAAATTCTATCTATACAGCTATTTGAAAAATATTTTAAAAGTACTTGTCTATGAAACCATTTTAGCTGTTCTTTCCATTTTTGTATGTTTATTTTTCAGCATTACATAAGGTATTGTAGTGATTTTTATGGGATTTTTCTTCTTCGTTTGCGGGTATTATCCGCACTTGGCCATTATGTTGGTCGATGTGCATAGGTCCATTTGGTGCTGGTCACCGCTGTAGTCACTCTAGCCAGCATAACATCTTCAGAAGTTTAGCAGGCTACCCCGAAAGCCTACCCCTAAAGACGAACACCTCATGGAGTGTTTCTGAGGAACCAATGAATGCAGCCCGTTGTTGCTGCATCTAAATCTAAGCATAATCGTGTATTGGTTTTTCTTCTTAATTAGTTAGTTCATTCTATGGAAGTAATTAGGTTTAGTATGGCTTGGCTTTCATTGAAACCGGGTGCAAGGATAAATTTTCAGTCTCAATTTTTTGTATTTTTTTTAAGAATATGAGCCATATTTTTAAAATATGACCAATTCCCATTACCTAAGGATACTAGTCGCTCTGATTAATTTAAGAATTAGTCAGAGAAACAGAGTGTTAAGTGACCGAATCCATGACCATATTATGACATGATCATACAAGATCATTGTTGTTATAAGATTTCATGATATTTTGTTATCTTACATTATTTATTTTTTTAATACATTGCGCGCTATACAAAAAATCAAACAAGTATTCCTAATATAAGCTTCATACCAACAGCTGTGTCACATTTTGCTATATAAACTAATTATTTCATGTAATTTTCATAATGCAGATAAGCCGACGTACATTTTGACCTACATACTCAGTCACATCGAATAAAGCAAATATGCCTCAACGAGTAAATAGACTACATATCCCGCTGTTATAATCATTTACCTTTTTATTTTAACTCCATATTAAAAGTATTAAGTAGGTTAAATCAAATAAAAGCATGCGAGTACAATGTGAAAAGGTTATCGATATAACTGTAACTAGAGGAAAATACTTGTAATGATTTAATAAACACTTCAAATAATATTTTTTTTTTGAACAAATTTAATTCAAACAATATAATGACGCAGTGCAGGGTAGAGAGATTATAAAGCTGAAGAGTTTGTTTCGGACCAGTAGTTCCTGAGAACTCTTCTTTAGATTAGCGCGTTCAATCTAACAAACAAATTGTTTGATTGAACGCGCTAATGTCAGGAACAACTGGTCTGATTTAAAAAATTTTTTCAGTGTTAGATATATCATATTTATCAAGGAAGGCTATATTTTCCTCATATTCATACGGAATCGGGAACCACGCGGGTGAAACAGCGCGGCGTCAGCTAGTTATAAATAATCATCATCAGCCTATTATAATGGCCCATCACAGAGCCAGGGGCCTTAGCCATGTGCCACGTCGATTCTCTTTCTACAAACGCTAACGATTCAAAAACTAACAAAATGTATGGGAATGACAGATCCGATCGACAATTTGATCTAGTGACATGTCAATAGTTTTATAATTTTCGAAGCTTTTCTTTTAAATATCTGTCTGTTTAACCGGGCTAATCTCTGGAATAGCTGAACCGATTTTAACGAGACATTCACTGGTGGAAGAGGAAGTCATAGAACAACCTATCAGCTACTTGTCCCGAAAAAATACATAATTCCCGCGGAATTCGTGAAAAACAGAATTTCACGCGTACGAAGTCGCAAGCTTCAGCTACTAAAAAAAATAAAATAAAAAACACAGACGTTCCTCTAAGTCTAAACAAATATGTGTACATTTTATTAAGTCACGGCGCTCTTCGAGATAATAAACTCTATGAATATTTTAGGTGTACAAAATTTTACCGTGCGAAGATTTTTCTTTTTATTTCTCTTTTCTCATTATATTTTACTACAAATAAGTACAAAGTTACAATACTTTGTACTTAATTACATACTTGTGTATAAATTGAACGTATTGTAATTACTTTTCTTTTTATTATTTTTAATGTCTAACACTAAAATGTTTATCCATTAGAATTACCGCTGTTTATATTAGTAGATTTTTTAGTACATTTCTCAAAATCTACTGTCCAAATTGGTTCCGATATGTTATGGCATCTAAATTAGGTACCTACAGCCCGTTCAAATGCTGATCATTTCGTTAAAAATTAAGTCGTTCAAAAATTTTGAGAGGGTTTCATACACACATTCAGACACCATCGTGTATATCTAAAAAAATACTTAGCTAAAAGTAACTCAAAGAGAACAATTCTCACGTGGAGAAAACTTAGAACGCTCTGGTAACACTAGATTATCATTCCTGAAGGCGCTCGTAGCAATTATTCTTCTATAAGCTAACTGTTCGAACGTGTAACGTTAGTATCTGTCGGGGGCGAACACTTGCGCTTTTCTTAACAAATGGCCGCCATAAATTAATAAACTAATACCGTCAGCTGTTTATTCCTTTCAAATGAACTATTAAAGGATGTTCCTTAACGCGTACATGTTTAAAAATAGCTGAAAACATACTTTTCGTCAAAACAGATCATTTTTGGTTGGTTATATATCGTGATATTTCTAGACTAGTTACGCTAATAATAAAGGTGAATTCTTGTCTATCTATGTGTATCTAAGTGCATGTTTTAGTTACTCCTTCATATTGTAACTTATCACCGATTTGGCTGAAATAGGAATAGAGTATAGTTAAATATATTCTGATAAAAATCAAATTCAGGTGATATTATAACTTAAACATTCGGTGTTTCGTAGCTTGGAGTTATTTGGAGACGATTATTTCCTAAATTGTTTTAAACGCTTTCGTATTAGGCATCACTAGAATAATGAATTCTCTGCCTATAGTGTAAAAATATAGCACACTAACAAACTAATATAATTGGTAATTATAATGTTGACTGAAAATAAGAAATATGTTACTTTGCAATGCTTGAAAATAGAACTTAATTGACTTAGTTTAGAGTTGAAAGTTTACTATGTGCGAAAAAAAACAATCAGTGATATGATAGAGAGTTTAGAATTTGTGGAATTGTAAATGACTACTTACCTGTTACGAAATTACTTCCAGTTCAAGATTGTAGTACAGTTGTACTTCAACGTTGTTTTTCCAAAATAAAAAATGTCTAGTTACTTTGTCCAGGAAAAAACAACCATAGATATGATAGAGAAGAGAGTTAACGAATTGTGGAATTGTAAATGACTACTTACCTAATACGAAATTACTTCCTGTTCAAGGTTGTAGTACTGTTGAACTTCAACTTTGATTTTTCAAAACCAATAAAGGTACCTTGTATTCTTAGTAGGATTTTTCAGTACCTCAACGTTGTTCTTAGTGGAATTTTATATTTACTCTCCAATTACCAACAAACGCCTGTGAACATAAATTTTCAACGAAACATTTTGTTTTCTAAAAAGTTCAAAATTACAGCGCAATTAAACAAACAAATGCCCCAGTTAAATACTATAATTTATTTAACTGCGTTCAACAGTTCAAAAATCACCAAATAACTCTAGCTGCTAGCTAATCCTTCCAATAAATCTTGCTGACCGCCTTCGAAAGACATAAAAGTCAAGCTTAATTTACCGCTACAGATAATGATACAATTGCAAATTATCCAGGATTCAACATTGGGCCGTTGTTTATCTTTAATCACCCTTTTTTCCCTCTTTCACCCTTTCTGAAGTGGGGATTAGGGTGCCTAAATTATGGCCCAACCTCTGGTAAAAGCGGGTATGTAAAATAAAATGTGACACGTTACAACAGTATGTTTGCATAATTAAATTATGTGGACCCACCGGTATCATATCGTTTACCTACCGTGGATGTATTACACTTTTGGTCATAAAATTTAACACGTATCGCGCAAAATACTGTAATATTCTATTCGACCAATATTTATTTTCCACTTGGGAAATATCTGAAATAAAAATACCTATCTTTCGTTATTTTCACTTTTGGTCGTAAAATGTAACAACTGTTTAGATTTTGCAAAAATGCAATATTATTCTTTTCAAAATTTAGCAAAATTCTTCTTCGTAGGTTTAATTTTGAGGAATGAATTTATCCCAAAACCAATTTATTAAAAAAAAAAAAATCGCAAGACTCGTAAATAGTGAATAAATATTAACTTCATACTTATTTTCAAAGCTAGGTAAGTACCTATAAATCAAACTTGGGAAAAAAATCTCACTCAAATTCAACTTATTTTTACATAAATGAGAAACTATAAGTGAGTATAAATCTTACACCAACAATCTCAACAAGCAAGTAAGTTAGTTTCTTTTAATGAATATTATCGCAAAGTCTCACTTACAAAATCAAAAACCCTGCTCTACCAGAGAGTGTTAACTTCACTTTGGAAATATTTTTCTCCAGTCACACTACGGTCCAGGTAAATCTCTATATAAACGCGGACTCGGTAAACGAAATTATGCGGTGGCACGCGGTTTTTCTCACCCCCTCCAACCCCCGACCTAACTCATGATTTTGCTTATCTCGGATAGGAAAATTTAAATGCGATTTCGACTCACCCCATCTAGTTCCTGTGTAAACGAGAATTTGTACCCCTTCACCGATATCTTGAGTGGCGAATTGTTTGAGCAAAAGGGATTCTGAACAGGTTTGAGCGAATGCCACTTTGAATTTCCTACATTTTGTTCGTACTAAGCCTCTGACGTCTTCCAAATAAGCTTTTGTTATAACATAAAGCTTTAGACAAACGGCTTGTGCTGCATTCTACAGGATCATTGCGCACTGCAGACGTAACGTACCAGCTTTCAATATCCAGGTGATTTCTGGTCAAATAAAAAAAAATATTAAAGTGTTTTATAAATTCATACCAATTATTCATTTCTAAGAAAAGAGTTGGGACGTTAGTGAGTATATCTTCGTGCCTCAAACAACACGTTAAATCGGTCAGTTCTTTACATTATCAATGGCATCTTATAGTGATCTTTACAGACTCAATTATAACAAAACAGTGTGATGCTCCATAACCCATCTTCTAGGCCTGCCTTAGTGGCCTAAGTGTCTAAAACAACGACCGTATAGAAAACTTAATTGTATATTAACCTTAAAGTTAACAGCAACCCAACTTCAAGTATAAAAACTATTCGTTTTTCACTATCTCGTAAAGATCAACCAGAAATCTTACTGCTACTACTCTACTTAAAGTACGTACTTACTGTATAAATTATTATCAATGGATCTAAATGCAATGAAATTATTTAGGTGTTTACCAGGTAGTTCTATATTCGAAAGTTCGTAGGTAAGAGTACTTTGTCTAGTTTGCGGCTAAAACAATTAACCGTTAAATGTGTACCTAAATACTTCACTAACATTTGCGGTTCGGGTTATTTTGGAAGTACCAACATTAAGGGACCCGCATGTTTAAGCACTTCGACAACAGTAATTGTAGGGTGTAATAAAATTTTAATGAAACCTTTTGAAATATGCAATCGTTTGGTTAGCATTATTAAATTTTCTCCGTACCGTACCATTATGAACAGCATTTTGTTTCGCACTCATAGATTGTATTCTAACGTAGATACGACATATAGCTATACTGATCTCTCATATTATATATGCTAATAATAGATAGTATTATTAAGCTTATAATAAATTAAATAAGCACTAAGTTATCTCTCGGGAACAATACTTTCTTTTTACAAGTGAACTAAATCTATATTGTACAAAAAATTATGTTGTAACCTATCACGTTACGTTATCAACCCATATTCGGCTCACTGCTGAGCTCGAGTCTCCTCTCAGAATGAGAGGGGTTAGGCCAATAGTCCACCACGCTGGCCCAATGCGGATTGGCAGACTTCACACACGCAGAGAATCAAGAAAATTCTCTGGTATGCAGGTTTCCTCACGATGTTATTCCTTCACCGTTTGAGACAAGTGATATTTAATTTCCTAAAATGCACACAACTGGAAAGTTGGAGGTGCATGCCCGGGACCGGATTCGAACCCACGCCCTCCGAAATCGGAGGCAGAGGTCATATCCACTGGGCTATCACAGCTCTTAGTTGTAACCTATACTTATACTAAAAAAAACAAATGATATATCCAGAATGTAATAGTATTGATGGCCTTTCAAAACAAAGTATAGTAAAATGGTATTATTTCAAAACATGAATCTTAGTTTAAATCTCTTTGAAGGATGAAATTATCACACAAGTCTGTGTTAATAATGAATTGTTTAAGAAGTTTTTGTAACAAAGTTTAATAATAACCTAGATCTAGTTAAAAGTTCATTTTAGAAATGTAGGTACAACACCTAATTTGTCATATTTTAGTCTTTGACATGGTGCTCACGTATTCAGCGTGAACTGTAGAATCATGCGGTTCAGTGTCTCTTTTGTTGTGGGCATAATTACACACCACCAACCCCTAATTTATATGCTAGAGTTGGTTGACATGTGTAAAATACATTCATCATTCAAAAACAGCCCATATTTGTGAATATACTTTAGTTTCAAAGACTTCTAATAGATATATTATATCAGATTAATCATCATCATCATTATCATTAACAGCTGATGGACGTAAAATGCTGGAAGGTGATTCCAGCACCTTGAGACCCCAACGTCCATCGGCTCTTCGAACTATGTGGCCTGCCCATTGCCATTTCAGCTTCGAGACTCGCTGAGCTATATCAGTGATTTTGGTTCTTCTGCGGATCTCCTCATTTCTGATTCGATCACGCAGAGAAACAACAAGCATAGCTCACTCCATCGCCCGCTGAGTGACTTTGAGCCTTTTTATGAGGGCCACAGTTAGCGACCAGGTTTCGGATCCGTAAGTCGTCACTGGCAACACGCACTGTCGAAGACTTTCGTCTTCAGGCACTGAGGAATTTTGGACGAAAAGATATCGTGGAGTTTCCCGAACGCTTCTCAATCGCGTTGGATTCGGCGGTTTACCTCCTTCTCAAAATTGGACCTACCTAACTGGTTTGTGTGTCCTAGGTATATATAATCAGATTAATACTGCTTCTTATATAGTAAATGTCAGTTACTTAACATTGGTAGTATATAATAACATAGCAACTGACATAACCCCTCAGAGGTTCTTCCGTTCCGAGCATAGACACTTATAATAAATATCTATCTATGAGTATAATACAGTGCCACTAAGGATCCCATTAAAACTTAACTTTGTATAGTTTGAAACTGTTAGCAATAGCTTGTAGTAACAAAGTTACAGGTTAGTAGGAAGGCAGCAATGCGTTTAGACCAATATTCTCATATTCGTAAAGACTCGATTTTAGGAAAAAATAAGGAAATTATAAAATCAATGGTTAGTTCTCCTTTTATCTTTACAATTTCTAAAGTATTCCAGAAATCTGTTTGTCTGACTGTACTCACAGTATACGCTGTACATCAATTACTAATGCATTGTGGTCAAAGAGAGAAAAAAATCACCCTATTCGAGTGAAACATCGAAACCATTTTACGTTGCTCTACCCGACCTGTCGTATTGGTATCTGACATTTGGGTCACATGTATAAATGTCAAAGGGAAAAAGCAATGATCAATTGGTATACGGACTGTAGTTGCAAGAGCAGAGGGTTCTGTAGAAAGTTGTTTTTTTTAAATTTTACTTTTATTTTGACTTATTATTATTATGTAGTAGTCTTTAACCTTACCTTATCAGCCGATAGAAGTCCACTGCTGGACATAGGCCTCTTGCATGGACCTCCAAGCACAACGGTGTCGTGCCACCATCATCCAGCGGCTCCTTGCAACCCGCTCGATATTCTCGGTCCACCTCAGCCCAAGCATTCCGGTGCTGGGTCGATTTAAAAAATTCTTTCAATGATAGCCCCTTTGAAACCGCGCGGTGTCAGCTAGTAATATATAATTACGATCTAGCCAGCGTATTGATAGGTAATTAGTTAGTAATAAAAATTGGCATAAACTCATAATATTACTAAAACTAAATTACATATTATTATACTTGCTAAATAATTGGCAAAAAATTATGGTTTTAATAAAAAATGTAATTTAACAACTCATTTCCGTATGTTGATTTGCTTAATTACCTCAACTCTTTAATTTTAATAGGGAAATATACCGTAACTCTGTAGGATCAAAAAGGTTGTAAGAATGATTTGTAAGGTACTTGATGAAGAAGCTAGAAACAATTAAAACGAAGTTTATATGCTATACAAACAAATGGTCAAAATCAAATACGAAACACAACTTTTATTATGAGTATTTATAGGTGTTACCATTTTATTTATGTCACGATTTTGTATTTTGCTCAAGGGAACCTTAACAAAAACATTACACAGAGAACCCGCCAAGCTATTGAGAATCAATATAATATGGCAAATGATACCATTAACCAATAAAATATACTACTGGGAATTACTGTACGAAACGTTAGCGGAACGAACTTAATTTTGCTTTTATTATATATTAAATAAATATATATTATTAATTAAATATTTTGATAGAATGAATAGAATTGATTTAATGAATGATTAGAATTCTCGTGAATGATTAGCAGGCAATGTCGTGAAATATATCTAATATATAAAATTCTCGTGTCGCGGTGTTCGAACTTGAACTCCTCCGAAACGGCTCGACCGATTTTGATGAAATTTTTTGTGCATATTCAGTAGGTCTGAGAATCGGCCAACATCTATTTTTCAAACCCCTAAATCCTAGGATAGGGTAGTGGTAGGGTAGGGGTATGGTATAGGGTAGGGGTAGGGTAGCGGTAGGGTTGGGGTAGGATAGGGGTAGGGTAGGGGTAGGGTAGGGGTAGGGTAGGGGTAGGGTAGGGGTAGGGTAGGGGTAGGGTAGGGGTAGGGTAGGGTAGTGGTAGGGTAGGTTTATGGTATAGGGATAGGGTAGGGGTAGGGTAGTGGTAGGGTAGTTGTAGGGTAGGGTAGGGTAGGGGTAGAGTAGAGGTAGGGTAGGGGTAGGGTAGGGGTAGGGTAGGGGTAGGGGTAGGAGTATGGTAGTGTAAGGTAGGGATAGGGAAGAAGTGCAAATAAATAAATTAATAAGTCAAAGCGAAGCTTGAGCGAGTGCGCTAGTATATATATATATTTCACGACATTGCATGACTCATAATGAGTACACACACACAGTGAAGAAATTTTCCATTTTGCAAAGTGTGTACCTACTCGTAGTATGTGGAATGATTTCCCATATTAAAAACCGCCATTATACGTGCCACTGATAACAGGACATAGCTTCATTTTATATGCAACATGTACCTATATAAATTCAGTTGTGATGCAATACAAAATAAACTCGATAAAATATTTTGTATAGAAAAAAGTTAGTGTATAAAAAACTCTGTGACAGCTTACATTTTCAATCATTCTAGTCATGACACTTGTACAATTTATTTATGCCAAATTATGAAAGGTCCTTAGTACCCTCACTGTATATCAGACGCGTAACAAAACATTTGGGAGAGTCATAAAATATCGGCGTTAATATGACATGATTAACGCAAAATTGTTCGGTCTTGAATTAATGCATTTTATTGAAAATATTACGCGATTCGTACATGGATATACCCTTATTGAGGCATTACAATAAATCTTTATATTGTGCATTATTTTTATGGTATGCATCCCTGTGGAATAAATAGATTCCGCGACCGCTTTATCGTTCATGTTACCCGAACTATAAAATGGCACATTAATGCAAAACCCATACTAATATTATAAATACAAAAGTAAGTCTATCTGTCTGTTACTTTTTCATGGCTCAACCGCTAAACCGCTTCGCATCCAAATTAAGAAACTTGATATAAAGATAATTGGACCTTGATAAAGTAGCTTACGCTACTTTTTATTCAGGATAAATCCATGCTTCCCGCAGGATTAGAAAAAAAAACGGAATATTACGCAAACAAAGTCACGGACAATCGCTAATACTATATAGGCTCAAAATAATGGTTATAGGTATAGTTTGATATCTTTTTACATCTGTATGCCTCCGAAACTTGTGAGTGGCTGGTATTAAAGAGTCTATTACTATCACTCTAAGTTCATCAACCATCAAGTTTCGTAGTGGCTATATCCCATAAAACACCTCCCCAATATACAAATAACCCTGACGATAATTATAACTATCTATAATATAATATAACAATCCATCTATGATATAACGATCTATCTATAATTATAACTATCAGAAATGAAGATACGCAGAAGAATTAAAGTCACCAACATAACTCAACAAGTCGCGAAGCTGAAGTGGCAATGGACGGAGCACATAGTTCGAAAAGCCGATGGATGGAATGGCGACCCCGCACTAGAAAGCGCAGTGTTGGTCGACCCCTCACCAGGTGGACTAACAACCTCAAGCGAGTCGCAGGGATTTGCTGGATGCAGGCGGCTCAGGATTGTGATGTTTGGAAGTCCCTAAAAAATGTCTGTTCTGCAGTGGACGTCCATCGGCTGATATGATGATGATGATAACGACAATAACGGAAAAATAAAGATGAAAAAATATTACCAAAAAGCAAATCGGGTATACTCGTATTCGTCCACAGTAAATACAATACAAAATACTTAGCACAGATTAGCTGACTAAAGGAATAAGATTACTAGCGATGATACAAATCTGTTTACCCGATATAGGGGACGAAATATGAAACAATATTTGCGTCCACATTTCGTAAATAAATAGCCCGGTCCCGTTATTATTACGAAACTGTAGTACTGTTAAATAAATAGGGGATGGAATTAGAGTTCAATTTATTATAATCCTACTTATATGCTGGTAGGTCTATTTAAAAATAGAGGATTAATTTTCCATACAATACTGTTCAAAATCTCGTTTTTCGGAATACTCGTATTTTCTATTATCGTTAACAATAACTTTCAAACGCTATACTAAACTACACTATATAACTTTGTTTGCATATTGCGATAATTTTCGTCACATAGTTAGTATACCTATTACCTGACGAGCTAAGAACTGCATACGAGTAAAATTTTGTTTTCCGTGAGGAAAAATTTTGTTATTTGTTTCTATCTTTGCATTAAATAGGCTCCGAAACTGCTAAACCGATTCAAAACATTCTTTCTCTGTTGGGACGGGGATGTAGTTTTCGGGGTGTAACACTAACATCTTCCGACCTCTGCTAGGCTATTCTGTAACGATATTTTAATAACTCGCAAGTGCGAGTTTCGAATTCACCTCTATCTCCCTCTGTTTAACACGATACTATAGAATGAGAAAGATTCGAAACTCGCACTTTCGAATTATACAACACATCGTTAGAGAATAGCCGTGCTGGACTGAGAAATTTACTGAAAATTTCTTAGAAGACGGCGAAAGTAAGTATTATATAGCCCGACACAAGTATCAAACCCAGGACCTCGGAATCTCAAACGATATGAAGACGTTTTAAATAAACTAGTAAGTCTGAAAGCTCTATTCGTTTATAGGAAACTAGCGGACGTCCGTGACTTCGTCCGTCCTTAGATCTGTTTAATCCGGCCTAAAATCCGTTTTATACTATAAACTACCTCCCTGCCAAATTTCATAATCGTACGTCAAGCGGTTTTCGATATTTCGTGATGCTTCGTGATGACCTTTCGCATTTATATATTAAGATTAAAGATTTATTCGTAGCTGTCTGTACTGTTTCAGATAAACAAAGCAAAGTGTATCATGTAGTGGCATATTTAAAGCAAGGTACAGTGCTAGTAACAGCTAAGCTTAAGCCGGTTACGTCCCTCCCTATTTTCTGATGGAGATTTATGTTAGGGGATCAAAAGTTTGCAACCCCGCTCGCTATATCAACATTACGTACGAAATACAAATTCACCACCAACAAACTTATTATTATGGATCCGGGGTATTTTTTATAGTTGATTAGGTACTAATAATTTTCTGTGGTTTATACATTATCATCGCACATTTTATATACATACTTATACAACATTTATTAATTTTCACAATATATTAGTATATTGCCAAAAATATTAATATCTAAAAATATAATCATATTCATATATTATCAATGGAGTTACGAGTAATTACGAACATTTATTAAAAAAAAATATCTACAATCACCGAGTACTTTTAAATTTTTTGACGAGTCAATCGTCGTTATTAATCCATATTCGGCTCACTGCTGAGCTCGAGTCTGCTCTCAAAATGAGAGGGGCTAGGCCAATAGTCCACCACGCTGGCCCAATGCGGATTGGCAGACTTCATATCACACACGCAGAGAATTAAGAAAATTCTCTGGTGTGCAGGTTTCCTCCTCACGATGTTTTCCTTCACCGTTACGATGAGTCAATACGAACATGTAAAAAAAAAAACAAAATAGTACGGCGACCCCAGTTACGAACCCGCACCCTTGGTTACAGGTACGAGTGCGCTCCCAAAGCCACTGCGACTATGTGTACGAGAAACAGCGAAATATTCGATATGTACCAAGTTTTCATACATTAATTCATGCATTATTATTATTATTATTATTTCTCTGTATATTTTTAAATGGGTGTATAGCCTGAAATAATGATATTATTTTTAAAATGAAAACCAAATAACATTATTAGAAATTAATAATTCGTTTGAATTAATTTCGTTATTTTTGGCTACCAAAAAAGGTGTTAGGAGAGAACAACGAACATAATAATATAAAAAAAAAAACAAAATAGTACGGCGACCCCAGTTACGAACCCGCACCCTTGTTTAAAGATACGAGTGCGCTCCCAAAGCCACCGCGACTATATGTACAACTAGAGGGCGACCGCGACTTCGTCCGCGTAAATATACAAAATAGCGCCAAATATACAAAATATCGCCTGGCGGTACGACCTTAGAGCGGGGCACACGATGCGTTGCGGCAACGCAACGGTGCGACTTCGGAGCGGCACCGCTCAGTTGTTTATGCGTCACAAGGATTTACATACTGTCCAACGTTGCGGCGCCGCACCGCTTGTGTGCCCGCTGATACTGTGAAATCTTTGCGATACGGTGCCCCAACGCATCGTGTTGCCCCGCTCTAACTAGTAGGGCGGTTACTGGCCACGACCGACTTCTACTGTCACAAGCCTTAAACAATTTAGAACATTTAAAATTCCTAGTTGGCCTGAGTTAGGAATCGAACCCAAGTTAAAATCATCAATGTTCTCTTCTAGCTGAACTGAGGTATCAACGTAAACTGTGACTTTGACTAAAACATCCCCACGTACTTATTTGTGTTGCGTGTATTTATTTACTCGTGTTAATGCTGGCACTGTTTGATGATTGGGGTTGTTTTGGTTCGCTATTTAAACTACAGCCCCTTCATTCTATCGCCGCATTGACATTATTAGTTCTAAGTATGTTTGGGTGACTAGTGAGTTTTTGCGACACAACACAATACGAAATTAATAACAATACTTTTCGTGACAAAATAGTTTGTGAAGGTAATAGCAACATATCGGCCCAAATTTGCAAGCACATACATTGGTGTGTACTTGCAGTTTCATCTTTTTTTTTATTATTTACAACTTAGCTCTTGACTAATCTCACCTGGTGGTAAGTGATGATGAGGTCTAAGATGGAAGCGGGCTAGCTTGTTAGGAAGAGAATGAAAATCCACATACCTTTTTCTACACGACATCGTACCGGAACGCTAAATCGCTTGGCGGTACGTCTTAGCCGGTGCCGGTGGTAACTAGCCACGGCCAAAACCTCCTACCAACCAGACCTGGATTAATTCAAAAAACCTCAATCGGCAGTTTGAACTAATGGAAACATATCATATGTACTTGCAGTCTCATCTTAGTCAACAAATACTACGAGTATCTAATTGAGATAAGCGGCAGCGTATCTGCCTAATTTGAGTGAACACCAGCCAGTATATATTATTATCTTAACAGGAAACATTTAGAACTACTATACTGTATACCATCTTCTTTATCTGTTCTATATCTCTATGATCTATGCTATTCTATCAGACATTATCAAAGTGACTAATGTGTTAAACAAAACAAAGGTTTATTAATTAAGTAATTAATTTGAAGAATGACTAATAAACTTTAAATGATAAAATCGTACCTATTTAAAGTTAAAAAAGTCAAACCAAACCGTAATTAATAAGGAACCGCCAAATCAGTTTAAACTAGCGAAGCTCACATTTCTGAACTGGAAACTCAAGTTGAAATTACTTTTACAAAATTAGTTTTTGATGGACGTAAATGTTATTCTTTCAGCCAGTTAGTTGGTTGCCGAAAATAACTGTCCCTGTCAACGGTTTTCAGAAACTTTACACTGCGAACTTATAGAGAAGACTGTAACGATTTATTATACGGAAATAGAAAAGTATACGAAGCGTGGCCTTGTTTTGAATAATGTGTGATTTAGCATGTCTCTCTTATTAGACCTATTGTGCATCAAGGAGAATTCTTTCATAAAACGAACTTTAAGACTGTGTTGTGAGATACCGAATGTTTTTGTATTTACAAATGATAAACACTGGCTACAGTCTTGTATTCTGAGACATAAGATATAGTGACGGATTTCTTTGTGGTTCCACATCAAATAGATGTAAGCTTTGAATATTGCTGGTATTTATTGTAAACACAAACTTGAGTCTTTTAAGTAAGCAACCTCAGATGTTTTTGATTAATTGCTTCATCAAGTAATTTATTCAAAGTTGGCAATTAAAAAGAAATCGTAAATCTTACGTGATTGGCAGACAATTCATATTCTAATATATGTAATTATCTAAAAAAAATATAACTAATTACTTAAAAAACAGCCGAACTGTGATAGTATTTATATAGGTTATTTATTTAGTAATTACAAGGGGTAATTAGTTTTTGATAAACCCCGAAAAAATGTATTTTTCCAAGTTAAGAAGTAGTATTTTAAATTTCAGCCAAATCCATTCTATAGTTTTTACTTTTTTAAAAGTTAGTATGGATGGATGGACTTTAATGTCCTTACAACTTTATCATTTATAATATTGGTGGGATTTTCAATTCTTTCAATTCTAGATGATAGAGATGATAGAAGATGAATTCATAAAATGCATTTCGCGTGTAGAATATATTTTTGAACTGTATCTCTATAGTAGGGCATTTAATCTTTATAAAAAATTGCTGTATCTTCAGACAGCGCGATAACTTATTGTTACGAAGTTCTTTATTATTGTTTATGGCGCGAAAGTTTTTATTAACCGAGGCTTATTACACGGGGTTGATCATAAAAGGAAGTTTTCTATTGTGGTAACATTCTCGTAAAACATACTCGTATATTGGGTGTGCTAGTTGGAACCAAGAAGTTTGGTAAACAATATATATTGTAGTCTGAATAAATACTCGTAGATCATTATTCGTTCGGATATTATATTTATAAAAATTTAGAAATTTTATGATCCCAAAAAAATAACACACAATTATTATATTTTCGTTCTACACAAACATATTTACTGTTCTGGTTATTAATAGACTAGCTGATACGCGATCATCTTTTTTATTATCCTGAAACTTTATAGATAAAAATATTCAAGATAATTTGTGCTCAAAGGGTGCAGAAATTTATAATTTTTGAAGTGTACCTATACAAACCAATTTAACATTTTTTTTAAACATAGATATACATTTATCTTCTATTTCTATTACTAATAATAGGTAAAAGAGCAGAAACACTGTCCGTACTTTGTATAAAATTACCAAAATTGAGTTGATAGTAAACGAACACTTCTTCACCGAAAAATAAATTTGTCAAAAAAACGAAGTTTTTCACAGACTGTATCATGGAAATAAGTTGTTCACAAAAACAAAATTTCTCACGGGCGTCAGCAACTATAGATAATATATAGATAAAATAACAGAACGTAAAGTCTAAACACGTGCTAAAAAACACTAAAAATTTTCAAGAATAACTAACCTAAATAATAGTCAAAATTCAGGCGTTATAGAACGCCATTACTCATTTATCATCAAAACCATCCATAAAGCTCACAGCAAATGGCAACAGTGAACTGAGCCAGTCATACCTCACCAATACAGCTTGTTATGGCACAATAAATTTATTAGGTCAGTAAACTTGAATTTGTGGTATTACGTGCACTATGACGTAATTGTCTAAGTTTGTAGTGCAGATGAGAATGGACTGGCTCGACCAAATTAATATGAATGTTGTTTCAACGCCGACTTCCTTAAGTTACTCGTATTTTGTTGTACGAGATTGTTTGCTGTTTCGACGAGTAACTTTAAATGCTTTGTTGGTTTAAATGCTCGATGTATGTTGCGCTAGGCGTAAATATACATTAGTTCTAGTTCATGGATTTATAAATAAAGTAATAGTAGACATAATAGACAAACCGAAAGGGGTGTGGATTTTCATCCTCGTCTTTCAAGTTAGACTGCTTCCAACTTAGTTTGCATCATCAATAAGTGAAAGTGTAGTCAAAGGGTAATTTATAAAGAATAATAATAAAAAAAAAACACAACAATATTACTACAAGAAGATTATGTTAGAAACTCAGACCTATATATTTTTAAAGCTTCAATTAAAACTCAATAAACGCCACGCCAGCTTCATGCACAAAATCAAAATCATCATGCACATTAAAGCGAGTGAAGCCACAAGTAAAACCTAGAATACAAACTAATACAAAAATACTTAGCTATTAGGCATATTTAATAATACCTACTGATTTTATCTCGATATGATCTCTATGCAGATTGTCTCTAGCCATGTTGTTTGTACATTCTATTTAGAAAATTGTATTGTATTCGTCCTGTAGACATGCTCGATTCAGATAATTCTAGCTTAGGAGACGCGTATGTGGGTCTGCTCTCTATTGTCTTGTTGTACATACGAGTACTTGATACTACTTATTAACTTACCTACTGATTTAATATTATAAAGGTAAGCAATGTAATTAATATTTTATTTTAATGAAAACAACGACTGTTAGCTAAAGAAAAAAAGTTGCTATATCCCACAAATCTTACGATGTATTTAATTATCTAGTCCAATTTACAGTACTAGTCTAATCTATTATTATTATCTACTATTTTACTCATCATCATCATCATCATCATCATCATCATCATCATCATCATTATCATCATCATCATAATCATCATACTCACCACATCATCATCATCATCATCATCATCATCATCATCATCATTATCATCTTAATATCAGCCGATAGATATCCATGATCCTGAGCCGCCCGCTTGACATCTTTGGTCCACCTCGTGGGGGGTCGACCAGCACTGCGCTTTCAGCGGTGCGGGGTCGCCATTTCTGCACCTCGGGACCCCAACGTCCATCGCCACTTCAGCGTTCACATATGTGCCCCCCCATTTTCACTTCAGCTTCGCTACTCGTAGAGCTATGTCGGTGACTTTGTTCTTCTACGAATTTCCTTATTTCTGATTCGATCACGCTGAGATACTCTAGGCATCGCTCGTTCCATCGCCTGCTGTGTGACTCTTAAGCCTTCTCATAAGGCCCATAGTTAGTGACCAACTCTCGGTACCATAGGTCACCGTTTTACTCATTTTACTCATCATAAATACTAAAATCTAGTAAAGTAACACGAACTGACAAGGCGAAGATTTAAATCAACTATTAAATATAGTTTGAGCCGTTAACATTTCATATAACATTTTATGGTATCCATAAAAGCTATTTTAAAAACTAAACCAATTACGCACCTTGTTTACGCAAACAAACGAGGCTGGTATCAATAATCGAGTCTGCTCCCCAGTTGCTGAAGCACTAGTCATTGATAAATTATGAGCAAATCACTCAATATAATTATTATTATCATTTATCATATCATAGCATTGGTTTACTGTAGTGTTTTTTTGGTCAATAGGTGAGATGATATCAACCAATCTCATATCAACTAGCATAATTACTTTCCATACAACAGCGTATGTGATTTGAAATTGTATTAAAACCATAATAAATCGATTCTTCTTTACAAACAACGGAAGTACGCGCTGAATTGAAAAACTCTATCCTTTTTTATACACTGTTGGAAATTGTATTAATTGTTGCAATTAATTATAACGCTAATCTGAAAAACCAAACGTCGAAGACCGTTAATTTTAACCTGTCTGTTAACTTTAACCATTGTGAAATATTTACTGTTGCCTTGATCAGGCTTTCACAAACTGAGGCTGAAACTAGCTAACGTTTACATAGATTAAATCAAAATAATGTCGTTACAGGCGGCTATTTGCATGAAATAAAGCTTTCATTTCAATTCCATGCACATAAAGTACACATGTAAACTGGTGGAAGTTTGCCAATAAACTTTAATACACTATTACAAGCCGCGGGGTGCACCAATGACTTCAGTATTGATTATGCTAATTTTATTATCGAATTTTCATTCGCCCGCCATTAAGTTTTTTCGTAGCCCATTGATATTGAAACTTAAATAATTGTAGGACGGTCAACTTCTACAAATTATAATAAAAGCTTTTTACCTTATAGAAATAGGAAAACTGGTTTCGAAGTACATAAAAATGAATATAATTATTATAATTTGTATTATAGATATAAATATATGTATCTACGTTGATTTAAGTACCTACCTATTACTTACTGTTGGCGATGACAACAAATTATGTCAAAAAACCTATTATTTTAATTTATAAATTAAAATAATAGATTTTTGATAAGATTATAGAAGCCTGTGATGACCAGCCGGCCTATTCACTATTTTGGTCTTTATTATCAACCTATCAAAATAAACATCAAATCAATTGCCAAATGTTATGTAGGTACTGTGTGATATCTACCATTAAGCACCGGATGACATTTGTTACAAATCTCAATTTCTTATATGTCAACTAACATACGTCAAAAACAGTGAATTAACCTTTGTTCAAGATAAAAATTGGGTGTCCGGCGATAGTCAATATTACTAGTAGTAATTTGTACATTAATTTTAAGTGTGGTAAATAAACTAATTCAAAGCAAGGTTTTTATGCAAACACGCACATTAACGATAAAAATGGATCACTATGATCCATCTTTAATTATTTGTAATGCTTAAAGTGAAAAAACTCAAAGTTGTATTATGCTTGTATCTACGGTTTTTATATCAACGACAATGACGTGCAATATTAACATACTGTTTCCCAATAAAACCCGTTCGATTGATTTCATCCGGGTCGTTTGTTGCGGGATCAGTTTGCACATTACATTGTCACTGTAGCATACCATCCTTCATTTAATGTATCGTCGTTATGGTACGGTATATTTATGGTACCATCATTATCAATACTTGACTATTTTAAAGATATAGAGAATGATATTCTACTTACAATCATTTGGGCTGCTTGGTCCTAAAATGATTGCCTACATATTTCATTCATCATCATTATCATTATCAACCGATGGACGTACACTGCTAGACATAGGCCTCTTTCATGGGCTTCAAAGCACATCGGTCTCGAGCCGCCACCATCCAGCGGCTCCCTGCAATCCGCTTGATGTCTTCGGTCCACCTAGTGGGGGTCGACCAACACTACACTTTCCGGTGCGGGGTCGCGATCCCAGCACCTTGGGACCCCATCGCCCATCAGCTCTTCGAACTATGTGGCCTGTCCATTGCTACTTGAACTCTGCGCTTAGCTTATTCCATTATTATTACTAACAGATTTTACTAGCTAATATGATTTTTGTTCTTAATTTATTAAATTTCTTATCCATCATCGTCGTTATCATCATTCTTGTCAGCCGGTGAAAGTATACTGCTGGAGATAGGCTCATGGACTTCCAGACATCACGATCTCGAGCAGCCTTGGTTCTTCTGTGGATCTCCTCAAATCTGGTTCGATCACGCAGAGAAATTCCATAAACATAGCTTACTTTAGTTGGGATTATCGTCCCGTAAATCAATACACATAGTATTGAAAGTGAAACGTTACTGACGCGAAACAACAGAGAAAGTACCGTGTTGATTGGATGCTGAATTTCCTATACAAGTCATACCTAACGTCGTAAAATTTACGATCGTGTTTACCTTAAGCCGATGTTATAGTAAAAGAGCTGACCGAAAAATCCTACTGGGACTACTACACCTACCCACTCTCTATATCTCTCATCTATTATGTGTCTAATTTGACAATGCTTTTTAATACAAAATAAAAATAAAGTACTATAAATTAAAAAAATCCATGAGGTTAGTGTCCTTAGAATGACAACGCTGGGCATGTGGGTTGGTCATTCGCAGGGCTGGATTTTTTTTTCCACACCGGTGTCGCTGCTGCCCAATACCTGTGCCATTTATAAATTTAAAAATCCAGCCAAGTAAGAATAGTTAAGGCCATTAGTCAGTCGCAAGAGCCTCGTTAGTCAACCTGCACCCTGAGCAGGTGATGTTCGCAGTTGGGGACGCTAACTGGTACTAGCCTCCCCCTTACACCCCCTTGCTGGTGGCTTGAGACCTTTGTGTTTGGAAGTCCATGCAAGAGGCCTATGTCTAGCAGTGGACGTCCATCGGCTGATAATGATGATCATGATGAATTAAAAATTTATTAAAATAATAAATACTTTCCCTACTTCCCTTTAAGCGGCAACTGAAAAATTAATTACTGGCTAATAAAGGTAATATTAGTATCAAAAGCCGTAATTCTCTCATTCATGTATTAATTATATAAAGCTATTTAAATTAAAAAACGTAATAACGTTGAAAAAGCGTTAAAGCGTACAACCCAACAAATGAAAAATAAATAGGCATTTTCTATGCAAGTGTACCTAAATTAGAATTCTTCTTTGATTTCCAATAAGCACTTCAGTAATCAAAGTCTATTTTAGGTAACTAAAAAAATAATACGATAAAATGCTGATATAGGGATGTATTTTCGACGTGAGCTCTTAGTACATAAGTTTGTTTATAATACGAAATCGAAACAGACTCCCGGGGTATTTGAGGTTATAATATAATTCTGTTTATTATCAAGCGGTTAAACTTTAACGTGATACGAAATTTTCTTTGCTCGTGACTTAATAAGCGTTTGGATTAAATTAATTAAGTTTCTATTTAAATTTGGAATAATATGTTAACCGCCATTGTGCTAAGCAGTTGTTTGTTTTATTCGTACATTTAACTTGTGAAAAAGATGTTCCTAAATATTTATTTTTATTTTTAATGTCTGTGTTTCTTATTTACGTTTGTAGCACATAGGTACGTATGAATAAATGATACATTACGTTTGTATGAATATGTCTACCCAACGTCTCTGCTACGGACGCAGTCCTCAATTACATTTTTGTAGGGCCGGAATTCCTCAATTTACCGCACCGAATCAAGGACCTCGTCTACCCAGTTATACACTTATTATCGAAGCTAACGCTCTGATGATGAAGATAAATTCATCCCCGACGTCACGGGACAGCGTAGATTTTAAACGTTGCGTGTAGACCGCTCCTTAATCTAGGGGCCATTAACGGGCATCATTAATCATAGTTTTAATAACAATTTAACCCCAACTAGATTAATATATCTTCATGTACTCACGTGCTGTGAACGGCCTGAACTTATCGAGCTTTATCATTCAAATTTAATACAAAACCAAGGCCGCAACTAAAGCGCTCTTTTATCGGACCTACCCATCGCGTTTTGTGAATTGCTAGCAACTGTTACAAATGTAAAATTCGGCTTTTGTTGTTTACCCATTGTGTACAATTAAACGTGGCAAGATGTAATAATCTCGAATGTCTCTTTGTGTTTTTTGAGAGACACATGCGGGGTCATAATAAATAATAAGTCCGCGTTGAACATGCTATAGCTAGAGAGATGGCAGAAATATAAGTGACACTGACAGTTTATTTTTCTATTTTATTTTTATTTAATAATTGTAGTCTACATCTTAATATCAGTAACAAATAAAAGTATTTTCAGTCCATACTCTACTTTGAATTATGAACACTCATTTCCATGCAATAATGATTCAGTGCTAATTATATCTAAAATTAATTTAATTCATTAACAAACTAAAATAATTACTCTAAAGTAGCATAAGTATATTGTCCAAACATAGCTAATGGCAGAAAAATATTTTAAAACTACTTTTTTGTCAGTCAGAACATTAACAAACTTAACAATTTTGTACATTTTTCAAATGAAGTGATACTATAAAGAATTAAAGCTACCAGCTCTTTGACTATATGTACTACAATGAATTGAATCAAATTTAAATGTAGGGTTGTGCACATATTTAGTTGAGCGTGCAGAGATCGCCAAATTCGGGGTGTACCATTATTTATTGCAGTATAATATTTTGTAGCGAGCCGCCGGTTTATTGCGTAGGTACTTTTTACGAATTATATTTTATTAACGGCCAAAACGCATCATTATATCGTATTCATGGGGGTTGGAATTCATTACATTTGTTTATGTTTCTCACGGCCTTGCTTTTATGTTGGTGTTAGAATTTCATTTTGTAATAAATGTGATGTCATTTTTACGCCCATAAATGTCATTAAATCTAGACGTATTATTAATATTTTTTTACTTACTCTGATAGAGCTTGCCTATACCTATGCTTTTAGGAGAGTCTGTGTGTCTTTAGTTTATTTTGTAAGAAAAAAGTTGTGGTTTGTTTGATTCATTATTTGTATTTATTAGGGTAGAGTAGTTTGAGAGTGGAATTGTAACAAACAAATGATTTAATTGTCACATTTTTACTAGAGTACAAACTTCTGAGGGCCTAGTGGCGAAAACACGAATTTCTATGGAATTGGAACAGCGCTATCTAGTGGCACTACTGCACAACAGTTTCAATTCCATATAAATTTGCGTTTGAAAGTATGAAAATATTGAAAACTCCCACTAGGCACTTAGTTACCATAACAACTATTTCTTCGGCCTGGCGCCAAATGAAATGACTTTTTTTACCAAAAAAGTACCGACTTCATCATGCACTTGATTTCTCCCCATTTCTCCAAGATCCCATCCTCCGATACCACTTTTAGAGCATAATCCTTTTAGATCCTTTTAGAGCATAAACCTTTAAAACGAAAAAAAAAAAAAAGTTTTCAAATCAGTCCAGGCATTTTCTACTCGCAACATACATAAAAAATAAAATTTTGATGAATACAGAGAATTAATATTATTGGTATAGGCACATCGGAATAAGCCGTGTCGTGAATTCTTCGTGTCAATTGTTCGAAACCATTTAAATCCCAGCTGCCCAATAAAATACATAATTGGCAAGCGAATTATAAGTCTAAATACCATTCAAGTGTAAATCACAGCATGGTAATCGATGGAGTCTGTTCGTCTCCCGGGGCTGGGCCCAAAATTATCGGTTCTGCCCGGGGCGATTTCCCAAACTGTAACTATATTCCTTAATAAGCTCAGTTAACCTTTGTCCAATATAATAATCGTGCTTTTGAAAACATTTTCGCCATATGGTAAACATGGTCGCTATGGTATAAGGCAATGACATTTTTATTGTACCGTGTGGTTGTCGGTACGCCCGCTGGCAATTTACTATTCACGTAATTGTATGGTTGGTAAACTGTTTCATACTTTGTAACAAGTTAGTAAGTACTATAAATTATTTCGTTTAGATGCAGACTTTAGATGGAAAATGTAGAATTTTTTTAGTTGACGATCAATTACGTGGCCCGTACAGTTAAGTTGAAAACTCATATTATCTATAGCAGAGCACCTAAATAAATAAATTATACATCCTACAGTGCGCTTACTTGGCCTACAACAAATTAAATTTAAATCCCCTACAGGAGTTGGGTTGTGAAGCTTAGACTAATAAAAATGCGAGTTGGCGAACTCTTAAACAATAAACTCTTAACAACAACAACTTTTAACGTATAACAACACAATGATGATGTGATAGATAAACTCGCCAAGGATATATTTTCCCTTAGGAGCTCATAAATAGAGAATATTATACTACACCAGTGGACCCGGCGACTTCGCTACGAACGCAAAACCCGTTCTTAGCGCAAGTCTACTTACTAAAAACTACCTCTCTACCAAATTTTATCTTTGTGCTTCAAGCGGTTTTCAACATTTCATGATGACCTTTCATTTATTTAGTTACATAATAATAATACTTTCAACAGAAGAGACTTTAAAATGAATTTTAAGCATTTTAGTTTTATGTATTGTCAATGTCTTACACTAATTAATCATTGAGGAAGATTATAGGTGATAAGCATCTTTAAAGTAAGGCTGAGATTTGCAATACAGTATCTTCCTAGCAAGGAGCCCAACAAAGTAATGTGGATAGTTTTCAACTCTTCGCTTATAAGTAGACAGATTTTAATGGTCTGCAAACTAAGTAGTTTTAACTAATTTATCGAAATAGTTGTACAAATTAACAAATAGCCATGGTACGATAGAAACGCCACATGAAGGTAAAAGTGAAAACGCACGAATTATGACAATTCTGTAGTGTTATTAAAATGATTCTATTTAATTACATAACTTCTATTATAAAAATCATTTTTCATTTCGAAATGGAAATAGGAAACAATATTTTACTACCACTCGACACGAAAATTAATTTATATACTCCAGTAACAAAACGCTTCGACAAATAAATTGTATAAATCAAAAAACATTAACTGTTAAATTAACGTGCTTTATCTTTATTAATCGCTTCGTATCGTTTCACCACATTCACACATTTATGCAATACTTACCCGCAGTTGCACACAGATGTAATTTGCGTACGTATACGCAGAACCTATTTAATCACTATGTGTGTATAATGATGGGGTGCTGTTTTAGTGTGCGTGCTAGTGCGGGGCTACGTAAACGCTCGTTCTCCCTCGCGTTTCATTAAATACGTTTCCGCATATCACGCACTATGTCATTTCCTCTGTAGTGATGTGCTTGAAGAAACGAATATCGATGCCAGTAATAATTTTTTTATTCTCGAATTTAAATACAAAAGTTACATTCTAAAATTTACTATTACGTCCCTTTAAGTTGTTATTTTTCACATGTAAAAAAAAGTCTAAGATTTTATTAAAAATCCAAGAAAGATTATATCGTGACCATTTTTGAATATATATCTATCGATTAGTGCAGCTTTAAATCGTTAATAATAAAATTGTGCTTATTATTTGTATTTAATTACTTAATTTTGTATAACGTATTACGTATTGCACTATTAGATAAACATTAGTGAATAAATAAAAAAAAAAACATTAGTGTTAAAATATGGAATTGTTTTTTCTCAAGTAAAGCCTTTTTCTTGAAAAAAAAGCAATTATTCTATTTGATCTTTAATGTCGATATAATGAAAATAAACCACATCGATATATATTATATTAACATATTATCGATATCTCGGGAACATAAAATCGTACACATCGCTACTTCGTAACCATGGGAAGCTATTTGCGGATTCAATCAAATCCACAGAATGGTAATATTATCGGCTTAAAAACATTTTGTTTACCAACGGAATAACTCGTTCCCAGTAATAAATCTAGCTTTGATGGAAATTAAACGTCGATTAAGAGTAAATGGATTTAGGGAGCACATCACTTTTATTAGTACAGTTTAGAATAAGTATTGTTTTTACGTATACAATGTTATTGCGTAGCATACCTGTAGTATCAACAATATGTTTATCTTATCCGAAATTGAAATTTATTTATGTATTTATAGCAAAGATGACGTAACAAATTAAAGGTTGACCTGATGAGAAGCAGAAAACCACTGCTTGTAGCAGAGAACACTTCTTCTTCTTCTTCTTCGTCATTACACTCTTGACAGAGTGGTCGTGGTCGTCATTTGAGCGCGGTGGCAAGCCTCACTATCCGTCGCCATTCCTCCCGCAGTGTGGCTCTCCTAGAACATTCGTGGAGCGATCCATGGAGAGCGGTTTTTACTTGGTCAGTCCAGCGTATTGGTGACCTGCCACGTGCTCTTGTGCCCTCCAGCTTTCCTTGCACTACAAGTCTCTCTATGGACGTGTCAACTTTTCTTAAACACTTAGTAGGGAAAAATACAGAGCCTATAAAGCTACCCTATACCAGTGTATAGCCTTATGTGCCTGTAATTACAACGGCAAACACGCCTACGACCTAAACACAGCATTGCTGTTTGGGAGCAGAAATAAGCGTAACAGCAATACTTCCCCAGACAACCTCTGGCAGTATTTGCCCTAGTACTAATTTGTTCTGTTTAGTGACAGGCTTATTCATCTTGACGTTTACATCTGATATAATATGATTAGTACTTCTGGGGTGTGATTCTGCTATTTTATAATATTTTTGACGGCCCCCGTAGCGCAGTGGTATGTGCGGTGGATTTACAAGACGGAGGTCCTGGGTTCGATCCCTGTCTGAGCAAATTGAGATTTTCTTAATTTGTCCACGTCTGGCAAGTGGGAGGCTTCGGCCGTAGCTAGTTACCACCCTACCGGCAAAGACGTACCGCCAAGCAATTTAGCGTTCCGGTACGACGCCGTGTAGAAACCGAAACGAGTGTGGATTTTCATCCTCCTCCAAGTTAGCCCGCTTCCATCTTAGACTGCATCATCACTTACCATCAGGTGAGATTGTAGTCAAGAGCTAACTTGTAAAGAATAAAAAAAAATTGAAAATAAAATGTCACTAACAACGAAATTTCCATGGAAATGAGAATCCAAATCGCTGTAAACTTTACAGAAAGCAAGGGCTGTTCAAAAACCACAGAATGTTGCTCTCCAGTACAACAAGACACTTATTATTTACTTAGAATTAGAAGCAGTTAAACCTCTTTCAAACTTAACTTGTTAAACAAATAGATAGTTCATGTATTGTTAAAATTGAAGCAATTCCGCTTGTGGTTTACAAACAACTAACTATTAAGTTGTTACCATGATAATTTCTTAACTTAGTGGTTATATTATTAGAAAACACTCAATTTAAGTAAACGGTGTAATGATGTAACAGCATAATGTTTATCACTACCGAAAAAATAAAAAAGTAAGAAAAGTTGATTCCTTTCGAATTCTGAATTGATGGTAAATAAATATTTTCATATATATAAATATAAATAAGTGATTTTGACATCAGCATATAAATATATATATATATATATATATATATACGGTCGAATTGAGAAACCTCCTCCTTTTTTTTGAAGTCGGTTAAAAAGCAAAGGCTATCCATATCAAAAAATAGGATTTCGAATTTAGAAGATTTTTTTAAATGAAAATCTGTAAAGTTATTTAATCACCTACCGTGAATTCTAACACCTAATAACAAAATTCAAAAGTGAAGTAAAGTTTGTCACTTACTGCCTAGTGAGTTGATTTATTTCATAAACATTCTTATCGAAACTGAAACTTGATGAAGGCATGAGATGAAACTTGATGAAGGATCCATAGTCTTAAATTATTACGGGTGAAATTTTGAATGGAAATCCATCATTCCTTAATTTATTGCTATAAAATATCATATTCTATGCATGCATTATTTACAAATAAAAACAAATTCCTCGATAACAATGCAAACGACATTTACATTTATATTCATGAAAAGAAATAGAATTCTGGAAATATGGAAGCTATAAATAAAATTGTCTTTATGGTCCACCAGAATAGTCACATTAAACAGTAACCATAGGGATCAGTTACGCCCAAACAATGATAATATCAACCCTGTATCAGTCTGTGCCCATTCTTCCGTATTATGCGAGGGTTGATTGGCCGGCAACGTGGGTTTTACAATGCGTTTATCGCCCAAATTGGTTGTTACACAGATTTCGGGAATTGTTTAAAGTTTTGTTCCCAGACTATCATTACTGGAGGGAAAATTTTCAAACCCTCTGCAATATATTATTGTATTTGATTTTTGTTCGAATTGTTGCGACACGCAAGTTGTGCAAACTTTAGGGTCTGCCTCTAAGCTGAGTAAATGATGACTGTATTGGATTTCTTATGATATACCGTAGAAAACTTGAAAAGATATGTGTTTCATACTTTTGTACACAACGTAGGGTCCTAACCACTAGATGACCAAGGCCATATAGAACCGTGATAGCCCAGTAGATATGACCTCTGCCTCCGGTGTCGGAGGGTGTGCGTTCGAATCCGATCCGGGGCATGCACCTCCAACTTTTCAGTAGTCTGCATTTAAAAAAAAATTAAATATCACGTGTCTCAAACGGTGAAGGAAAAACATCGTGAGGATATACATACATATGAATTTGAATTTGAATTTGAATTCTCTCATTCTCAGAGGAGACTCGAGCTCAGCAGTGAGTCGAATATGGGTTGATAGTGATGACAATGATGATGACTCTCGTACAATTATTGGGGGTAAGTTGCAAGCAATGACTGATGAGGTGAATCATACAGGGTCCATCGAAAAGCAAGAAAAGAAAATGTATGGTTATTAAAGTTCATGTTTCAATAAAACACTAACAAAAATACAAAATACTAACAATTATTATTAACATCTAGTTGAGAAGCATATTTTGTAACTTGGTCATTCGAATTTAGATAAGTGGGAATATTGCTCTGTACATTGTAAATCACGCTCTGTTACACATTATAAATAATTGAAGAGATAATTAAAAGATCAGGTTTCCAAAAAACGACTTATCTAATTAATTTGCGGAGTTAAAATATCACGGACTTTAAAATTAATGTAATGATAAAACTTAAAGTGAAGATAGAAGGTTTTTATCCCATTAAAGAGGCCGAGACCAGTTTTATAGCTATACGTTCAACATGATGCATGTACTTTGAATGATAATTAGAGACCACCAAAGTAGTTTTCGTTTTGTTCCAAAGACTTTATTAGCAAAAACGTGTCAAACAACGGAAATCCGGCGTTGGAAACTTGTAAGACAAATTAATTCATAAGCAATGCGTAGGATGGTCATGACGATTATGATGAAATGAATGAAACATTTGAATTTTGTTTCCATTTAGTAGGTATTTCAAGAAAATCACAGTACGCTGTGATATGCCGCCAGTAAGTATGTACAAATATTTGAATTGTACTACAAAGCGGGATACTGGTCTTATTACTTTATTTAGGAAGTTACAGGAATCGTTTATAACTATTGTATCGTGTTTGGCCTTCGAGGTGTAGATATTATATCTCATGGTACAACATCAGGAGATACGTCAATTTCTTCGGTTAAACATTCGTAGGTACCTATATCAATATACTATACACATACAAACAACACACATTACAAACAAACATACTATACACGTATACCTAAAATAATTAAAATGTCTGTTATGATTTCAAAATATGTAACAATGTTTTCATAAGTGCATAAAGTTTTTATACACGATAATAAAACAAAAACAAGCATTTTTAACATTTTTGTCTGTGTCCGGGCAAAACTCGGAAACGGCTTCACCGTTTTTAGTGAGACTTTCACTAGAAGATGTTACCTTACAAAGCACTTTTTATCCCGGAAAAATATATGGTTCCCGCGGAATTTGTGAAAAACTATATTTCACACTGATGAAGTAGCAGGCGTCCGCTAGTACATAAATAAAGGTGAATAAACTATAGGTACTCAGAGGCACAATTACCCGTCCACTTTAATATACTTGCGTCATATTAAAGTGGGCGGATAATTGTGCCTCTGAGTATATTTGCAGTAAAACAAATAATAAATAAATAAAAATAAAAAATAAAAAAGCCTTTTATTTCCAAAATAGATTTTACAAACTGGTACGTTATTTTAAATAAAGATTTTTTTAAACAGACAAAGAAAGGAAAATATTTACAATGTACCATATTTAACTTATTTATATTTATACTATTAGGAACCCCTCTCAGGTGAAGGCCTCTTCCAAGGATTGCTATTTTTAATAACTTTGTTTCCATTGCGGTTCCAGCGTATGTAGGGTCTACCTATACAACAGCAGTTTGTCAGATTGTCTGGATTGGATTGCCTGGCGGTCCTCGCCATTTTGTTACCTATTCGTTCATGTGAACGAAAGGTATAATTATTTTTGTTTCATGGTTTTCGAGATTTTTTTTTTTATATACATATATTTGAATTTATCTCCTTTGGAAGGTAGTGGTCATAATCTTCCTCGGTGACCAACCGTCTTGGAAGATGTGAGTTCGTGTATCTTAATTTTTGTTTTTTATTGTTATCCGGTAGTTTCAGTTCATAGGTAGTTAGTTTTCATTGCTTATTGGTTGTTGTATTTGTACTCGTATTCGAAGGAAGGGAGTTAGATCTAATCTTCATCAAATCATAAGCATTCAGTTTGTTGGATGGTTTCATATATTGTTGTTTTCTTGGTTGTGTATTTTGTTGCGGTGATGTTGACATTTCTCTTTTTCTTTTTTCATTTTTTGTGTTATCAACTTTCTCTCTAATTATTAGTTTGTCGAATTTTAAAAGTAAAACAAATAATCGCAAATATTCAACAGTAACAGCCGGCCCAAGATAGGCAGTTTTTAAAAGATCACTGTATATAGGCCCAATATATATTCGATAACGTGTTTGGCTTGATGTTTAGTAACACAATTTATAAAGCCTAATAAATAGCCATAAATACAATCATTTATAATAATATTTAAAAACTTTGAGACTATATATTTGAAATGGTATGAGTTTTCGTACCGACGTCCTGAATATAAGCGCTACCGTTCAAAGCTCATCTTAAAGTGAATGGAAAATTATATTGCACTGTTAATCAAAACAGAGGAACAAAACAGAAATCCTAAATCTATTTTAAACTCTAATTAACTGGAACTCGAATTAAAAATTAAAAACCAACTAATTAAATGAAAGGGCGATGCGTATAATATATCGTGGGCAATATAGATAAGCAGCCGACATCGTAAATTTTATAGACACTTAATGATTTTATTTATGTACCTCCACCAGCCTACATGGAAATCCTACACTCTATGTAGGTAATTATCATTTTGTCATGCACGACCAATTAAATCTTTTACAAAATAATTCGTCCGGTATAATAAAATATTGACTCTTTCGTGAAGCAAGAAATTGTGAAGTGAATTATCTGATATAATTAGGCGTTGACTGCGACAGTTATTTATAGTACAAATTAAAAAAATCGGGTTTTAAAGTTTAGATTAGTTCGCACTAACGCTCCTGGCACGCGGAGCTTCGACAAGTCTTGAACAAGTTATCGATTTGTCATCGCCATACATTTTTTTTAGTTTTAGAACCGATAGTTTTTGTAGAAATATAGTCGACGTATTAAAGAATAGAGTGATTTCACTTATGTAAGTATCTATAAGTTAGCAAGTATTGTTTATTTTAATGCCAAGTACCACTAAGAATAGATTAAGAAATAATCAATTTTTTTTTTACTTTTTATTGAGAAAAAAAAAATTATCCTTATAATTTTATAATTTTTTTAAATATTTCCTAGAAATGTTTGGACATATGTTTTTAATGCTTTTTCAACCTGATATTTTTCGAAGAAATTTATGAACATTTTATGAAGTGATTTGATTAAAGATGGATTGAATTCGATTATGATTTTTCCACTTTCTTCTTTTTAACATCATCATCATCATCATTATCAACCCATATTCGGCTCGCTGGTCAGCTCGAGTCACTCTCAGAATGAGAGGGGTCAGGCCAATAGTGATATATAAAAACTTTAAGTAGGTATTTATAATTATATCCTACCCAGACAATAGTCCAACATCCGCGACATCTACTTCAAAGGCGTCTCAAAATCTACGTTTAATAAACCTTCAAATTCCAGGTTCTGGATTACGGCTACTGTCTTATGAGGCTCTAAAATATGCCTACTATGAGTCATTATCATGGGATGGTTCCGTCTCTAGCCGACTCAATATTTACGAAGAAACAAGTTCTCTACCGTCAATATTAGGTTTGCCATACAAATGAATACATTCTAACACAATAGGGCTTCCATTTTGACCGCTGTGTTGTTTGCACAGACAATTCTCGCTACGCCGGGTAATGCCACCGCAGTAGGCATGCTTACTTTTTACGTTTTATGGCCGCCTGGTAAGCTAAGGATAGATCACACTAGCGACTATCAGAAAAGACTTGCAACTGTTTTTACTTTTTGACGTGACAACGTCATATAATTCGACGGAGCCTGCACAGTCGAAAAAAGATGACGTTACGCGTCGTTCTCTCGCTCTAGGGTTGCTAACTTTTATTACAAGAATTTAAATATATTCTTGTCTAAGAACATTATTAAACAGTATTTTAGAAAAACAAACAGTGTTAATTAAAATTTTCTTTTGAAAAATGCAACCATTCCATCAGTATTTTCTGACGGTGTCACGTTCAACTATCGTCAGTAAACCGTCTTTACAGACAACCGATTTTTTTTCTTTCGAAAGACGGTTTTGCTTTGAATGTAATAATGTGTACAAGCGTTGGAGATATGCTATGATGTCTAGTGGTATTGGTGATAAACAGGGTAGTATCGGTATCGCACTAAAATTATAAAGGCAATTTGGAATGGAAATAGACTTTAAACAATATTTTTAATAAAAGAAGAAGCTATGTGTCAATAAGAATATAGAAAAAAAAACCACGCTTTGAATAATAGAACCTAATTTTTGAAGTCTGTAGTCAGAAATAAGTTACGTGTTAAGTTACTTACTTATTTTTCGCGAGTAACACTGTGGGGTGCAGCTAACATTAGCTAATAATGATTTGGCTCTATAGTACGATAATAAAAACTTAATATGTCTATCTTATATTAGACTTGCAGCTAAGCGACTCTCATAGCTGCTTAATGAATAAAAATTGAGTGTATTTTGTATATTACTTACAATTTTGTATTTAACTGATTCTCTAATTTTATATTTAGTAGATGAAACTACACAACACATGGTTTTTGTTTTAAATATTTATTGCACTCAACCAACGTGCCTGTACAGTGAAAAAAAGTTCACTAAAGTAATCTCTCTCAGACAAAATTTGATGAGAAGAATAAAATTGATCGAATTGGAATGCCAAAACAGCTTTTACTGTAATAAAAATATAGGTACGAATTGTAGAATGGAGATGTCTGAAATGTGTTTTTTATTAGTTTGTGTCTTAATGTTACCTGTATTTTTTCAATTTATAAATATATTGTATCAATAAATAAACTAGATATACTTATATCTGTGAGAGAAAAACGACAAGACAATAAGTTTCGCAACAATAAATCTATAGTGTGATCACGGTACAATGCTAGCTAGTGTACATTATCTATGTCTAACTAAGCACATCATTCAAGCTCGTATTCGAGTTATTAACTGACAATCGATTCATGGGTAAATATGGCTAGGGCGTAGGTTTCACTTTATGCTAAGAATACACTTGAATGCATCACTTTTTGAATGTGTTTTCTCACAACACTTACCAAGTGTTTGGGAAATTAAACTTTGTGTATATGAAATTGATAGACATTCACTATTGGGCAGGAATTTCTGTATTCTTTACTGCAAGATCATGCGATGGCTTTCTAATGATTGCTAGATGTCCAGCACCAAAGAACTATAAGACTGTCATATGAATAATTTGGCTGTTTGGAAACTATGAAGAAACAACATACTAATACCTGTAAATACCTCTGACATACTTTCAACTTAATTGAAAGTATGTCAAAGGTATTTAAAGGCTTGTAGGTAGGTACTATAAGCACGTGCTAGTTAGCAGTTTAAGAACACTTTTTCATTAGGTACTTACTCTATAAAAATCAACTTTAAAGAATAATTCTAGACAGCTTCTGATTCTTGAGATATTTAATTTCAAAAAGAAATTAAATACCTAAAAATTTTCTTAATTCTATACATGTGTGAAGTCTGCAATGGGCAAGTGTGGTGGATAAAGGTATCTCATATAAAGAGGAGGCTCGTGCTCAACAGTGAGCCAAATATGGGTTGTTAATGATGAATCTCTCAAATTATTCCGTCGTAATTGTGGTCGGTGCTTACAGTTAGCAGATAATAATATTACTAATTCTCATCTATCAAAGGATAATGTGACATGATCCTTTCATCTTCAAAGGGAGTATTAATATAACTCAATGATCCCTTCCTATAAATGTTCATAGAGGCGTTAAGATGGCGCTAACTGAACCAGTTTGAACTTCAAGTAAAGCAGGTACAACAAACTTGTTGGCATAACCAATACAGATGTTTGTCTGTTACACTTAACTTTAAGTTCAAATTGCCAATTAGTTATTGTAAAGTGAACTAGTTACGGAGTGGTTGTTTTGTTGATTGTTATGTTTTAATAACAAGAAATTCAAGCAGCTTTGCATTGCATACATTTTAATGTTTTATCAACATCTTTGCTTATTGTTGTAAATATTTTTTGGTCTATTAAGTCTGCCTTCAATTCGGAGGGCGTAGGTTCGAATCCGGTCTGAAATAATTCAATAAAATTAAATAATTCACGTGTCTCAAACGGCAAAGGAATCACCGTCTGAGATACGTGAATTGTGACGGAAGTGAAAAACATCGTAATGAAATCTGCATACCTGAGAATTTTCTTAATTCATGTGTGTAAAGTCTGCCAATCTGCATTGGGCCAGCGTATTGGTGGACTATTGGCCAAACCCCTCTCATTCTGCGAGGAGACTCGTGCTCATCCGTGAGCCAAAAATGGTTCTTAATGATGAATTATTCAATAATAATTCATCATTAGGAACTATATTCTGTCAATTGCAAATTAATTTGTGAATATTAATAGTAGCTAACTAACAAGACTGTTACTCGCAAATTTTGTAGCTTTCCATGGGTGAAAGAGTTTTAAGAATTGGTGCTGTAGTTTCGGAGCGTATTCGTAACAAATAAAAGAAAAAAAATCTTACCCCTTTATCGAATTATTTATCTAATCTAATATTATATTATATTCATTCCTTAAGATAAATAATTCACGGGTCAAATGAAAATTATACGGAAAGGACTTCTTCTGTGAAGGTTCAAAATGGTTTCCACCATTAAATATTCCAATAACATTGGTTCTCGGAAGTTTATCCACCCTGCCTTAATAGAGTGCCTAAAACTACACACTCGTATCACATACGTAGCATTAGAGCGGGTGCACACTATGCGTTGCGGCGCCGCATCGCAAAGATCAGTATCAGCGGGCACACGATTGGTGAAGCGCCGCAACGTTGTTAAATTCAAAATTCAAAATTCATTTATTTCAAGTAGGCTCACTTTACAAGCACTTTTGATACGTCAGTTGACTATTTGTAAAGATTCTACCACCGGTTCGGAAGGCAGATTCTGCTGAGAAGAAACCGGCAAGAAACTCAACAGTTGCTCTTTAAAAAAAAAAATCATACAATTTTATAATATACAATTGATGACAACATTACAATTTCTTATAGTTTTACTTCCTGCGTGAAGGTGGAAGCTGATCCAATGGCCTCCAAGCATCTTTATCATTAAGGAACTCGTCAATGCTGTAGTAATCTCGACTAAGCAAATGTTTTTTAACAAATTACTTAAAGCTATGCATTGGCAGGTCCATCACAGTCTTGGGGATCTTGTTACAGAAGAGTACGCCCAAACCTACAAAATATTTTTTTACTCTTTGGAGACGATATTCAGAAATATCTAACTTATGCCAGTGTCTAGTAAGACGTGGGTTTAAATCTCCTTTTCGTCGCAACGCATTCACCCTTCCCCGCCCATCTCGGTGGTTGCAAGTCCGGTCCGACGCCGGAGCGCATTGTGTGATCTGAGAATGGAGGCACACGGTGTGCGTTTTACTTTACGTTACAACACATGTACGCAATAAGATACATTACAATACCGTAATTGGAGAAATTAGAGATACTTTACGAGCAAATGTGTTATAAATATTATTTACGCTTTTAAATAAGCTTCACTTGTAACTATGTATGTAAGAAAATCCTAATTTGACCCACTTTCCGGTCTTTGAAAAGGAGGAAATTTTGCACACGCCGAGTTCTGATGACAATACATGACTAGCTAAGAAACGTCATTACCAAATATGGCGGTCTCCCCAAGATGGTGGACTGGCTGTTTGAAATACACCCGCACCACATATTTGCGATGCGACGCCGCAACGCACCGTGTGCCCCCGCTCTCAGTTGTAGGAATCCATCCCCAAGTAATCCCGCGTATATCCGATCACCCGTCTAAAGTATTAAAGACAGTTACACTAAAGTTATTCAATTAATAGCCTGACAAGTTGGCAACAATTTTCAACTGAATGTTAATTACAGAACTTGTGGAAACTGAATTACTTAATCCTTAAATTACAGGGCACTGCATAGACATTAACATTTAATTGCTTTTGATAACTTTCCGCGTCGAAATGTATGATGACGTGTATTTCTAATTCACAACGCTCATCCGTTTTGATGAACATGTAATTAAATTGGACTTATATAGTTCGATAACGGATTACTTCGTTGAATATCGTGTAAGCACTTTGACGGCCTCCGTGGCGCAGTGGTATGTGCGGTGGATTTACAAGATGGAGGTTCTGAATTCAATCCCTAGTATCAAACAGGATTAGAAAACGTGCGTATATATTGTAAAACATAAGGCACCTAGGGTCTAAAAATTTTGAATAGGTATTGTTTAAGGAGCGATAGCACAATGGATAATAACCGGCCTGTGCCGGGATAGCGCATTTAAAACAGTCATACGAAAGCACAATCAAAACCCTAACTTCTACTAAAAGGAATATGTATGTTTGGGCCAAATAAGATGAATTAAAAAATAAACAATATACCAATTTACGGACAGTTGAACACGAAAGTAAAAGAGCAAAAGAAATAATATTGCACAAGAAAACCCTTATGCGAAAGGAAATTCCTCAACACGCTTCCAACTTTGAATACACCACTGGCCTGGATTAAAAAGGTTTCCATCGTATGAGCATAATATTATTATTCCCCACAGTTCCTGAGAGCTCAGGGCGAGCTATTACTCATCTTTTTCCCGCGTCGTTTTTATTGCTGGACGTGAAAAATACCAGAAATTTCATCCGGTCCGTCCAAAGTGGGTGGATTAATTCAGAAGGCACTTATTTCAAATTGGATTTCGAGTTTCGACTCGAGTCGCGACTTGGGTGCTGACTGCCGTGTCGCTCTCATTTCCTATTAATAGTGTTCGACTTATTCTATTCAATTTGTTCTCTACCGATGGATGTTTCCTCTTTGGAGCACCAGCCTTTATTTAGAGATACTTGTTGTGCTTCTAAACGAGGTTATTATATATTTGTGTGGTCGTTATTTTCTAATAAAAAAATAAAACCTAGTTTATTAATAAAAACTAAATATCACACTTTTAGTCACGTAAATTTTCGTATTGCTAACAGGAAACTCTTTCATTTGATATCCATATCATGGGGGTGGATTTCAAACAGCCAGTTCGCCATCTTAGGGAGGCCGCCATATTGGATTTGTAATGACGTTTCTTAACCAGTCATGTATTGTCATCAGAACTCAGAGGGTGTACTCGTACAAAATTTCATCCTAATCAAAGACTTTTGGTTTGGTGGAAAATATTGAAAATTAACAGATTTTTAAAATATTTTATGTTAGATTAGCGGACGCCCGCGAATTTGTCTGCTTCATAGTGGACCTCTACTAACTATAACCTATGAGTACGTCCCTGAGAAATTTCATCTTTGCACGACATGCGGTTATCGAGTTTTCTTGATGAATGACTTTTCGCATTTATATATTAAGATGCACAATACGATATTCATCGTTATCAACCTATATTCGGCTCACTGCTGAGCTCGAGTCTCCTCTCACAATGAGAAGGGTTAGGCCAATAGTCCACCACGCTGGCCCAATGCGGATTGGCAGACTTCACACACGCAGAGAATTCTCATGTGCAGGGTTCCTCACGATGTTTTTCCTTCACCATTTGAGACACGTGATATTTAATATCTTAAAATGCACACAACTGAAACGTTGGAGGTGCATGCAAAACCGGATTGGAACCCACACCCTCCAGGATCAGAGGCAGAGGTGATATCCACTGAGTTATCACGGCTCTTCAAATAAATATAATCTATATAAATCTATAACATTATTGTAACAGGAGAACAGATACCGATACCCTTTAAAACTACAAGTTGTTTTCAATTTCTACTAACTACATTTTCCTTCCAGTACTATCCGACAAACTCTTAACTATGTCAATATCGTTGACCCCCACTGTTGGAGCTCCTTCTATTCCAAGTCAAAGCAAAGTTAAATATCCTATGTTTACACAAATGCACGTAGGTGGTATTAAGAGGCACAAAGCATTGCTTGCTTATTATTTTTTTACTTTCATGCATGGTAATGTGTAGTATTGTTAGAAATAGGAACGATTATTGTAAGTACAGCCCGTGCGGATTAGGTCGACACCTGGTTCGAATGACGTTTGTTTAAGGTACTGTGTGCCTAGTGGGAGTTTTCAATATTTTGATAGCGTTTCAATCGCGTTGACGTAAACGCGAATTTATATGGAATTTAAACAGTTGTGCAGTAGTGCCATCTAGTGGCACACTGACTGACTAAACAGACTTAACTGACTGTTTCAATTCCTTAGAAATTCGCGTTAACGTTAACGCGATAGCAACAGTATCAAACTGCCACTAAGACCTCTGTTTGAGTGCAAAATGTTTTGATTTATTAGTGTCATACCGAACCTTCGGTTTCAATTAAAGTTCGGCGAAAAAACGGGTTCCATATTGATAACTGTGATGCTAACGTTACTTAACGTCCTCGCGCGGGTTAGCAGCAGGTGGGTCGAGTTTCGAGCTCGGTGTCAAGTTAACTCACACGAGTTTTATTTACTATAACTTTATAGAACGAGAGCCTATACCTCATTTTATTAGCTATACCTCAACTTATTATGCCTGAAAGTTTGTCAGCTCTTAAGTAGGTACCTGCGGAAGCCAAATGAAGAGATTGGATTGTGGTAGCATTGGAACATAGCAGGTTACAAGGTCCAGATACTCAATTTCTCCCGGTCTATTACTGTCAGTTGTTTCCCTAGTATGCTCGACATACGTTCCGTTCTTCGTTTGCGTGTGTGTAAGTGTGTATGTTTGTTCCTCCTTTACTCTGTTTTGGCTGAAATTTAATACATAGGCTTCTTTTCAACCCGAAGAAATCCAAGGTTCCCGCGGGAATTGTGACGTTTATGATTAAACTTAATAAAGTAGTACCGACCTAGAAAATTTCTTCATTGGAACGTTTTCGTTGTATGAGTATTCGCTGTTAGCTAACCTTGTAATATTTATGACATACGAGTAATATGATGTTAAATACAACACACATTATATAACATTTACAAGTTATATCTTATTGTTATTATAACGAGACAGTATTTACAATACACCTTTATAGGAGGGACATGTTAAATAACAAGTGAAACAGTAACAAAACTATAGCAGTTACAAGTTAGTGGTAACTTTAATACATTACTGTGTCACTGGCGAGAAACGCCTTTGTTTTGTCCACAAAACATGTTCCAATTGTAACCGGCTCAATGTAAATGTTCCTGATTACCATTAAAAGCGATGTTACCAAAGCTCACTTAAGCACGCTTCATACGCATCGGCCCGGTTGAATGCTAGCCATTCGTTTACAAGGCATATTGAGTTTGGAACCATTAATATGTGGGCATCAGGAATATTCCGCAATTATGGAGCTTAGCTAAACTTAGGATATGTTTAATCGGTCAACATGAAGTAATGCTAGAAGGTTGCGTGCTGACCGAGGAGTTGTGGGGATGTTATTTAGTCCGTGCGAGTCAGACATACCCTGCCTGAAAGCAGAAATTCGTAGGGACTTTTTCCTCCCGGAGAAAAAAAAAAAGAAAAGAGATATGTTTAAAAATATACTTCGTGATATCACCAAATAAGTAAGAACTTACTTAACTTACTTAGGGGGCGAATTTGTCAGGGGATTATGATTTCTCAAAATATTACTATCCGGAAGATTATATAATAACCTGTTACGTCTCAAAAGTGTCATAATACAAACCTATAGTTAGTTACCTTAATTACCTATGGTAGCAACATGGGCGTTGGTACAAGCATTTTTTAAAATGACTAAGTTTTACAGTTCGTTGATGATGCTCCCATGATATGTGGCCAGAAACGTCTTGATTAAGTTCTTGAGTCCTATGATAAGGTATCAGTTTTACGTAGATATAAAATTTAATAGAAGTAAATCCTTATAAGATATTAAATACGTCACACATTGTCTTAGCAGGAGACAAACAAGCAATTTTCGTAATGGAAAACCTTTGCCCTGGGGCTAAGGCCCTACACGTGCAAGCAAGGATTTTCAGGAAGAATATTGGTTTATTATAATTAACCAATGGAAGTATGTTTGGCCCAGTAATGGAAATGTCTTTTTGCAAAAAAACGACTCGAGTGAAGTTGTATATGTTAAAAATACGGACGAAATATAAATTATCCATCTAAATACATTTTCATACCAAAACAGATCACGCCGTGTGTGGCCATGCTAAGTGAGATATAAAAGCTTGGTTAATATTTGAACAGCGAATATGCTATGATGAACTTTAATTGGATGCTAAACAATGATGTATTATTACGCTCCTAGCCGCCTTGTTACATAAATCTTTAGTTCCTATTGTATATTTATTTACTCGTAGATGTGATAACAATGCTGAAATACTTATGGTAACCGGCCATATTATATATCTATTTGCAATGCAAGGGATGTAATACTTTGGAAAAATCGACATTGTGTTCCACCCCTTTGGAATATATAAAATTATAATATCTTATAACAAAACTCCTAAGGCATCAAGACAAGAAGGCAAGAAGATACTTGATCTAGTAGCTCTTGAGAAATTACAAATATAGCGTAATAAATTTCATAGACAAGGTCGTAATTTTAACAAGGTCGGCTGCCATTACATTTAGTTTTAGATATTCGAAGTATCTGAGTTAATAGTTTAAAGGGAGCTCCAGTTTCTGTTGTACGTAATTTCTAACAAAATTTTAGCCCCATCTCATATAACTGTCGGAATAACAATGTAGCTCAAATGTAGTCTGGTGTTAAATTTTGATTATAGTTAGGCAAGATTATGTCAAGTACTCTCGGAAAGGGCATACCGCTGATTACAGTCTGCTGTAAGATTCAAATCAAATCAAAATTCATTTATTTCAAGTAGGCTCAGTTTACAAGCACTTTTGACACGTCACTTGACTATTTGTAAAGATTCTACCACCGGTTCGGAAGGCAGGTTCTGCTGAGAAGAACGAAATGAAAGAAAAGAAGATATTTACAGTATAGCATACTCAGTTTAATTTATTGCACTCACAGAGGCCTTTCGATCATCACGCAAAGATACTCCTAGCATAGCTCGTTCCATCGCCCGCTGTGTGACTCTGAGCTTTAGGTTAGCGACCAAGTCTTGGAACCATAGGTCATCACTGGCAACACGCACTGATAGAAGACTTTTATCTTCAGGCACTAAGGAATTTCGGACGAAAATATATCGCGAAGTTTCCCGAATGCGGCCCAGCCGCCCGCCATACATCACCATATTTGATTTGCCAATCCAAAAATTAAAAATTAATAAAAAAAAATAACCTGCGATGCGTGGCATAACCTATATCTATACTAATATTATAAAGCGGAAGAGTTTGTTTGTTTGTTTGTTTGTTTGTTTGTTTGATTGAACGCGCTAATCTCAGGAACTACTGGTCCGATTTGAAAAATACTTTCACTGATAGATAGCCCATTTATCGAGGAAGGCTATAGGCTATATTTTATTTTCAAAAAAATTAGGGATCCTTCCTGAAACTCCAATAATGTAACCCAAGGTGTACATGGCGTGTGTTCGCGCCTTCCCAAAAGTCTGCTAATGCCCTCAAGCATTGTCATTGCTATTCAAAAGGCCAAAGGGTTGCAAATACAGCAGCGCCATTCACTCGACCGTGAAATGACCTCACTCTCAACCAACATGCGCACGAGACGGTTGTAGCTTGCCAATTTGTCATCGGACCTAACTTTACTTACAATAAACCTTTTCAACCTTCTCCAAGTTTCTCTTTACCAGCGTGCGCTGCAAAAACTATTGATGTTAGTATAAAATAATGTACAACAACTTTGTAAAACACATCATTTTCTACAAAAAATGTCGCGACAGCATATATCTATCTATCTATATATACTATAATAAAAGAGTAGAAATCGAGTGTCTGTACTTTGACCAAATATAACTAAAATCAAGTTAGGGCGATTAGAAATGAGCAATAGAATACAAAATTTTTTTTTTTATTTTCTTGCCTGTCTGTCTGTCTGTCTATCTGTCTGTCTGTCTGTCTGTCTGTTCTTCTGTCTGTATGTTCGCGCTATTCTTTGGTTGTGCTGAACGGATTTTGACGCGGATTTACAATTAAGACACACACAAATAGATTAAGCAAAGTTCAGGGCAACATATAAGCTTTGTTTCATTAAAATCGGACAGATAGAAAAAAAGTTATCTTGAAAAAAACCGGATTGCTCAAATTGATTCGCAGGCGTTATTTGGAGAAACGAGTTTTCCACTAAAACTGTGTAATATCGATATTGAGGCACATATTCCATACTCAACTGACCAATTTGTTTGTTTATTTGGTTGAACGCGCGAAGCTCTCTCATCTCAGGAACTACTTAAAAGTTCAGGTTCAAACTGAATAATCCTTTTTGTGTTTAAATAGTCACATTGTCTACTTTTTTATCGTATAATGTTATGCAAGATTTATTACTATAAAAAGAGCACGAATTTGGCGCAATAGCTATTAAATACTTATCTATACTCTATACTTATAATAAAACTGTATCAGGGCAAAATACAGAACTTTTTGAATAATTAAAAAAAAATATATCATTATACAATCGATACTGAATTCAAAAACATTTTTTTTTCGATTATTTGTCTGTCTGTCTGTCCCTATTTTTTGTTGACCGGGCATCACACTGAAACTACTGAATGAATTCAAATTTAAACTTAGCACGGTTTGAGACCATAATACGGAGCATGTTATAGAATACTTTTTATAGCGAAAATAAAATCAGAAGGGGGTGAAATAGGGGTTGAAAGTTTGTACGAAAAGTCCTCCTCTTTCCCTGGTCAATTTACCCAAGCACAAAAAACGCGCTTTAAACTTTATTATAGACCGGCATTCGGCCGGGAGTTTATGATACAGCCTTCGACCGTGACTACGGCTGGGTATTTTGCCCAAGTACAAAAAACGGAATGCACGGGCTTTGGCCGGGAGTTTATGATACAGCCTTCGACCGTGACTACGGCTGGGTATTTTAACCAAGCAAAAATAAGCGCGGCCTTCGGCCGGGGGTTTGTTATATGGCCTTCGACCGTGACTACGGCTGGGCATTTTACCCAAGCACAAAAAACGGAACGCGCGGCCTTCGGCCGGGAGTTTATGATACAGCCTTTGACCGTGACTACGGCTGGGCATTTTACCCAAGCACAAAAAATGGAACGTGGGGCCTTCGGCCCGGGGTTTGTAATATGGCCTCTGATCGTGGCTACGGCTGGGCATTTTACCGATGCACAAAAAACGGAACGCGCGGTCTTCGGCCGCGCACCGTATTGTATCCTGGCCTTCGGCCTGAAGGCCGCGCCTTCGGCCGGGGGTTTGTAATATGGCCTTTGATCGTGGCTACGGCTGGGCATTTTACCGATGCTCAAAAAAAAGAATGTGCGGCCTTCGGCCACGCACTTTATTGTAGCCCGGCCTTAGGCCGGGAGTTTGTGATAGAGCCTGCGACCGTGAATACGGCCGGGCATCTTACCCAAGCACAAAAAACGAAATGCACAGCCTTTGGCCGCGCACTGTATTGTAGCCCGGCCTTCGGCCGGGAATTTATGATGCAGCCTTCGACCGTGACTACGGCTGGGTATTTTATCCAAATAAAAAAAAGCGCGGCCTTCGGCCGGGAGTTTGTGATACAGCCTCCGACCGTGACTACGGCTGGGCATTTTACCCAAGCACAAAAAATGGAACCCGCGGCCTTCGGCCGCGCACTGTATTGTAGCCCGGCCTTCGGCCGGGAGTTTATGATACAGCCTTCGACCGTGACTACGGCTAGGCATTTTACCCAAGCACAAAAAAACGGAATGCACGGCCTTTGGCCGCGCACTGTATTGTAGTCCGGCCTTCGGCCGGGAGTTTATGCTACAGCCTTTGACCGTGACTACGGCTGGGTATTTTACCCAAGCACAAAAAAAAGAACGCGCGGCCTTCGGCCGGGAGTTTATGATACAGCCTTCGACCGTGACTATGGCTGGGTATTTTACCCAAGCAAAAAAAAAGCGCGACCTTCGGCCGGGGTTTTGTAATATGGCCTCTGATCGTGGCTACGGCTGGGCATTTTACCGATGCTCAAAAAAAAGAATGTGCGGCCTTCGGCCGCGCACTTTATTGTAGCCCGGCCTTAGCCCGGGAGTTTGTGATAGAGCCTGCGACCGTGACTACGGCCGGGCATCTTACCCAAGCACAAAAAACCAAATGCACGGCCTTTGGCCGCGCCCTGTATTGTAGCCCGGCCTTCGGCCGGGAGTTTATGATACAGCCTTCGACCGTGACTACGGCTGGGCATTTTACCCAAGCACAAAAAACGGAACGCGAGGCCTTCGGCCACGCACTGTATTGTGGCCTGGCCTTCGGCCAGGAGTTTATGATAAAGCCTTCGACATTGACTACGGCTGGGTATTTTACCCAAACAAAAAAAAGCGCGGCCTTTGGCCGGGGGTTTGTAATATGGCCTCTGATCGAGGCTACAGCTGGGCATTTTACCGATGCACAAAAACCGGAACGCGCGGTCTTCTGCCTCGCACTGTATTGTGGCTCGGCCTTCGGCCGGGAGTTTGTGATACAGCCTCCGATCGTGACTACGGCTGGGCATTTTACCCAAGCACAAAAAACGGAACGCGGGGCAGAATCCGGGGGTTTGTGATAGGGTCTTCGACCGTGGCTACGGCTGGGCATTTTACGCAGACACAATTAATTGAACGCCGGCCGTCGGCCGGGGGTTGGATAGGGCCTCCTACGAGGGCTACGACTGGGCATTTTACCCAAGCACAAAAAACGCGCACTTTATTGTACACCGGCCTTCGGCCGGGGGTTGTGATTTTGTAATTTTTATATATAAAACATACGAAAATAAAAATAGAAGGGGCGACGGGGTCGAAAATGTACATCGATTTTCACGCGGACGAAGTCGCGGGCGTCTGCTAGTATAAATATATGCTCATTTGGGGCCTTATTTAGGCCCCAAATGAGCATATAAATCAACGTACTCCAAATAGCTTTGATTTTCAGTTGTGACCCCTGTCCAGATATAATCCAAGATGATATATATGGCTGTACTACTTGACAATCAAATATTTCAACTGAAAATTCTCTTTTTCCAGTGCATCATCCGAGCGCACTGCGTACTCCTGGCTGCCGGACACCAGGATGGAGTTCAGCTCGCCGTACAGATACAGCCGGCGCAAGAGTTCCAACTCCACCGTCTACGAGAGCGACTGATGGTGTGAAAGCTTCGACCAGCTCGAAGAAGCCTTGCTCTGATAATTTGGACACTAAGTGACTTTTGTGAGTGCAACTCAAACATCGATATTAAAGTGTTAACTGTCTGTACATAGCTTAATGTTTCTTACTATCTTCTTTGAATAAGAGTTTGAAAAACTAGTCATATTATTATTCTATTATTTTAACTTTACTCGAACTTTTTATATGGCTCTGAAACGTAACTCTAGCTACTAGGTGTAATGTACATAAATATTTCCACATTGTAGTTACAGGTGCTCATGTTTTTGGCAGTTAGATGTTGGTAAAGATATTCTATTTTTGGAAGACCGTTTGGCTTTGGAGGTATTTGACAGCACAAACGCATTTGTGTGTGTAAATTAAAAACGTCAGCGAAGTAGAATCCGTTGTTTCACACACAAACGCGCCTGTCTAATGCCTGTCTTACAACATAATGATTATTTTTCTTTTTATTAACCGACTTCCAAAAAGGAGGAGGTTCTACGTTCGGCTGTATGTATTTTTTTTTATGTATGTCTAGCAATATTTCCGTCATTTATGGACCGATTTTGAAAATTCTATTTTGTTTAGAAGGGTATATATACTTCCAGGGTGGTCCCATTTTTTTTATGTCAGGATGTGATGATGGCATCCTGGAGAAATCGAGGGGAACTATCGAAAATTGTAGAGACGGCTAGCGCGTTTGTTAGTGTTTCCATAAGGTATTTTAAACCACTTGGTTTCTATTATTGTATAATTATTAATTATAACAACCCGTGCACAGGAAAACCAACTGTGGTCTATGTTGCACTATGGTTTTAACGGTATTTTTTTATGAATATAAATGATGTCTTCCGAAAACATGATATGTATACCTACTTCTCATACTATCTTTAATAATAAGCGGTTCTCGTTATCAAATAAAAGATTTTTAAGATAAATGTTTAATTCGATGAAGATTTCATTCATGTTTATTACACTGAGAAAGATTTCCTTTCAAAGCAATTGTTATAGCATTCCACTGTTTATAAGAATTCGTTCTTGTCGGTGTTGGAATCTTCAGAACATCTTTTCCCATAAATTCACTAATATTCCCGCATTTACTTCGCCGGGGCGAACCGTAAAACTTCTTCTTGGTTACCGAAAATGAATATTTATGATGTACATCGAGTTACGCCATTTATAGACAAATTTAGAATGTTTTTGACGGTGTATTTATTTTTTTCCGTAAAAAAGCGTGAAATACATTTCTTAAGCGAATAAAACTACTTATCGAAATACGGCCGCCTTTTCTATTCTGTATCTTGCTTATTTCTCGATTTATGATTTCTGTTATTTTAGTGCAGTGCATAATTGTAATTTATTAGATAGGTACATCATCATCTTCTTTCTTAACACTGACCATGGTCCGCTCGGGCCGGGGGGTGTGTAACGATGAATGAATAACTCACGACTGATGCACCTCACTTCCCCACGCGCACGATTTCACACCCGCACAGTGTGTCCCCCGTCGCCCGCGTGTCATGGGAGTGTCATCAACGAACTTGCCAGTCTATAGGAATATACACGTAAAAATGTTATAAAATAACAACTTTATAACAATTTTTACGAAAATTCAAGAAATTGTTACTTACTTGTTCAAAACAATTGTTTAAGAAGAATATATTTTGAATTCAAAGCATTTAAGTAGGTACTCATTTTTATTCGATATTTTACCTTAAGTTTAAGTGACTAAAGTATATGTTTTGGCTTTAAAATAAATGTTAACAAAATGTAAGGCAACACCACAAAATGTTAATAGTATTAACTATTTAACTATTTAAGCAAATAAAGGTCATCTTATGTAAAATGACATAAATATAAAATACACTTCTTTTAGATTGCTATAATTCATTACGATCTGTCTCAAAAAAGTACATAGCTCAGTGCTTTTTTTCAGTTAAAAGCTTTGTTAAACTCTCATAAAAATACTATACCCTAAACCTATCACAAATACTCACACAAAAAGATATAAAATACGATAAAGCCAGAAACAGAATTAATATTAAAGTTTTCTTTAGCACGATTTTGTTGAAACAATGTCGACGCATCTTTTTAAAGTGGTCAATTAGTGGAAAAATTATTTTTGCCATTAAAAAAAATTTGATTGTATATAAACTTTCAATGTACATAAACTTTTATAAGCAAAATTACGCATCTATCTTTCCTCTAAAGTTAAATTTGTAGGTATTCCTACAACATTTATACCTACATTTCAAGCCATTGTACCTACATCTATATTTTTATTATTGACAAAATCATTGTTTATTGGACATTTGTTAGATTATGCTTGGTTACAGATCCATTGGACGCCATTGTAAATAGAAGTGTATGAGCGAACAGACCTGCATGACCAATTCACTATCTTTGACGTTTACCAACTACTACTAATTTGTTAGTAATTTTAAGTCACGTGATTTCGTATTCACTGTTTATTAAATGCTAACTGATCAAAATTAAGATTATAGGTAAAATATCATCCGATGCCTATTGAAAATACCTATTAGATAGCTAACTTACGTCAAAGTTAGTGAATTGACTGGCTGACCTAAATATTGGGATTTTTTAATTTTAATATTAATAACATTTACACACTAATTATACCCTATACAAATATGTATACATACTTACCTAATCTTTGGTGCAAATTATTTCTTCGAATATCTCTTGTATACTATCTTATAACTAAACTCATGATATGCTAATTAACCTTATAGGATAAGTGTAATATTATAAATATGTAATTTAAGATTTATTTTTATAATGTAGTACTCAGGTTTCAAGACACACGATCCCTAATAGATGTAAGTGTAAATAGAAATATGTACATATATTTCTAATTAAGTATCTATCTGTAAAAGCTTATAAAGATTTGTTACGCCCTGTTATACTAATATATTGTCATTGATGGTAGAGTTAAGTAAGCTAAGAATGGTACGCTTTCCATAATAATGTAAACTTATATTACCAATGTATTGTAATCACAAATTGATAGCATAACTATGAAACAAATTCTGTCTAAACACACTAACCACTAAACGGATTTTCATTCGATTTCCAACGTACACTGAGAACCCTAATTAACCATAATTGTGAAAGATGTTAGAAAAAATCACGACAAACGAGAAATTACTAATATGCGTAAAGTAAAGTTTCGTGTAAGTAGGTACGCAGTTTTTAAATCGGAACAGATTTATTATAGGACTCAAAAGGTGATTACAAATATAAGAAAACTAATGTCGAACAAAGGTTATGATTCACAACACTTGTCAGGACAACTTAATTAACAAATCAAACTCAAACTGTAACCAAAATAAGACCCTAGAATGGCAGAGAATGACCTTGAGTGGAGTCACGTACTTGTGAACGATGTGTGTAGGGTTAAAGGTACTTTTGACTGTTAACAAACACTCCCCTTTTCCACTCAAGTCACTCTCCCCGCCTATCCCAAGTAACCCATAAAGAATAACACAACAAGAGCTGTGGACGGCTCGAACGCCACGACCACACTGAAGCCAACACGAGATCGAGCGACGTCATATCCGTCACAGACTACTATTTCGAACACTAAACGGCGATAACAGATTTAAAATGTACTTACCAGCATATAATATGAAGAAAATTAGTTGAAAGACATAAAAATATTGCTGACTTTTTCATAAAGGCTCTTTCTGAAAAGGATAATCCATTTTGTAAACTTGTCAATACAAAGTTATGTACCTACATACAATTTATCTGAAATGAAATTGTTAAAGTCTGTATATGCCTGTTTAAGAGGAAATTAATTTGAAAATTGAAAAAGTGTTTTAGAATAATCTCAGAAGAATTAAAGAATATTGAATTGTTAAGAAATGTTAAACGACGTTCTAGAATCTAGATATCATTTAGATGTTAGATGAATTTCAATTTAAAAATGTTGCGGGTAAAAAAGTTGGGAAAAACCTTATTGAGGAGCGTACCATTTTATGCTAGAAAAACTCGGGAAATTAAATTGTTGGAGACTGTAAAATTTTTGCTATAAGAGCGACTTAAAGTTATATCGGCTTGTTATAGTTTTGTAATTTAAAAATGTAACGTAATTTAAATTATTTTCGTATTCTTATGTAGCTCTATTGTATTTTTAAAAAAACTTAATCCTAATAAATACGAGTATCTAACTCTTTGCATTTCCTCGGAGAATGTTAAGTACATTAAGTTAAATCATAAGAACTCTTACTTATTCCATATCTCCGCGTAAATGTAAAGGGAGTTTTAACATCTTACTTCTAAAATTATTAATATCATAACATTTCTAATTCCAAAAAAAAAAAACACACGACAAAACATCTTAAATTATAAATATCGTTAGCGTCAAAGTTATTCATACTATACAAAAAAAAATCGTCCACATTTTATAGCTGGTAACATAAATAAGTATTAAATAGGCGTTCTTGTATAATTTGGAAGCCAATGAAAAAAAAAATTACCTTTTTTGTCATTGTAAAATTATTGACTCGATATCATAAAGTTTGACTGTTCAATAATATACTGTCGTGTTTATAATGTACATCGTGTAAATAATGTCGGGGTTATGAATGTATTACCAATATTATATTATAAAAGTTATTTCCACATTTCACATTATCATTTATATTAAATGATTTGGAAAACTCGTTACTCATCAAATATTTTGTATAATTTTCAATAAAGTCATAATGATAAAAGATTATTTTTCTTTATTTATTCCCTACTCCGTAATTTAGGGTATTCAAGTTCAAACAGATATGTAAGTATAAGAATTATTAGTGACATCTTATAATCCTCCAGTTTGGTATTAACGAAATTATTCATATCTTTCTTTAATTTGGGTATAGAAAAATTTCTATTTACTATTGAACTTATCAAAGTTTTTTCCCGATACTATGCTATGCTGGGCAAGCGGTTTGTTCAGCGCAAAGCTAGATTTCGCGCTGGTGTCTTTTTTTATTATTATTCTTTACAAGTTAGTCCTTGACTGCAATCTCACCTGATGGTAAGTGACGATGCAATCTAAATTGGAAGCGGGCTAACTTGTTAAGAGGAGAATGAAAATCCACACCCCCTTCGCTTTACATTTTCGGTTTCTACACGACTTCGTACCGGAGCGCTTAATCGATTGGCGGTACGTCTTTGTGGGCCAGACCTGGACCAATTAAGAAAACCTCAATCGGCCCAGCCGGGGATCGAACCCAGGACCTCCGTCTTGTAAATCCACCGCGCTTACAACTGCGCCACGGAGGCCGTCAAAAACGTGTGTCGCTGCTGTCCGACACCGACGTATGCCATTTGGAAATTCCTATTACAAATTGTTGTAGCGCCATTTATCGGTCGTCACAGTCTAGTCATTTCATCTGCAGGGTGCACTACGAGCAGCTAAATAGATAAGACTGACTGGTACAAGCCTCCTCTTACACCCCTTATGTTCCTTCATAAGGCTTATTTCCTGCATTGGACGTCAATTGGCTGATGTGATGATTAAACTTATTACAATATTTTAGATACTACTTATACAACGAGAGCTTATACTTCATATTATGAAAGGCTGCCATTCTCCTACCAAAGATTACGGTAGCCAATTATGGGGTTTACACTGTGTTGCCTTTGGAAGGCCTTTGTTCTATGTCCAGATCCTCAATTATCTAAGTATTACATAATCTGGACTTTATAATTGGACGGTTGAGGGTCTAGACCCTTGAAACCTGCTACCTTACAAAGTCACCACGGTCCAATCAGAGCCTCAATAACTCAACGGTAAAGCGGACTCATCACAGAGGAGTGGGGTTTACTTCCCCCCGGTATATTGCGTACCCACTCCTAATACAGTTAGGTGGAGGGGAATTGGAATGTAGGTCATATTTAAAACATATGGCATTTAATAACTACTCTTACTTATTTAAGTTAGGAGCATAATATGCTGACGATGTTTCAGACTTTAAAAACTGAGGTATGTCAAACTTTCAGGCTTTTGGTGCAATAAGAGAAAATATAATACTTTCAGTATATTTGAAATAGAGCAGAAATTGCATCTACTCGTAATGTCAGTAACTAACTTAACAAGTTGTATTTGCTTTATAAAACAAATCTCATTAATCTTTCCCAGTTTAACAAGTTTCGTAAAGGGACGTTTTCCAGCTAAGTAGCACGGTGCCACTTTATTGCGACGTCCCTCGAACTGGGAAGGGCTTTTTGTTGTGTTAAACACAATCTGCCGCGATCCGTCCGTATCACTAATTGGAACACGGAAACTTTTTGTGTGCCATAGAAGGCGCAAGTTTGGAACGAATTAGAGGACGTGTCTCGTATTACAGAAGCTTTGATATGAGCTGATTGGATGGCTTTAAGCAACTTTGGAAGTCAAAGGTGTCAACCAACATCCAATAACATCTTGGTTATTAAATTATCATATAAGTCCTATTATTGTTATTGTCAGGTCGTGATAGTCCAGTGGATATGACTTTTATCTTCGATTCAGATCCGGTCCGGGGTATGCACTTCCAGCTTTTCAGTTGTGTACATTTTAAGAAATTAAATATCACGTGTCTCAAACGGTGTTGGAATACATCGTGAGGAAACCTGCATACCTGAGAATTTTCTTAATGCTCTAGGTGTGTAAAGTCTGCCAATCCGTGTTGGGCCAGCGTGGTGGACTATTAACCTAAACCCTCATTCTGAGGAGGACTCGTGTTAAACAGTGAACCGAATATGGGTTACTTATCATGATTGGTATTAAAATACAAAATACGTATTTGTATTTTAATTACAAGTAATTTAAATATGCCCAAAACCTATAAGTGTTCAGACAAGTACTTGCAGAATGCTGAAAAACATAACCCTCCTTACAGTCCGGTAAACATCAACTAGATCGCTATTACATAACACTTTCCATTCGTAAGCGTCACGGTCACGAAGCGTATTGAAAAGTTGCACCTGAGTTTGAGTTATTCGATTGCGCTCGGAAGTTCGCCGGCGGCATTGATGTTGACTCTTGTTGAACAACCGGTGTTTAATACTCGAGCCATCCGAATAGTGTTTTCAAAGGACGAGCAAATTCGATTTTCCGTTTATTTCGATAGACTAATTGCAATTGAGTTTTTGGAAATTCTCTAACTGTTTGTCTTCTCTCTTGTGTTTTGCGATTTCTCTAAGCGTTTGTCGTGTTTATTTCTGTATGTCATTATGAGCCTATTTTAACAGCCCACTATAGGGCCAGGCTTTCCTCCTTATAGGAGAGGGGATACAGAGCTAAGACCACGTTGCCTCAATACAGGTTGGTGGGCTTTGGTAGATATTGTTAAATTCATTAACGATCACTGTTAGATGTTTTGATAATGACCGGATGAAAAAACACCACCAATTTCGCAACTCCAGACTGACAATTTGTACTAAAAAACTCGGACTCAGACTCAGGATTCGAATTCAGGACTTCGTGATACCAAAACACATGGGCTAAATGTAACTACTGAACCAACGAAACAGTTACAGTTATAAATCATAACAAATTCTAACAGAAGCTACGTGGGTAAAACAGCTAGTTGTATCTATAATAAACTAAAAGAAATTTAGGAAATTTTCAACAGTCGGAATAGACCTATGATTTTTTCAATATATTTTACTCTTATGGTAGCCACAAACGGTCAATTAAACTCACGTTTCTGTAGCACGTGTTAACAATCGTGTGTTAGTCACTGACATACACATACGTACATGACTTGTATAGTATGCCACGTTGGTACTGCCGCTTGCTTTTCAGAAACTTGAGAATAATTGACCGTCAATGACGACCTTTAGAGGCTATTATTAGACTATTTTGGCTGTTCGCTAAACTTTTAGAAAATGAAACATAAGTATAAAACATAATAATGAAACATAACCGAGCTAGTTTGACTTTTAAGGTTTTCCTTAGAAAACACTACGCATCCTTGGAAAACACTAAGATAATCTTTTATCGTACTGGAGCGTTAAAAGTGTTTGGGGGTTTATTTTATTAGCCACGATCGAAGCCGACACCGTCACTTAACATAAATAAGTAAGTAAAGTAAAGTAAGTAGTTCCTGTTAATTGAAGAAACATATACAAAACTGAGTTTAAACTAGATTTCAACTAAAAATGTTTTCAACACGGTTAATCTCGTGAATTTAAGCGCACAACCTTTTTAATAGCGTTAATAGCAAAGAGATAAAGAGCAATTTAAATAGACTTTGCAGAGCGGCGGAGATTAGCAAATAGGTACGAATTTGTTTTCACGTTAAAGCAATTTTTTAGCACGTTAAATGGTTTGAACAATTTTTAAACTCCTAATAGTAAAAAATAGTAGGAAAACGGTTCTTATATATTTTTCTCCTCCTATTTATGTATTTATGAATTTGCTAAAAGAAAAAGGGTTTTTGGTAAAAACTGAAAAGGTATACATGATTGTTTGTATGTATTTGCTGATCTCTGCTAATACTAACTAGTTTAAAGAATCGCTCACCTTCTTTTCCAACCAACCTTCTTTTCTTTTCTTTTTTTTTTTAAAAAGAATATTTGCCATATATTTTTTATAATATGACCAATATTCCCATTCCCCTCCAAGTAGTCGGGAAAGACTGTGCTAGGAGTGGCTATGACAATAGAAAAACGGGGCGGGGATCGAACCACCATCCCTCGGAGATGAGTCCAACCTCTCTTACCGTTGAGCTCTTGAGGCTTTTAACCTTGAACCAAATGCTCGTCCCACTAACACTATGAGCTCGGCGACTTGACACAGCCTTTGGTGAGATGGTGATGGACAGCGAGTAAGAACAGCAACTCTAGTATTTTCCACGAAAAATATTTTCCTGGAAAGACGCGTGCGCACAGCACTACCGACGTATGGCAAGATTATCGTCACTCGATTGTCAAACCGACAAGACATTTGACATGAAAATGACAGCAAGTTTGATAAAGTATTTTCTAGGACTACCCGTTGGTTATGTCAATATCAAACACTTCATTTTAATAAATTTTCAAAAGAGGTTTTGTGTTCCTGATTGTGTATTCGATTAGGTACTTATGGGGACCGCAGGACCGCCATCAAGGCGATTATAGAATCTCTGCCAGAGGAATCTAAGAATAATACATAATCTTTACTAATATTGTAAAGAAGTAAAGTTTCTGGGGGTAATCTCTGGATCTACTGAACCAATTTTAAAAATTCTTTTAACACTAGACAGTCGCGTTATTTGTGAGTATTATAGGCCATATTTTATCCCAATATTCTTACGGGAACTGAAACTCGCGTATGAGACCGCAGGGCATGTTTTAAAAAGCGATAAACTTATTTTTCAAACAATTTAAAAGGCTGCCGTGGCCACTTCCAATAGATTGAATTCTTTTTATTAAAGAATACACAATCAACTAAAGCATTAAAAGAAAAAAGAAAAATAAAACGTTAAGTTTAAGCTTCACTTAGTACCTAAAGCTTTAACACGAGTTTATTCAAGCAAAGTCAACATGACGCGAACTTTAAATTCGTGGCGCTCGTCGAATAATCGATAGTTACTTAACATAATCATCCCCAGTTGGGAACTAATTAAAGCACCATGACGTGCCTAATAACTTTACTTCCGTTCCGATAAGAAACCACTTAATAGGCATATTAATTGAGCCTTAGGGAGAATACACATGTACATTTTTAACCAGCTTTGAACTTTCAAAAAGTAGGATGTACATCGATTCTATTTTTTTTAGAAAAAAACAGTTTTTGCTATTACTAGCGTAGCGTCCTGTTAAAGTGGACATATGGGGATAAAATATAGCCTATGTTATTGGAGGATAATGTAGCTTTCTGTTGGTGAAAGAAATTTTTAATTCAGTTTAGTAGTTTAGGTGCGAAAGCTTAACAAACAAACAAAAAAGAACATAGTAAGTATGGAGTATTATCATTATTACCTCATCATCATCATCATTATCATCATCATCAGCCGATGAACGTCCACTGCTGGATATAGGCTTCTTGCATGGACTTGAAAAAACAACGGCCTCGAGCCGCCATAATCCAACGGATCCCTGCAACCCGTTTGATGTCATCGGTCCACCTAGTGGGGGGTCGACCAACACTGCGCTTTCCGGTGCGGGGTCTCAAACCAATCCAGCACCTTGAGACCCTAACGTCCTCGACTTTTCGAATTATGTGGCCTGCCCATTGCCACTTTAGCTTCGCGACTCGCAGAGCTATGTCAGTGACTTTGGACATTATTACCTATTTATTAGAAAATAATAGATAGTCAAGAAACAATGGACTGAGGGTTATTTCACGATGATGTAACATTTGTAGTCGTCAATAGAAATGTGCTACTGTAAAATCTTTTAACATAGAAGAATTTTGACAGAATTAGTAATCTATTTGCTCAACCATACCTCCTGTGTTACGAACGTTAGAATCCAATTCTCACACCAAAGTCAATAAAGTCCAACATTTTGTAAACAAATTTCAACAATAGACAAGTGGATTTATGTTTCACAATCTGACGGATTTTAGCAATTTTCAACTTTATAATACCTACAAATTGGGTTGGTAATTAAAAAGAAATGGAGTCGATATTAAAAATTCCTGCCACCGCATCGTATTGACATAGCCTTTGTAAACACTAATATGAAATTCAAAAATCGGAACCAGTTAGGAAACATTGGTTATGTTAATTTTTCATTGTAAGCTTTGTATGCTTCCCCGTCTGTACTACCAATCTATAAAAAGTCCGTTAAAGTCTTAAATTAATTACAACTAAAACAATATTTAATATATAAATGAATTGTTTTTTAAACGAATTCAATAAAAGAGGTTCGTTATACGACCTAAGTATTGGTATCCTTAAAATATACTATGTTTACCTGTTTAAGATTTTTTCAAACTTACTGGTATGATTTTGTTGCTGAAATGCATGTTTTAGATATTTAAATTGAAGTCGATTCGAAACGTCAAAAATACTCGATCTTGGGTGTAATCAAGTTGGCTATACTATTAAACAACACTCAATACTTGCTTTTTATTTTTTTTTAATTTTTTTTTAATGCTGGTAAGCAACGTTTCGTTATTGCAAATGTATATTTCGGAGTAATTAGATGTCCTGCATGCTGGTTATGGATTTCATAATAAATAATTAGATATAACGTATTAAGGCAGGTGTCCACAGATCGTCGTACGGATCGGATGCATCGCATTAAACGGTTTTTAATTTTACCATAGATTCATGCGATTCGTACGATGCGATCAGTGGACTTGTATGACTTCCTATACAAAAAATACTACAATCGGTTTGATACGATGCGTCCGATACGTACGATTCAGATCTGTGGACGTCTATAAATATCTATTAGATATCACTTTAGCAATAACATCGACCTGCATAATACAAATTACCTTATTTATATTTTCTTGTTTTTGATTTGGAATAATATTCAAACGAACAGATGTTATTTTTTATACGAGGTCAATGTTAATAAATATTGAATCTGATTTTTCTTATTAATTGGAATATAAATTATATCCCCTTTAGAAAATTATAGGTATGTATAGCAAATGTATTACAATCAACTTGAATGTATTGATCATTCAAGTAAATATTCGGGATAACGTTATCCAAAAACGGATCATAAACGTTAATACTCTTATCCACGACAGTACGACACCGCAAATCTTTCTTATGCACTCGGATTACGTCTTGTAAGACGCTAATCCACTTTTTATATCCCGAGGAAATACGCCTACAGATCGTTCTGTAGGATATTTTATGAGAATTTAAGTGACTACTGATTGTGAGACGTTTCAATGGGACTGTTTACCGGTATTAGCGTAAGTGAAGCGAATAAATTCCAATTTTATTTACATCGTTATTTTTGTATCAAACTTTATTGGACGATTTACATAAACGTATTAAATTTAATCATCTCCTAAACAAATTGGGCTATACGGCTTTTCGGTGTATTGTATCGGTAAAAGAGATTATCTACCTACTTTAACGTATGTGATGTGCCTATTAGGTAAAGGTAGTTACTAATATTTATAGAGAGGTAAAGTTTGTGATGTTGTAGGGTGTAATCTGGACCGACGATGAATTTTTTTTTACCACTAAAAAGCCATTTGTAAGTGTAATAGGCTACAATTTACTATCTCTTTATAAATATTGTTATTATTTATAAAGAGATAGATTCGTCTGCAGTTAGCTTACCTTAATCCGGCCCTGTCGGAAAATTCGTTGTAAGCGTAATAAACTACCTTCCTGTCCAAATCCATTTTTGTAATCTTCAAGCGGTTTTCGATATTTCGCGAAGAGTGACCTTTTGTTTTAGATAAGTATTACTCTAGTGTTGTTCTGTTATCTATTTAAATAGTATATAGCAACACTTGACAGGCATACATTATTAAAAAAAATTGGAACTCTGCATAGCGGCAGAACCAACATAGCGATAGTACTTCCTCGCACGAACTCAATCACATTAAGTTCTACTATTAATTATCACTTAAAGCGTAAATTTTACTCTTGTCACCACATTGTCCATACAATTATATACTCGCAATTGGATTAATATTCTCAACATAATACTAGCCTACGTGAATCCCTAAAGGCATCTTATGAATACTAACTAAATCAAACTTAACAATACTTGTAGGAAACACTTATAGAAATTAACAAGGGCTAATTCTGACCATACATTGCACCACTACCTAGTGTAGAACGTTTTGAATGAGCAATTAATATACAATACCACCTCGGTTCACTGAGAAGATATTGTACCACGCGACTGTACCCAATAAACCTTAATCCTTTACCATAAACGGCTAAGGATGTTTGGCTTGTTCGCTTTACATTCCAACAAATAATGTTAACAAGTCGGTACATGTACAGTCGTAGCGAAAAACAGAATAAGATGAAAATAAAGATAACACCTTTTGCGCAAATACTTGCCGTGACTATACGACCGAGACATTAAATCTACAACGGACAATAAAAATAGGATTAACTGGTCAGTCAGTTCTTAGCTACAAAAATATTTGCCAAGTGACAGCTTTACTTTTCTGTCCGAAATCTTAGGGTTTTTTTCCCTAAAAGATCAAATCAAATGAAACGTGTTTGTAAAACATTTAAAAGAATTCGTTGGTTTACGGTTTCGTTTGAAGTGTTTGTTAATTTAAGAAGTATAGAAGTTTGACAAGCAAGTTTGGCAAAAAGTTTGATCGATAACCAGTTACCTAAGTTTTGGTGATAATAAGTAGTATATATGCTCAATAAACTCCTCTATCTTGCAGTGAAAGTCCCACTATAATTGGTTCAGCCGGCCCAGAGATTAGTCCGGACAAAAATTACTGACAAAGAGAAAGACAAAAAAAACCGCATGTACTCAGTAACCTATAAACGAAATCACAGACACTCCAACTTTATTTATATTGTTGTAATTACTTATTAAGTAATAGGTATTATTAAATAAAACATGTTAATAAAATTGCAGAGAATGTATTTTACTTAATATTTTCGCCATCTTTCACCACATACCCACTCTTTATTTAACAATAAATAATCACGGTTATGAAACACCATAAATATTAACAACTCCACTAATTATAACAATTATGTATTCGAATGTACTCATTCATTGCCACCTGATACTGATAGCGGCATTTTCGGCGACTCGGCACATTGCGTACGGAGGAAAAATTATCACAAAATAAATCACATTGCATTGCGTACATATTCGATGCGCCAAATGACAACACCTTGTGAATTCTTCGTCATTTTTAATTATTTGTTTATTTAAATAACTTTACTGCAACAAAAATAAAGAACATACAAAAACACCGGATGACATTTGTTACACAGAATTTCTATTTCGTATTATATCATGCCATATTTCTATTTCGTATATTATGTCGCGAAGCTGAAGTGGCAATGGGGAGGCCACATAGTTCGAAGAACCGATGGACGTTGGGGTGGGGGGTCTCAAAGTGCTAGAATGGCGACCCCACACCGGAGAGTGCAGCGTTGGTCGACCCTCCACTAGGTGGACCGAGGACCTCAAGCGGGTTGCAGGGAGCCGCTGGATGCTCGCGGCTCGAGACCGCTTTGTTTGGAAGTTCATGCAAGAAGCCTATGTCCAGCAGTGGACGTCCATCGGCTGTTAATGATGATGATGATAATGATGATGATGATGATGATGATGATGATGATGATGATGATGATGATATTATGTCAACTAACATACGTCAAACATTTTATCAGTTTTTGCATTAATATTAATTTGCGTGAAGTGGCTGTATGTGGTTATAAAAATATATGGGTTATATAAACTGAAAAAGTGTTCTAGCCCAACTCTTATCTTAGGAGGCAATAATGTTGTTCGATTTATGTAAGATTGCTGTTAATCGTAGATAAGCAATGTATATTAATGTATATTGTAGGTCCCATGAGGGTGGCATGTTCAGGATTGGACAAACCCTCTATAAATAAAAAAGCTTGCTTGACATAGAGGAATTTGATTCGATTATTATCTAAATAAAGCTATAAATACCATACGAGTACAGTAGAATACAGTTCTATCTATTATAACTGAATATAAATTATGCGATTTATAAAAGGCCGAAGCAGCAGTAGGTATAAAATTAAATCGTAAATGAATAAAATAAGGCCTCAATGAATTCAATTTATTCTGAAGAGTACTTTTATTAATACAATTAAAACAGAACTACATACAGCGGCTGTGTTTACACTCAATTTGAATTTACCCGCGAGACTACGTACGCCTGGATTGAGAAATTTGCATTTTGTTAATGTTATTCGAATTACAATACAATTGTTTGTATATCATACATGTATGGATTACTGAATGTAGTTTGATTATCACCTGCTTTAGGTTAGTTTCACAATCATCATCATTGACAGCCGATGGACGTCCACTGCTGGACATCATCACCGAAGGGTGGTGGTACGATCCTCACTCCGTTGGTCTATTGTCGTACCCACTCCTAGCACAGTCTTTCCCGACTAGTTGGAGGGGAATGGGAATATTGGTCATATTTTGAAAATATATGTCAAATATTCTTTAAAAAAAAAATAGAGACGAATGGAAAAGATGGACATATTTTTCCGACCCCACTTAAGTGGTGATAGTACGAACGATGTACCTAAAACAACGCATTACAGATATAATTACGATTAATTGAAAGGTTGACTGTTTAACAAAAATATTTTTATCGAAATAGTGGTAATATTTTTCGATATAATGAGTATAAATGTGTCCAAACGTATTTCAAATATCTTCTTCTATTAAAGGTTGAAGAATTTTCCAGTTAAATATTGGAATTTTAAAGAACATTTGTTATATTTTACTGTCTAGTATTTCACACCAAAGAGCAACCATCACCAAATCTAGAAAATCACGTTTTGTAGAGCGCTACTATATTTTTCATCATAGAATATAAATGAAAACTTACCTTATTCTACGCACGACTGCCAAATTCGTCTTTTATTTCGTGAGAACTTCACAAGCTCCCCAACTTTGCTTATAAATATCGCATCAGTTTCAAATCTCAGTCCGTTCGATGAATACTAGCAAGAAGCTGTGACGACCTTTAGATACAGCCTTGCAGCAAAAGATTTTTCATTTTGTGCTTGCATGTTGATTTTAAATTCATTTGGGAACGATCCTTTAACCAACTGAAACGTTAAATGTAGTTATACCTATTCCACAAAGTAATTCCTTAATTATAAGACCAAAGGTTGTCCTACCCTACGATCTAATTTTTGACTTGGCTACTAAGATTTTACTTCAAGTTAAACAATTTAAGTTATAGGTAAGTACAAAGATTTAATAGTATTAGATATGTCACTAACTCGTCGAAACTGAGGCAGAGAAAAGTAGCTATATTTAAATGCATAAATATATAATGTAGGTAAATAAAAAATTGTACAAGTGTGAGCTCAGTGGAGTAGCTAAATTCACGCAGGCACGTAACGTATCTTATATATAGTATAAAATAATCGGTGGGTAAGTAGATATTCTACGAATTTCTTCATATTATAATTAACATTAAAATTCAGACACTTTATGCTAGTTCTTCATAAATATCACGCTATTCATTGACGAAATCCGATTGGAATTCCCTCTTCCATTATCTAATAATACCTAATTTTAGCACAAAAGAAAGTAGAAATAAATATCAAGTGGACAAAGACAAGGGCCTGTAGACATGAGGCACGTCGATTCTCTTTCTACAAACGCTAACGCTTCGAAAATTACAAAATGTCCAAAAATTACATTCGTTATCGACAGATCACGTGATCAAGTTGTCGATCGAATCTGTTATTCGCATTCATTTTTTTTTAGTTTTCGAATCGATAGCGTTTGTAGAAAGAGAATGTCTACAGGCCCTGGTCAATAGTTAGACTTTTAAAACAAAATACCTAAAAATCCAGATCTAGTGAACCAGTCACGTCCAAGTCATGTAACACCCACATCCATTGTACGAGTATGTAAAACTAAAATCCACGTACATGTTTAGTCACCTCGTTGTAACTCGATCGCTCTTACATCGATCGGGTTGAACCGTTTTGGTATCGAATTACATTACATAAATTATTATATAGTCATGATATGGAATGTTTGAAGGGAAATCCCATATTTATAGTTCGCACTAAATTTATAAAACGGAGAATATCTATTGATTTTAGATTTCGTATCTCACTAGCGGACGACCGCAACTTTGCCCGAGTGAAATACAATTTTCAAAATCCTGCGGAAATCATTAATTTTTCCAGGATAAAAATAATCTATATGTTTTTCAATGACTTCTTCGTATATTTCAGTAAATGATAGGAATAATTTTAAAGTGAGTCTTGTAAAAATTCAACAGACAGACAGACAAAACTTTTTAAAATTTCTATTGTATTTTAGTATCATATGAATAACTAAAACTATAAGCTTTTAGAAATTTTGATAAAATATAAATTATAGACAGATATTTTGATGTACATATTGGTACAAATTAGTTATCGTTACAAACACAAAGAATTCTATTAAAGCTCAATGTTCATTTCGACATTTTTCTCATAGATTCGGAACATTTTCAATATATATGGACCCTTTTAAGTCAAATACTCGTCGGAATAAAATAATTCAGCCCACAATAAAATATCGACACAATTTACGGAACAATCATGTCACTGCAAATTGATCGCGACATGAAAAAGGCAGGACCGATTCCATATAAGTCAAAGTTCAGTTTGTATACGAATTTACTGGTTTATTGTTCTGTATATGTTCTAGTTTACATGTACAGAACAATATTTAAGCTATATTTTTTATTATAATGGCATACAGGGGTAAAACTTAGATACTTATTCCACTGTTGACTCAAGGATAGACCTATTTTGTTTTACCCATTCTACTCAGACTAAACTTGGCTCGTAGTGTTTCTTCCCGTCTCGGGAGAAGACGACGGGGGGTCGGAGAACGAAGCATAGCCTTCTGCAAATAGGATCTTTAGCTAGTCATAAAAATTAACTGCGTCCTTGGGTCGGCTTTCATGGAGCCTTATGATGGACGGATGAAATAGAGCCTTAGTGGCTCTGGAAAGATATAAGGTTCTATCGACACCCTCGCAGGGTCGAAACCGCTTGTTGGAGGCCCCGCGAAGGTGTGTGTGATTTTAAAAATCACAAGTGGTAGGTAAAGAAAGGGAGGGGAAAGATGTTCTGTTCTCCGTGGGCGCGATACTGTCTTCACGGGTTGCTGATGAGACGAATGATATCTCCCATGACGACCAATATCGGGTCGCGGCTTTCCCGCACGGCAATCGTCTTCCCTCAGGATTTGTCTTTTGTACCTTTTTACAGAGCGGTATATATAGCGGTATTCAACTGTCCAGCGGATGTTAACATGGCTACGTATTTTGACACGTGCTACATCCGGCAGCCATCCATCAAGCCATTATTGCCTTCTACTCCGCCTCATAGGTAGTAGAAACAGTTAGTTGTGTAAGCTTCCCATATTTTTACTTCAGATGAGAAACCCAAAAGCATTACAAATCAATGAACAGGTCTTCCAAATGTTCACTACATCTTATTGATGTAAATGTTGTGTTCAAAATGTTGTATACTAATGAGTATCTATGGTAAAAGTTTGTAAATACACAGAAACGTATTTATATTGCCCTAAATCTTTCACCGTCTCGATTCACGGCCGACAAACTCAATCGCACTCAATACAGATATATTTCACTCTCGACCATTGATTTATATGCAAACGGCTGTTGAACGTGCAACATCCGTGTATTCATACGTCGTATGGTGTCACCGGCATGGTCGTGAGATAACGTCGGAATGTATACCAGCACCTACATCGTCTATGTCGCAAAGTGAAGCACTGGTTGTAGTTTTAATAGAAAACTTACGCGCGGTTTCTCGCTCTCTCGCTGATAGTGTAGCTTTCTATTGATGAAATAACTTTTTAAATCGATTTAATGGTTTAGGGCTTAAAGCATATTAAACAAGCACATTCGCATTTATAATGCAAATTTGGATAAAAAAATTTTTGTTCATTTGATTTTTGGTTTCGTCACCAAATTGCCCAAATTGTGACAGACCAGAGGCTATACACCACGTGTTTCTGGAGTGTGTCAGAGACAAGGCAGAGCGATGGGATGCACTGCAATGATTTCCTGTACCTGCTAAGAGAGGTGGGTGGCTGTAATGTTGCCCTGGCCCATTCCTAAACAGGGGAAGCCAGCGCTGGTACAGCTTCACAAACAATGTATAAGGAAAATTAATTAAGTTAAAATATAAATCTTGCCTTACGGACCGACATAGACCGAAATGAACCCAGCTCCTAAAAATAACGATTAAAAAAAAGAAATTTTTGGAGATCATTTTGTCACTGCGGCATGAGGTTGTAACACCACTTAATTCTGAGTTTCGGGATCACGAGACTTATTTTTCTTGAACCCAGGACCTTATGATCTGCTCTGACCACTAGACTAACGAACCAAAATTATTAGGTACCATAATATCGGAGTATTTTCAAACACCGTTATTTTACTAGCACGTTTCAAGTCACGCCTTGCTAGTTTGATTGCATGCTAAACGCCCTCAATCGGGCCCATAACATTAGTTCAGGCATCGATCGCGTTACTAACTAAACGGTGCACACCCACGCATTAGCGCTGTGCCATCAATTCAAAACTATATAAAACAATTTGACAGATTTCACCGCAAAAAAATCCGCGTCTCATTCGAAAGAGGCGTATTCAGTAATCCATTAACGCGTGACGCGCAAGTTTTGACAGATGATATTTGAAAATATACTCGTTTACTTTTCATATTATTAGATATCAAGTGTCAATTATAATTATCATCATATCAGCCGATGGACGTCCACTGCAGAACATACGCCTTTTGTACGGACTTCCAAACATAACAGTCCTGAGCCGCCTGCATCCAGCGAATCCATCCATTCCATCACATTGTGCACAATGTGCCCCACTCATTGCCAGATCAACTTCGCAAAACGTCGAGCTATGTCGGTGCCTTTGGTTCTTCTGCGGATCTCCTCATTTCTGATTCGATCGCGCAAAAATACTCCTAGCATAACTCGTACCATCGCCCGCGCCCGATGTGGGATCTGAGCCTTATTCTAATATAGGCCTCATACGACGGCTCAGAGTCATACAGTGTCATTTTTATATTATGGAGAGACTTCCGGATAATAATGAAATTAAGAATCAGAATATTTTGCAAACAAATGCGCCTCCAAAACAACTAAACTTATAAGTACTTCCTGTCTATACTTTTAACACAACATGTATTATTTTACAAATATTTTTGTTGTAGAAAATACGCTACCCTCCCTTCTTACCAGATCCTTTGACGAATTCTATTTGATAAACAAATACTCAATATCCAGTTCAAAGCACAAGAACATCAAAATAGTTACGATTAACGTCCCCATTTTGTTTGTATAGACTTCCTTCACGATGTCCCCTAATAAATTTTAATATGCTCTTTTATCTATGCGTTTTAAAAATACATTATAATCCAATACGTAATACTCATAAAATTGTAAAAGGGTAGAGTTAGTAAACACGATATATGAACCCATGAAGGTAATCGTCACTGTCTGCTATTTGAAAACTTAAATGACCCATTACCTACCGTAGGTAGGTATATCATTTAGGAACGTTAGCGCGTACATATAAAATATGAATAATAAACCTTTCCAACTTTAATCAAATCTCACATTTCCATTTAGCAGGAATGTACTTATAAGTTCTGAATTTCCTCGAGAAATTATTTAATGATATACGTACTGACGCCGTGAAATCTCAAAAGTGTCTTTTCCCGACGTACACTGACACAATTCTGAATGTTGGTTCGAGTCCTGAGTCCTGAGCTATGAAATTCTGAGCTTTTCTTTCTTCCTAGAAATGTTCAGTGCAAATTATTAGCTTTGGAGCGGCGTAGTGGGTGTATACTCCCACTCCTACAAGTATAGGGAGGAAAGGCTATTTTGGTCTTTCTTATCAACCTAATAAATTAAACATCAAATCAATTGGGAAAATTTCATTTACCTACTGTGTCATATCCAGCAAGCACTGGATGACATATTTTTTTCTTTTTACTCTGTTTTTACATAGAATCTCAATTTCGTATATGTCAACTAGCATACGTCAAAGATAGTGAATAAGCCTGCTGATAAAGAATTATAGGAACCTTTAATTCAAATTAACTACAGAAACGGATTGTAACCAAATTAATGTTACAAGAATGTTTCGTGGTGAAATGAGAATAAAATTACGATGAGCCGTGATTTGAATTTATTATTCTGAGAGTAATTTTATTTTGGTGAGATTCAGCTCAACGTTACCAAGTCACTGAGACTATATTGTCTATGATGATTGCGTAACATCATTACTTAAGTACATTTTGTCACTATAAATACAAATTATATGACGATGATAAATAAAAAATACATTGTAATTATAAAGAAAATAACAAATATTCTGGACATACGTGAAATAATGTAGATTGATTGTGGTTAATTAAATAGTTTCTAATTGTTTGTACTTTATTACTTACTATGATAAAGAATTATGATTTTTTGTATAAATAAGTGTAATATAAATTTAATAATAATTTAATCAGTTTGTCTGTCAGTCTGAGTATCAAAATATTGAGGTATCAAATTTTAATACGGGTCATGCATTCCCTTTGAGTTGTGGCCACAAAAAAAATCTACTCCATTTCATAATGTACCTACACAATATAAAACCTCAAACCATATAACAAAGCTATTCATTCCTACAGGTCATTTGGTAAAATACCACAAGAGTAAAATACAATAATATTTTTTAATTTCAAACTAGCATGTAACATGCTATAGGCTACAAACATTCAAACTTCCTTACAAGAGACAAAATCCAGGAGGCCACGGCGAGACTAAATCTAAATGCCAGTGCTACGCCGATACAAAATCGAGGAGACCGTGCCCAACGTGCATGTCGTCAATGATATATTATACACCAAGTATTGTTTATTTTTTTTATTTCTTTTATGAAAAAAAAAAGTATTGTATGCCACTAAATGTAAAAAGTCATTGTAGTACTCGTGCTGTTTATTTTGCACAAAAAATCACTCGTGCTACAATGGCCTTCATCACATTACAGTGGCATAAATAATAGATATTATTCATGAAGAAACTACTTTCCCACTGCACAAACCGCTGTACATTTCTACAGATTCAAACGAAATAATGTGAAAGAATTCTAACTGTACACATATAATTTACATCCGCAGGTAATGCGGGCCCTTAATAATAAAAAAGCGTGGAAGGGAAAACTCGGCGGAAAACGGGCAATGTTTATCGAGAAACAAAGCAAGTGAGGCATGCAATATGCATAATGATTGTACTAAATTAGGACTACAACAGCCTCTTTATGCTGACTCAAATTGCTTATTGTAAGCCGTTTTGAACTCGTAATATTAAAGGGAAAAGTATTATTGCAGTTCGGTTAGGCGTACGATAAAAACTTTTTTAAGAACTTATTTGTTAATTCATTTTTTTAAATTACCTTACTTGTTTTGTATTACGTGGTTATAAGGCGCAATAATATGACATTTTGTTATTTATGATATGTTTTTTGAGTAATTCTACACAGTAAAATTGCTCCACAGTTATGGTTCTAGACGAAATCCCAGAGATCTTGTATTCGATCTCTTTTCTTCTTTCTACTATCGCGTTGACGTAAACACGAATTCATATGGAATTGAAACAGTTGTGCAGTAGTGCCACTAGATGGCGTTGTTTCAATTCCTTAGAAATTCGCGTTTACGTTAACGCGATAGTAACAGTATCAAACTGCCAGTAGGCCCTATACAAAAATAACGTCGTTTATCAACTACCCACGCATTGTTATTGATGATGTCAGATGGCCTCTTGCCTGTTAAAACGAGAGCCTGCAACAACTAGACATGCCTCATTTTAAAAATAAAAATAAAATTAATAAATTAATTTGTATAATATAATTTTAATTCAGTTTTTAAAAAAACATAAAATTATAAATTACAATAAAGTTTATATACTTTTACCTGACTACGTAAAAAAGTGTCTTTTTAGAACTTTTAAGGTCTTTAGCGAAATGTTGTCACGAAGCAAATGGTCTGGCAATTGGAGACATAATACCTCATGATATTCTAAAACCAAAAATCTAAAAATTACTTTTTATTGTTGGAAAATTGTTTAAAGAGTGGAGTTTAAACCTGATATCTTCCAAAGCCACAAGACCCGAACTCTATAATTGGCTACCATATTTACTAGTTTACTTACCATACTTAGTAGTTAGTTTTTGACCCCATATAGGATAAGATCCTATACTAGCCAATTATCAGCTTTTATTAAATGAATTAAGTCTAGCTATTACAGGCTCTTGGTCCAGTATTTTACCGAAGAAACGGCAGAAATTATTGATTTGTCAAACCGCGTAAACGGTCATAAGATATGACCATAAATTTTATATCTTTTAAATTGGTAGTAAAGAACCGCATTTGCAAAAAAATACGATAAAATAGCTCAGCGGGTGTGTAAAACCTCCAAAACAATAACTAAGAAATAAAATCGACTTGAAATATTGAATAAATTTTACCTGTTACAAGCCTATTGATAATTTGATATAAAGCCGAATATATTATAACAGTTATAGTTGGTCAATTATGAACAATGATTTATGTTCACAGCATGTTGTTTGGAGAAGTAGATGACCCTGACTACGAGCTTGTTAGATTAAAACGAGTCTCATCTTTATATGAACCATCCGATATTTATATTTTTTTCTACAGAGAAAAAATTTGTATCTCAAACTTACTTATCCTAATAGCTGTACTAATCACGCCCATATGGATATGATGGCAAGAATACTAGCTGCATTTCCGTCAGACTGATCCTTTGGACAAAATATATACTATATATTTTGCCCAAAGGATCACTAGTTATAACTATAACTTAACTAGTTCTTCTGTGGCCAGATAAGTTAGTATCTAATTATATTTTTAATCAATACTCATACTCTAATTATATTTAGTCTTACTATATAAATAAGTATTATTGCAAAAAAACTAGACTTAATAACAGAAAAGTTTTATTTGTATAAAAAGAATAAAAAAGTTTTCGTAATTTATTCTTTAGGAACCTTAATAGTAGTTTAGGTATACATAATTTAGGTATATATAAAATAACCTAAGCATTACCAACAGTTTTAAGTTTATATTCGGGTACACTGCGATGTTTGCTATGGTTGGTTTAAAAGAACAGAAAACTTGGAACGTAAATTTGAATTCAGTTTTCAAAAACCTAGTTTGTCGTTGATTTTATTTTTACCTTTTATCCGGTTTTCAAAAAACCTTATCCTTCTTTCCTTGATTCAAGAGGAAGGTTAATAGGTTTATTATAGAATGTCGTGGTTCTGAGTTTCCACAAGCACAATGACGCGGGCGTTCGCTAGTAGTATTATAAATCTATATCTATATCTATATCTATACTAATATTATAAAGAGGTAAAGTTTGTAAGTTTGTAAGTTTGTCACATTTTTTAAATGGGGTAATCTTCGGAACTACTGGTTCGATTTCAAAAATTCTTTCACCAATAGAATGCTACATTATCGGGGAGTGCTATAGGCTATATTTTATATTGGTATCATATATATTAGCCGAGTTATCACAGTTTTTGTCATACAGGTCGGACTGAAAATCCTCTTAAACAGACTTACTCGCATGCGCTGCCTTAACTATTGTGTAAAATTGAAATTAATGTATGGACAGTTTATGTATCTTTAAAAGTTCTACAAAAAAGTCCGCGACACCATATATCTATCTTCTATATATTAGCAGATATAGTACCTTTTGTGTTTTAAAAATTATTAATTTTATATACTTAGGTTTGCGTCATTATTTATGCTACTTAACTTAAATCCTTATCAAAATAAATTATTTAATAATCAAAAGGATATTATGGAGATAAGATTTGCCCTTTATAGTATGTTAATTAGTTAAATAGTTACGGAGATAATAGAAAATTTCTAAAAGACGCAGAAATTCCGCTACATGACGCCCCGCGCTTTCAATTACGTAGTTCCCGTTCCTGTGTGAATATGGGAATCAAACATAGCCTATGACACTCGCAAATAACGTAGCTTTCTATTGGTAAAACAATCTTTCAAATCGGTCCAGTAGATCCAAAGATTATAATTTTAGCATAGAAGTCTCTATTTTCCTTTGTCATCGCACCACGCTCATAGGGCTGGACCGATTTTGCTAAGGGTAGGGGTAAGGTAGGGAAGGTGTAGGGTAGGGTAGGGAAGGGTACAGGTAGGGTAGGGGTTGTGTAAGAGTAGGGTAGGGGTAGGGTGGGGTAGGGCAGGGTAGGGGAGTGTATGCCTAGGTTAGGGGTATCCTAGGGGTAGGGAAAGGGAAGATTACGGGTAGGGTATGGGGTAGCACACAGTTAGGGTACGGGTAGGGTAGGAGTAGGGTAGAGGTAGGAGATCGATACTGAAGCCTATTTTCTATTTTTTGTCTGTCTGTTTGCCTTTTTTTTGACCGGACATCACGCTGAAACTACAGAATGAATTCAAATGATACTTAAGACGATTTGAGACCATAATACGTAGAAGGATAATAGGATACTTTTTGTCGCGAAAACAAAATCAGAAATGGGTGAAGTAGGGGTAGAAAGTTTGTACGGAAAGTCCTTAATTTTTCTAGGTACATTTGTAAATGTTAAATAAGTGGACTATTTATTAGGTATAAGTTATAAAACTTGCAAAATAGAATGTGAAATAGGGTTGAAAGTTGACATCGATTTTGACGCGGACGAAGTCGCGGGCGTCCGCTAGTATATTTTAAGGTACACAGATTCATATTCAAGAATCCAGCGCTTGATCCAGCTCCAGTCGTTCACAACATAGTGTGTTATGAAAATAAACAGATTGGCCTGCAACGCCACTCTGCTTTGACAAGCGAAGTACAATTTACGAGCGCTCACCGGGCACGATAAAAAACCTTTGTCACATAAGCCAACCCGGTAACACTCTCTCGTTTTACGACCAAATAAATTTCAAACACTATTATGATTCAAATAGGGACCGGACCCACAAAATACAAACACCCTTTTTATCAGCGTTCATTCAAAAGATTCACGAAATATTTTTACAAAAACATGTCCTCTTACATTTGAAAGAAAAAAAATGTTTATTTCCCCTGTTTATTGTGCGGGCCTTTATGTGCGGGCACGTCCGCGACCGCCACTTTTGAATTCTGATATAATATTTTTTTACGCACTTCATTAATTCCTTATTTAATAGGATCAGAATTCCTCGGCCGGAGAAAAATGTTACATTTCATATACGAAAGGATAAATTTATTATTAAAACGAAGGCTCAATGTATATTTCACTTCAATGTGGGACATTGAATAAATACGTAAAGTACATTGAATTAATTAAACAAAAAATATACTCAATGAACTTATCTATATAAAAACATTTTCAAAACAATCTCATATTAGTAACACCGTTTGTAAATACGGTACGGCTGAACTGTTTACAGATTTGGAACTAAGGCGGATTACACTCGTACATATAAAGGTGGTCCGGTAAAGACTACCTTTAAAACTATGGTTCAAACCTATAAGGGTTCCAAACGTGTACGTATAAAAACTGAACCCTTATTTTTAATAGCTCCACCACATTTAAAACTAGACTCATATCAGAAAGGTTTGATTCTATCCCTGTCGGTTAAATTATAATATCAGTGATCACATACAAAGACAATTAGACTTTACTCAAAATTAGGCAGTCTGTCTGTTAACTTTTGCCGCAGCAGCTAACTGCTAAGTCATAACCTGTAATATAAAGTACACTAAGTTTCAAATTTCGCTGTCAAAGCTTATTGGCTGTACATCAAGTTACTCTCAAAAGTAAACATCTAAAGGTCGAGTTGAGTGCCGGCTAAGTGTCTAGTCCACGAACAAGGGCCCTCAACGAATACAGGTGAGGGCCCCGATCAAAGGGCTCCATTGACCCGTTTGTGGCGAACTAAGAGTTTATGCACTGCTCCTATCACCGGATGGAGTAATTCTGATAATTTTATACGAGACGAGTTTTCAACATTATCAGCCTTTTTACAGCTAAATTCGGGGCCATATTCCTTAGAAGAGTTAAGAACCCCCATGCTGCTCAAAAGTAGGTTGTCATCATCATCATATGAGCCGATTGACGGCCACTGCTGGATATAGGCCTTTGTATTAGGGACTTCCAAATATCACGATCCCGAGCCACCTGCATCCACCGAATCCTTGAGACTCGCTTAATGTCGTCAGTCACCCTGGTAAGGTGACGACCAACACTTGCGCTGCGCTGCTAGGTCGCCATTCTAGCAACTTGGGACCCCAATGTCCATCGGCTCTTCAAACTAAATGTGCTCGTTCATTGTCACTTAAGTTTCGCGACTCACCTCATGTCTCACTCCTTACGCCTGATATAATCACGCAGAGACACTTCGAGCATAGAGTGGTTGTCCGGCGAGTGATAACGTTTGATTCTCTAATCATCACTATCGGAATAAGTTAATGTAAATGACCAACGGCATAACAAGCTCTCATGTGACAGTCTAATCTTCAGTCTGAGATTTTTTGGATGAAAGACAAACGCAATAACTACCTAGATCTAGGACTTGAAGACAGGTCTTTGTGATCTGAAGCCATATAGACTAACACAGAGGCAACGAGGCAGTTGTGATTTTAATTCTAGGTTATAAACCTGATGGTATGAGACCTTGACTTGCGTTTAGAAGGCTTATCAGACATAACTCAAAAAATATGTTTGAGAAGCAACATTGCAAGTTATTGAGTAAAGGACTGTATCGTTGCCGATAAAATTACAGGCACAAAACTACGACGTTAAGCCAAATTTACAAGACTAAAGCTTGCATACATTGTAAGACACACCTATATCTTACATACCCTACGAAGTGTTGCTTTGACATAGTCGATAGTTTTCGCCTAACTCGAGACTCTGTGATAGTGAGCCCATGATCGTTGATGGATAGTCAACTTAAACAGGGAGAGCTATTTACGATATCATTAAGCAATATTTACGTAAGTTTTTCTTCCAATTAAATGCAATATTAAGTTTTTCCCATCATCAAACATTGCACGCAAAGGCAGCTGGCCAATTTTCCAAAAGCGAATTCCTTAATAACGAGGTACAATGCGGGCACAAAATAACATATCAACATCGGTATGTCCTTAAGCTTTATGGCCATCGAATAAAAACTATTTTACAGTTGAATATACAGACATACGGAATACTTTGTGCGCTCCCAAATGAAATGGAATATGTTACATTTATCAGAATAAATCAAATTGAATTTGATGAAATTTATCAAAGGAAATTTATGATCAGAAAAATTGAATTAAATGTATGCTATTTCTACATCGATTGGGTACTTAAATATGCCAATATAAGATTTGTATCAACCCTGATATGTTTATCATTTGAATGAACCCATACTGTCTAACAACCATATTTATAAATATGTATTACGATATATTTTTTTTAGTAGTTTTTAGTAGTAGTAGTGATGAAAAAAATTACGTTTAAATCTTAATCCATGTTTTTCAATATCGTCGCAAAAGTTTAATGGACGGCCATAACCCTATGTTACCAACTTCTCAACTGTTGTTATATAAAATTAAAAAAAAAACATAAGATCACTCGATCACACATCAATATCGCGAAAAAGAATCGCGGGTGTACATGATTTTATTCTTTAATACATTAATTAAAATACCTTCAGTACTTTTCCGTTTATATTTTTTATAAAAATCTGACCTACCACCCTTCGTTACGGCGGCGCACCATCAAAGCGTCGCCGCATGTCACGCTCCGTCGCCGCTGACACATCGACACCGAATAGCCCTGTCGTGAAAATAAAGCTTTCACAAAAAACATGGCCGACAACATCCAACGCACCGATAATTGGCGCAATTTCAACCGTTAATGGATTAGGTTGGTTTTTACACAAATAATATAATATTAATGGTGGATTTTATACCACTGATGATTTACCGCTAAACTGTTTTAACTTTCTTTTAGTAATAAATTAAAAATTCTAATTAATTGATTTAAAATCAAAATGAAAAAATCGTGTATTTCAATCTTACAACTAATCTTACTTTACAAGCACTTTTGTCGTCAAGAAACGTCAAGTTTGACTATTTGCAGAGACTCTATCATCGGTTTGAAAGGTAGGTTATTTAAAGTACCTATTAGGCTTAGTTAACAAGCCCTTTTGAACTCTACTATCAGTTCAGAAAGCAGACTCTATTTTTCTCAGTTGGTCAGTTAGCCAGCAAGAAAGTGGACATAATAAAAAAAAACATTTGAGGATTTGGACCCTTGAAACCTTTTTCCAAAGCTACCGGGCCAAAGTAGCCAGAAAAACTTTCAGCCGTGGCGTGGGGTGCTTTGAAGAGGGCCTGTATCAAAATATAATTAAAAATGAGGCAAATGAAGGGTAAATTTCTAACAAAAGAATTTTTGTTCCTTTTGCTTAAAATAAATATGACAGTGACTTTTTACCTATGTAGAATGTTTCCAACTTTTAGGTGTTCGCTTAACCCGGGAAGAAAAGAGATAGCTTATGCCCCTGACTTTCAGCCTTCATAAAATGAGGCATGTCTGGCTATTACAGACACTCGTTCTAATCCAATGTAAAGTATCGATAAAGAAGATAGAAACTATATAGAAATCTACATAGAAAAGTAAACAGAAATCGGTGAAGAAGAAGAAGATAGAAATATAAGTATGGTGTAATAGAAACCCAATGACAATACCCCATACACAAGAAATATTTTTATCACGCACTGAGTACACGTGTACAGTGCGTTTAATATTATCATACACAAATATTTGCATAAAAGACAATGGGAGACAGAAGTGATTTACAACGTATTTACTTTACATAATAACTCCCACGTGTTATTATGTTTGCGACTGTATCGCCTCTGATATCACGCGTACCAGATAACACTGGTCTATCTATATCCCTTTAGTACTACGATTAGGATAGAAAATTTAGTGTTGGTAGACAATCGGGGACCAACGGTATTTGGTCGTGTTGACTCCCACGCTCGCTCCTTTATTGGTTAGAATTGCTCCTAAACGTTACCAATGAGACGTTTGTTGGTATATTTACGGTATCCCCAGACATGACCAGCGAAATGTACCAACACAGTAACCTGTAAGATATATTGGCGTTTAAAACGGTGTTTGAAACTAGTAAATACGTTTAATTTCTACATTAATTTTAGAATTTTCTCGTATTTCATACGAACTGTGCCCCACGATTTTGCCTGCGTAAACATTAGGATAAGATACCCTAGATGAGGAATTAAAAATTCAAACAGAGAACTTTGTTACTATACCAATACACTACGACTACTTGCAAATAATTACCACCTCAATTTATCATCAAGCTTTTCAAGTTCTATTTATCTATATGTGCTTAAACAAGTATAGCTTGCGTAAAAGTCAAAATTTTCTTTAAAAAGAAATCTATAAAATTATTTTCCATTTTTATCGAAATATGGGTAGTTTATAATATGGTTTATAATATATACGTACCTTTGAGTTCAGAAAACATAATACATGCTTTGAGACTAGTGTTGCCAGATCCGGGTAAAGCTGGACATAGATAAGCTTTTCTATTCCATGTCCGGCTAAAGTAAACGGTGTCCGGCTAGTCCGGCTTTTGTTAGGGTTTACATTTAGCAAACGAGCGAACGATGAATGTGAATAATAATAGTCAAGAACGCTTGATTTAAAAAAAAAAACAATTGTCGTACCCATTAAGTAATACTGATGCACACATAATCCTCAATAATATAGGCTGTTTCGGCCTTTATACTCTAATGTCAGGCCAAACTGACTGGACTGTCCGGGTTTTAATTTCGGCGACGTGGCAACCCTATCTGAGGCACTTTTCCACAGCTATGAACTAAGTTACTTGTACCCAGCAGGTATCAATGCGACACCTTAACTGGCCAATAATTTATTTTCCCAGCGTTCAATTATTTATCGTTATTGTATGTGTGAATTTCACAACATCGAGCATATTTCCGAGCAAACTAACTTCAACTTTGCTAAATAATTGTTCAAGAATAATATTTTCATATTTTATGTGATATTTTTAGGGTACCGTACATAAAAAGAAAAAAACGGAAACCTAGAATTACTTTGTTGACCGTATGTATGCTTGTCTATCACTGTAACGCTTTATCTCAAAAACGCGTGGAGTAACGAGTTGAAATTAAAATGAAACAATAATTATTATACTTACTTAGGTCGATAGTTTCTAGAAGCTGTGAAAAATCTAACTTCAAAATTGACGTAAAAAATTATATGTCTGCTTATACCCTCTCAAGAGAATTAAAATTCATAGGGTACTTCCCGTTAACCTACAAGTAGAACCTTACTTGCCACTGGCAAGTAAAATTGTCTTTTACTACTCGTACAAGTATAGGGAATAATCTTATATCTATGCATTTGTAATTATATCACAAAAACAAAACAAAACAGGCAAGGAACGGCGGTCCAAATTTCGCGGTAGAAAGTGATTTCTGATTATTATGTTTATGATGATGATTTTGAAGTAATATGAAGAATGATTTGTACGGAACGATTGGTTGGCGAGCCCGTATCGCGCTTGTCCGGTTTTTTAACTAAGTGTTAAGATTTAAATGTACCTAACATCAATTTGTTTCTCAGTTCCCTAAAATTATTACACGATGCGATTAAAACTTTGATTATAGAACAAAATGCCTACCTCAAGTACTATATTGCGGCGGGCGGAAAATTAGAATTCCAAGCCGGCAGCTAATTTCGGGAGTTCTCTCCAACAAAATTGCTTTTAATAACGCCGCTGTGGTGAAACAGAAACAGTAACGGTTAGTAGTAGTTAGTAAAGACGATATTTATTTCATGTACAGTGTTATAATGATTCGGATATTTTTTTTACAGCCAGCCTCCTTTTTTAACCTACTAAGGGATCCGTTCTCCGCCTTATAGGAGGAGGGGATATGGAGCTTAGATGTGCCATGTTCCTCCGATGCGGTTTGTTGGGCTCAGTTGATGATGTCTGACTCATATGTTAATGTAATTAATCTATTATAACAGCTTAACGTGCTCTACGAGTTGCGAATGGATGTGTGACACAAACAACTTCATAAATGAAAGGACTGAACTGAAATTTTATTGGTTATATGCTCAACTCAATCAATCTATCAATCTACAATGCATTTTTATAAAGTTTACACTATAATTAGTTAACCTACCTATGGGTATAGTTATCTGCAATGTAGGTAAATAAAATTATATATAAGAGGGTTGATAGAAGTTTATTTTTTTATTCAAGTAAATACACTATGGAAAACAAATCGTGTATATAGCAAAAAATTACAAAGATTCGAAGCGATGTATTTATTTGTATTCATATAAAAATCCAATTTATTTTAAAATTGAGAATTCTACAGCTTGATTAAACATTTTCAATGTTCTATAATTATCATCATAATTAGTTAATAACATAACTTACTATGTATTAAGTATAAAAAGTGATAAATCTACTTAGAACCTTATCGGTAGAGACCATAAACGTAGTTCGCAAGAAATCCGACATATTCCATTAGCACTAAATACTTGAGTTCTTTGCTCCTATAGTAAATTATTTATAAGGTTTTCCTGTTTTCTGAGTTGGTCCGTTTAGTTTCTCTTTATGTTGTGCAAATATAGGTAATACTTAGCCAAATAACATTAATTAATTATCACTATTAATCATGACATAACTTAACGTTTCAAGTGCTTCAAGTTAATTTATTTCAATTAGGCTGTTTACAAAACAGCCTAATTGAAATAAATTAACTTTGATTTTACTATGTACCTACCTTAATACTCATTTGGAAATAATAAAAATGTAAAATAAATATATTGTAAGACATGTAAACAATTATTAATTGACAGCCGTGATAGCCCAGTGGATATGACCTCTGCCTCCGATTCCGGAGAGTGTGGGTTCAAATCCTGTCCGGGGCATGCACCTCCAATTTTTCAGTTGTGTGCATTTTAAGATATTAAATATCACGTGTCTCAATCGGTCAAGGAAAACATCGTGACGAAACCTGCATACCAGAGAATTTTCTTAATATTCTCTGCGTGTGTGAAGTCTGCCAATCCGCATTGGTCCAGCGTTGTGGAACATTGGCCTAACCTCTCTCATTTTGAGAGGAGACTCGAGCTCAGCAGTGAGCCGAATATGGGTTGATAACGAAACAATTATTAGATAAAACTTACAAATTCTCAACTGGTTTCCAAAAACGCAAAAATGTGCTGCAACTAATAATTGAATAATATCATCGTATGTAGTCTTTAAGTATTCGTTTTGAAGGTGGTGCCAAAATTAATATCAGCATTTTTGCATGAATTGTCTACAAACTGGAAAAAATCGCTTTATTGTACATTTTTCACAACTTTTCCTATTGTAATTAGTGTGATAATTTAAAATGGAACCAGTTCGTGGAAAAAACAACATTTTAAACGGTCTCTACCAGATAATAACTGAAAGCAATTTAAATTCTTTTCAATGCAACAGCCTTTATTCCATTCCTTTCTTTGAGAGTCAAGCCTTCTGTTGCAAATTAAACGACAGAGTTGATTAATAAGATCCTTAGTATTTAACAAGGGAAGCCCATTGTCTTCATAAAATGGTTCACGCAAAAAAAGGAAAATAAAACAGAAAGAATTGCCGGATTAAAAACGTCGAGTCATTCATTTTGAGCTTTAATTATTCACTGTTTAAACAAATCGCAATAAAGAGCTACTGAGTGTAGCTCCAGGGAACCGCTGAACGGTGAAAAGAGGATTCTAAAAAATACCGGAAACCTGATAGCAACGTCAAACAAACTCTAGAATGGTCCACTTCTATCCGCTTGTATTGGTCGCGAATTCTTTTTTTTAAAGTCCGAACGCGAATAAATTTTAAACTTGTCCAATGATAGTTCAACTCTGTGACTTATTAACTAAACTATTAGATTCAAATTTGTTTAGTGGAATTACTCCCTTAAGTTCAACATTTTTATTGAAAAAAGTTTTCACACGTACGTTAGGTGGGTGTTTGAAATTTCAGAGCGCATTTGTAAAGAGGTGAATATCCAAAGCTGGGACTACTTTTAGATGGAAATACATTTCAATGGAATTGGAGTCGTTAGTGTGCAGATATTAACTGCAATATTTTTCTGTTCATTCAAGCGTATCTAGTGCAAGCGCTCGTTTGATATTAGGAAAGTAATCTGTGCTAGAAGGATTTCTAATGGTTCTTCGTGTCGACTAAGTTTTTATAGTAGAATACATCTAGGTGTTGAATAACTGCCTCATTGGTCAAGGGATTAGCTTTATAGGCATCAAATTATTTATTTTGGGGGACTTGGGAAGTAAGTGGTTTTATTCGGATTATTTCTTTTGGAGTAATTGGGAAGTTGATGGTTTTATACGGATTATTTATTTTGGTGGACTTGGGAAGTTGGTTGTTTTATTCGGATCATTTTTTTTGAACGACTTGGGAAGTTAGTGGTTTTACACCCCCGTGCACACGGACTACACGGGCAGCTATTGGTCCAAGTAATCATTGTATCGTGATCGTTACAAAATCCCGCATTGGACAGTCTACAGATAAAACTCAGGTGAGTTTAAGCTTCAAATCCCTGATGGTGGAAGCAGATGGTAATGAAGTGTCGAATATTACCAAGGCAATTTGAATAAATTGAACCGTCTAAATAAAAACAATGAGTGGTGTTTGGAATTTCCCTTCAAAAGACTTACGTCCGTGGACGTCTAATCGCTCATAGTGAATCAACCACGCAGGTTTGAAGTTTACTGTATCATACCAACAGATCCGTAGAAAAATCCAAAGTCACTGACACAGCTTAACCAGTCACAAAACTAAAGTGGCAATCGCCGGGGAATATACTTCAAATAGCCAATGGACGTAGGGTCCAAAGATTCTGAAATGGCGATCCCGCATCGGATAGCTCAGTGTTGATCTACCCCCCACTATTGAAGATAGCCGCTGGATCCAGGCGGCTATAAAACTGTGTTGTTTGAATCTCCGAAATAGATACTAATGATGATGATGATCACCATAGGTACTAACAAAAGCAGGCATGTGATTCAAGGTCAAATTATGTGGATAATCCACACAACCTATTTACTCATGTCCACTGACCGTGTCGCAGAGGAAACGCGTTAATTGTTACCTGTGCGATTACCAACTGCCGGTCATCGGAATGTCCCTATGCTATGCGCGGCGCCCTCTGTATTTGCCGCCCATTGAACCGACAGTGTCCCAGTAATTAATGCTTTAGTAGCTGTCCATATCGGGGTGGATACCGCAATAATTACTATTAATAATAATAATGTGACGTGCAATTATTGATAGCTAACCCGATGCGACATTTATGCAATATAGTATAGTGTAAGCAATTTCATTAAATGCGTATTGATACATTATTATCGAGCCGTCAATAAATTATAGTCTTGTGATGGTTACTGGTGCGGCAAATAGATGTTATTATAGTGGGATAAACCTCAATCATCGGATAATGAGCAACATTTTATTAGCAATATAATAATAATTTACACAAACTATAAATCTAAGTAAATGAAAGTCAATGATTGTTATAAAGACTTACACATCGTCCTAAGCCCAACAATCTGCCATTGTAGCTGTGTTGTGGGTAAATCCTGTCCTAATAATAAAAAGGGAGACCTGGTCCTGCAGTGGGCCTGTAAATTAGGATGATTATTGGTCATGATTTCGCGCTTAGATAAGCGATTTTTGTCTCAGTAGAAATTTCAATCATTGAAATATCTATAGTGATACACAATATGTAATATTTTTAACACAATAGTCTCATTACGGAGAAAACACATCCCCGTATCGTTGACTGTTAGCAGAGTGATTATTAATTTCCCAGTATATCGGTCTGTTTATTGTGTACAGGCAGAGCCTTTGTAAACTGTACTGAACCGACAGTGTCCTGGTAATTAAAGCCTTTGTTGCCAACGTAAGGTCGCCTTTCCATTGTGAGTTTGTACCTAAAGCTACGCGAAAGAGCAACATAGCAACATAACACTATAGACCGTGTAAGATAGTAAAGACAATCCTACTTGTATTTTATAACTAATAATTAAATTATAATAATGTCATACGTCAAGCTCACGAAAGGTTAAAAAACACAACAAGTCATTCTTGGAATTAATTTCTTTCATTATACCTATATATAGACTAGCGGAAAAGCATAAGAAAAGTTCAGTGAAACCATCGCCTGAAGAAAAGCATGACCAAAATCACCTAGTCTATCCAAGGAGTAAGTTTTGGGCCCCAGTTCTTATTTTATCATGCTTTAACTACTCAAATCAGCTTCAATTTCAAGTAGTTTTTGTACAGTATGCTAAAATAAAAGTTATTGACCACTTGTCAATAACTTTTATTTTAGCATACTGTACAAAAACTACTTGAAATTTGGCAGAGAGGTAGTTTATAGTTAGTAGACGTCTCTTAATATTGAAAAAAAAACAAATTAAAAGATTTGCGGTACCATTTTACAAAATATTTCTCTAAATAACTGTTTGACGTGGAACTTGTATGTGCAGACGTATAATGGATTCGTTTAAATAAAACACAAAGAGGCTTGCAGACCGGAAAATTCGGTTATATAGATTGGATGCGGACACGGCACAGACAGACATCTCGATGTATAAATACATACCAACACTTTGACCGTGTTTGATGTACGTTCAGTGTATTGAATTCATTGTATTCTACCCTCGACTTTCTCATAAACTTCATAGGAAAAAATGTAGTTAAAATCCCAAATAATATTAATTGCGATTCTCAATTTGTTTCTTTTTTTGTTATGCTTTCACGCTACTGGACCAATTTTACAAAATGAAAAAAACCTATGTCTGAAAAGCTACAATATTAGCGAGTAGTATAGGCTTTATTTTATCTTTGTACTAGCTGACGTCGCGCGGTTTCACCCGCGTGGTTCCCGTTCCCGTTGAAATACGGGGATAATATATAGCCTATAGCCTTCCTCGATAAATGGGCTATCTAACACAGAAAGAATTTTTCAAATCGGACCAGTAGTTCCTGAGATTAGCACGTTCAATCAAACAAACAAACAATCTCTTCAGCTTTATAATATTAGTATAGATTCCTGCGGGTACTGGGCCTGTAGCCAAGTGACACGTTTATTCTCTTTCTACAAATGCTAACGCTTCGAAAACTAGAAAAATGTATGGGAATGACAGATCCGATCGACAACTTGATCACGTGACCTGTCGATAGCAAAAGTCATTGCTATACATTTTTGAATTTTCGAAGCGTTTGCAATCGTAGAAAGAGAGTCGACGTACCACTTGGCTACAGGTATTAAAAAGATAAAGCGATAAGCGTTGTTAGTCTAATATACCTTAAGTTTGTGAGATTTAGGGGGTAATCTCTGGATCTACTGAACCGATATTAAAAATTATTTTATTGATAGTAAGACACGTTTTTGCGAGTATTATAGACTATATTTTATTCCCGTATTTCCAGGGGAATGGGAACTACGAGGGTGAAACCTTGAGCGTTGCTTGTATGTAATAAATGAACCTCAAAGTCACTTTGCAATTAAAAGTTGAAAAGCTAACATCCTGATGACTAGCATAATGCACATGTATGAAAGAGAAACCAGTGATAAAGATATTTCGTTTCATCGAATCTGGATGGCGTTGCTACACAGAAATAAAAAAGTATCTATACTAATATTATAAAGCTGAAAAGTTTGTTTGTTTGTTTGGTTGAACGCGCTAATGCTCAGGAAGTACTGGTCCGATTTGAAAAAATTCTTTCAGTGTTAGATAGCCCAGTTATCGAGGAAGGCTATAAAATTTCCCCGTGCTCCTACGGGAATAGGAAGCAAGAGGGTGAAACCGCGCTGCGTCAGCTAGTTATAATTATACGCTAATACTTAATAAATTTTTAGTAAACTTTTGATTTTAAATTCGGTGCAAAAAATGCTCCGCCTGACGGTCAGCTTGGCTCCACGGGTAAGTATTATAATCCATTGGGCTTAGTGTCACTGAAGGATACGGTAATTACATGTGGCAAGAGGATACGGCTGGCGGGAGGATATCTTGTGTCTGTCTAGCGGCTAGCCGCAATATCTAAAAAGTAGTACCTACAACATTAAAAAAGCACTGCTTTTAAAATGACTTTCAGTAGGTATCTTAATATTGAAAAAAAAACAAATTAAAAGATTTGCGGTACCATTTTACAAAATATTTCTCTAAATAACTGTTTGACGTGGAACTTGTATGTGCAGACGTATAATGGATTCGTTTAAATAAAACACAAAGAGGCTTGCAGACCGGAAAATTCGGTTATATAGATTGGATGCGGACACGGCACAGACAGACATCTCGATGTATAAATACATACCAACACTTTGACCGTGTTTGATGTACGTTCAGTGTATTGAATTCATTGTATTCTACCCTCGACTTTCTCATAAACTTCATAGGAAAAAATGTAGTTAAAATCCCAAATAATATTAATTGCGATTCTCAATTTGTTTCTTTTTTTGTTATGCTTTCACGCTACTGGACCAATTTTACAAAATGAAAAAAACCTATGTCTGAAAAGCTACAATATTAGCGAGTAGTATAGGCTTTATTTTATCTTTGTACTAGCTGACGTCGCGCGGTTTCACCCGCGTGGTTCCCGTTCCCGTTGAAATACGGGGATAATATATAGCCTATAGCCTTCCTCGATAAATGGGCTATCTAACACAGAAAGAATTTTTCAAATCGGACCAGTAGTTCCTGAGATTAGCACGTTCAATCAAACAAACAAACAATCTCTTCAGCTTTATAATATTAGTATAGATTCCTGCGGGTACTGGGCCTGTAGCCAAGTGACACGTTTATTCTCTTTCTACAAATGCTAACGCTTCGAAAACTAGAAAAATGTATGGGAATGACAGATCCGATCGACAACTTGATCACGTGACCTGTCGATAGCAAAAGTCATTGCTATACATTTTTGAATTTTCGAAGCGTTTGCAATCGTAGAAAGAGAGTCGACGTACCACTTGGCTACAGGTATTAAAAAGATAAAGCGATAAGCGTTGTTAGTCTAATATACCTTAAGTTTGTGAGATTTAGGGGGTAATCTCTGGATCTACTGAACCGATATTAAAAATTATTTTATTGATAGTAAGACACGTTTTTGCGAGTATTATAGACTATATTTTATTCCCGTATTTCCAGGGGAATGGGAACTACGAGGGTGAAACCTTGAGCGTTGCTTGTATGTAATAAATGAACCTCAAAGTCACTTTGCAATTAAAAGTTGAAAAGCTAACATCCTGATGACTAGCATAATGCACATGTATGAAAGAGAAACCAGTGATAAAGATATTTCGTTTCATCGAATCTGGATGGCGTTGCTACACAGAAATAAAAAAGTATCTATACTAATATTATAAAGCTGAAAAGTTTGTTTGTTTGTTTGGTTGAACGCGCTAATGCTCAGGAAGTACTGGTCCGATTTGAAAAAATTCTTTCAGTGTTAGATAGCCCAGTTATCGAGGAAGGCTATAAAATTTCCCCGTGCTCCTACGGGAATAGGAAGCAAGAGGGTGAAACCGCGCCGCGTCAGCTAGTTATAATTATACGCTAATACTTAATAAATTTTTAGTAAACTTTTGATTTTAAATTCGGTGCAAAAAATGCTCCGCCTGACGGTCAGCTTGGCTCCACGGGTAAGTATTATAATCCATTGGGCTTAGTGTCACTGAAGGATACGGTAATTACATGTGGCAAGAGGATACGGCTGGCGGGAGGATATCTTGTGTCTGTCTAGCGGCTAGCCGCAATATCTAAAAAGTAGTACCTACAACATTAAAAAAGCACTGCTTTTAAAATGACTTTCAGTAGGTATCTAAAAATCGTAAAGAGCTTCTAAATTGTGCAAAAATCTTTTCTGAGGCTGTTATTTTTTGTTAAAAAAAACCAACACCTTATTAATTAAAAAAAATACAACCTCAAAGTAAATTTTTGTAGATCAATCAAGAATGATAATATTTAAAATGAAGTAGTAACATTGTCAGCCAATTTTTAGGCAGGCATTTTTTTTGTTATCTGAAGCAGCAAAGTCTGGAAGTTGGCTTGGCAGGAAAACGGCTCACTATCATGGTTCCAATGGAGTTTTGTCCGAGTCACTATCAGCCTATACAAGTTTCAGCAAGGTCATGAATTATGTTACTGGCCCTAAGTATCAATTTTGCCCTAAGCGAAAGTAGCAAAATTTTACAATCTAAGATATCAATTATTTTTTTCTCTGAGCCGGAAAAACCTTAATATCCACTTATACGAAATAGCAATTACGAAAAAAATAAACGATAATAAAAATTGTTCCCGTTTTTCCACCAATAACTTTTAGGCATGCGTAACTAAAACAAAGAAGCAAGGCTTATCTAAATTCCAGAAGCCATCAATTTTTACCGGACGATTAAACAATAGTAGAGCGAAGTATCCTCAAATTAGACAAAGGCGGTATTAATACGGAAGCCATTAAATTGAGATAAGCGCCGCAGCAGATTGGGTGGCGCCCTTCGGGGTGGTATTAGCCCGTAAGTCCTGATAAGTGAGAGCTGGGGGCTTGTGGGTAGGGAAGAAGATCAACTAATTGACAGACTGACCAAAAATCTGTATGTATAGGTTCTTTATATTAAGGTTTCTTGTAACATAATCATAACCTGTTATCATGGAATATTTACTACTAATACTATCTGGGAGACGTGATAGTCTAGTGGATATGACCTCTGCCTCCATCCATATTCCAGAGGGTGTGGATTCGAATCCGGTCCGGGGGATGCACCTCCAACTTTTCAGTTGTGTGCATTTTAAGAAATTAAATTTCACGTGTCTCAAACGGTGAAGGAAAACATCGTGAGGAAACCTGCACGCCAGAGAATTTCTTAATTCTCTGCGTGTGTGAAGTCTGCCAATCCGCATTGGGCCAGCGTGGTGGACTATTGGCCTAACCCCTCTCATTCTGAGAGGAGACTCGAGCTCAGCAGTGAACCGTATATGGGTTGTAACAACGATTTACTATCTCCGTTAGATAAAGAAAAACGGCTAATAATAACAATAATTAATCACTTTACCACTGCCACTGTACGAGCAAAGAAATATTACAATTAAAGCATTTATGAAAAATTATTATCACACAATGTATTAAAATAACACCCTCACAGTGCCACATAAAACGTAGCTCTTAACTTATACCGTGCAGTATTAAATATTATACGTAAGTATAATCTTTGACGTGGTTATCGCAGGGTGGTGTCTGTGTTGCTAGTAATTGGGAAGCTGGCGTACCGTACCGGCTAGTACCGTTTCTGTAGTCATAGTGACGTAGCGTAGGTAATAAATAAATCAGTGCATAATCTTTGGCGTGGGTATCATAGGGTGGACGGTGTCTGTGTTGCTAGTAGTTGGTACGTCAGCGACAGACTAGTTTGTATTATTCTCGTACTCATAGAGACACGCTTGAGGTAGGTATATAACCTCGTCAGTATAGTGTTGCACATTATACATAATCTTTGGCATAGGTATCATAATTTGAACGCCTTCTGCCCGCCTTCTGTACTATTCTTTTACTCATAGAGACACGCGTAGCGTAGGTCATATTTCAGTCAGTAAAGTGTTGCGTGTTATGCATAATCTTTGACGTGAGTATCGCAGGGTGGTGTCTGTGTCGCTAGTAATTGGAACGCCGGCGGCCGGTCGGTTTGTCGTCCGACAATCAACACGACGTGACGCGAAATCCGATGCGTCCGCTAGATTGCAGTAATCATTACCCCCTGCCCAATCATGGGGGTGATTTTAACTATGTATATTGTGTATGAGAAATAAGTACTATTATTTATAGACTGGGTGCATACGTAATTAATAGTGATTGGTGGATTGCTAATTGTAAGGTTTAAAAGTACGTACGAGTGTTAAAAGTTCATTTTTTCAACTCAACGAGTCAAAGTTTGACTGCGGTGTCATCTGATGATATGTGATGATTCTAAGATGGACTTGGATGTAGTGAGGTTTATTATCTCGGAAATCGTTGGAAGTGCTACGTATTTTCAGCATACAACATACGAACGTAACGTACGAGTATCTAATAGGACCCTCGATAAATATGATTTAATACGGAAGAGACTTATCATTATCGTCATCACCATCATCATTAACAGTTTATTTGAAATGCCCACTAAAGGGCTACTTGTCTTAAGGGAAATGAAGCTTAACATCGCCACGGTGCGTCAATACCAATAGGAAAAGATCACTATTTTGGAAAATGAAGATCACTATCTGATGTTGATCATCAATATTGATTCCGGAGGGTGTGGGTTCGAATCCGGGCCGGGGCATGCACCTCCAAACTTTTCAGGAAAAACATCGTGAGGAAACCTGCAGTCCAGAGAATTTTCTAAATTCTCTGCGTGTGTAAAGTCTGCCTATCCGCATTGGACCAGTGTGGTGGACTATTGGCCAAACCCCTCTCATTCTAAGAGGAGACTCGAGCTCAGCAGTGAGCCGAATATGGGTTAATAATGATGATCTGATGTTAATGATAATGGATCGTTGGGTTAAGTTGCTCTCCGAAACGTGGAGAAATAACACCACTAAGCTCCCCACACAATTTCTTAAAACTTAGAACAGTTTAACATTTCACGGTCTGGCCCAGAACTCGAAACCAGGTCCCTGTACTACGGATGCTACATGGACAAAACACTAGACCAACTAACCGTCCACAATGAATCTGTTATATTAGATGCACCTCTTAGGTTAAAATGATCTATCAATAGAGATTTTATCAAATTACCGCACTTACAAACCCTTCCTTCCTTCGCTTTCCAAAAAAACATGAATCGGTCAATCATTAAAATTCCATAATTGCGTTTATTAACACAAAATTGATAAATGATAATTTAATAATCGTTTTCAATCATAAAGAACTGAATTAACGCTCCTATGCTAATAGAGGTCGATAATGTGTATTATTTAAATACATTATAGGAATGTCTCACAGACGTGTCGAGGCATATGATTATTTTAATGTTAATAAAATGATAATTAATATTAACTTATTGCTATGCCTGCTGTTTATTTTTTAAAATTTGGTATATATTACTTACTAAAGTGACACAAGATATTCGAGCTATTTAAAATGATTTAACATAAATCTTCAACTTATTTGCATCATCCTTGAATATTGACCGACGATATTAATAAATAAAGATCAATGTTGAAGATTGTTTTAGTCCCTGAAACCCCATTATTTGGAACTAAAATTTAATAGGTATATCAAAAACTTCATCTTTCGTCACTTTTATATTGATCTTCTATGAAAATATATAATAACCCATGATAATTTTCTAATAATTCAGCTTTTTTTTGATGAAAAACTGGTCAAATTCAACCAGAACCTAGGTACTCTCGGAGATTATTCGCTACAAACAAAAATCTCATGAAAATTTAAAAAAAAAATTATCTCAGGAACTACAAGACCGATTTGAAAAATTCTTTCAGTGTTAGATAGCCCATGCGTCGAGGAAGGCTATAGGCTATATATTATCCCCGTATTCCTACGGGAACAGGAACCAAGCGGGTGAAACCGCGCGTCGTCAACTAGTATTTATATAGAATAGACAAAAAGTATTGAAATGTAATTCACTATTTTATCTAACGTCACACTACAAATATTCATACTCGTATTATCCGTAGAATTTAAATAAAATGTATTCTTAAAATGAAATATATACCGATATACATTTTAAATGAACGCTGTATCAACTGAGGCATTTAAAAATTAATGCACACACAGCGTTTCGCGTTACCCTGTTATGAAATTACCCGAGATGATCTCGAGATAAAAGCGAGCGGCTTAGGGGTATAATGATAATATTTTCCATGCTTACAGCTCAGACTAAAGTAATATGATAGATGGATAAAGTACAGTATTTTTTGTTTCAAAGACAAAGATTAATTTTGGTTTGCATGCCTGATGGAAAGCAACGGTTTAACATGGGTCGCGCTTGCCTAAAAAAACGTCTGATCAGTCTTGCCATGAAATTAAATTATAGTAATAGTAGGAAGAAAACACTGATGTCATTCTGTACAGCAGAACAAACAGCTAAACTATTTGATTAACGTTTTAGTAACGAGCAAATGTCAAACAATATTTACCAGAAAACCGTATGAAAAATCGTTAAAGTTTTAGTTTTACTGTTTATGTTTTTACTGTGTATATTTTCTTTTTTCTAGCAATAAAATTCAATCCAATTTTTTCTTTAGTTTTGTCTATTCATTCCTTTAGTCATAAATGTACTTACGTCGGAATGGTGTTGTTTGTAATTAGTTTAAGAAGGAAGTTTGTGCGTCTGGAATTTTCGCTTAGAATTTTAGAAACTTCTTATTTTTATCTAGCTTGTTAAAGTTGAAGCTAAAATAAGCAATTCATATGATGACAAATAGGATTTAATAAATTACGACCAAATACAAAATACAGTACTTAATCATTTTAGAGATCAAATCTTGCTAGCTAGCTTTTAATACAATTAGACCGGATGGACATCAAAAATAAAGTTGTGACGCAGACAGCAAAAAAGAGCATTTGCATAGAAAGTACTAACTAAGATTTTTATACCTATAAGAAACCAGCACTTTTCATTAATCCACAAATATGTCTATGAAATTCAATGCAGTTCATACTTATAGGTATATTTAATTAGTTAGCTTTTTTAATCTGTGTGTAGGTGAAATTCTTACCTTATAAGCAAATAACAATCAAAATTAATTGAATTAAAGCTACTATTGTAGGAAATCGTGGTCTGAGACGGATTACACGTCGTTCGATTTCGTGTTGGCTCGTGCCGATGCTAGGTGGTGTGACTTGTTTCCGTAAAGAGTAGGGAGTTAGAGATGGGTAGCGACGCGCTGGCGGAAAGGACTTGCAATACAAAGCGCTCATCGTACGGTCGAATTCAGTATTCTCTTGGCGTTAGAAGCGTCCACATTTTTTGTTGTGTAATCTTTTATGGGTTGTTATGGGATAGGTGGGGAGAGTGACTTATGTGGAAGAGTGTTAGTTAACTGCCAAGGACGTCCTTAACCCTACATACAATAGTAACAAGTCCGTGACTCCACTCAAGGTCATTCTCTTCCTTTCTAGGGCCCTGACAAACATTGTGAATCATAAACCTTTGTATGACATTGGCTTTCTTATTTTTGTAATCCAGTTCTGAGTCTGCTAAAACTGTTATATACATCACAAGCGGACCCGGTCAAGCTAGGAAATGCAGCTAGTATTCTTGCCACCATTCTACGAGGGCACGATTTGTATAGCTCTATTAAGATTGTTTCTCATCAATATTTGAGGAAAGAAATTTCCACATCATAGAATATCTAACAATAAATTGATTGCCCCAAACCCTGATATCGCGTTACAAAGCCTTGAAGTGTCGCTTTCACAATCAAAAAATTTGTATTGCCGAAGCGTAAATTCCGCACTCGTAAAAAGGATCGTATTCTAAATCAAAAGGACAAAAATAATCCGCACCATTTCCTGGATATCTTTGGGTGGGAAATTCGGATAGTCAAAACATTGATATATACAAGTTAAAGATACGCCAAAATTAATAATAATAAATGCACAAATTGTTAGTTAAAGTTGCCAGTTAGATAACTCAGAGTTTGTTAAAACTAGAAAGATAAGTTTTGGTATGGGTATTTTTATTAAAACCCTGTTTGTTTGTTCCTTCCCTACAAATGTTTGCAAATGTTTGTTCCTTCCCTACATGATTTTTCGGTATTTTTGTGCATTACTTATAGGATTAAAATGCTAACTTGCTACTTCCTTATACAAGCATCGCATAAAGCTAGCTTAGTGTAGCTTTCCAGTGTTGAAAAAAATTTTTAAAATCGGTTCAGTAGATTGCCCCCTGCAATGCCACAATATTTATCTCTTTATAATTATTAGTATACATGTATAGACATACTCTAACTAACATTACCAAGTGTAATTTGTGTAATGTGTCTTGATTTTTATACATCAAAGGCATTGTTTTCAATAATCTTGCAAAGGAAAGAAAGTTTTATTGGGCGCAAAGTAGGTTTATACACCCGGGTCATCAACCGGACATAGGATGGAAGGACGCCGGACGCGTGTCTTTGAATGCAAAGATATTTTTCCGTCCAAATGCGGATCGTTTTCAAAGGGGTTGCTCATAAGAGGAAGAAAAGTCCCTTTTCGATTACCGGTGCCGGCAAGTCGGACCGCAATTAAAGTGAAATTATTTTTGCTCTTCGCTGTCACGAATACCCTTTGTGCTTGATGTTGCTTTGATATCGTTTCAACTTAATGAGTTGATATTTTCTCAGTCGTTGCCACTTTGCCACGTTGCACAGGGCTTGTTAAGAAATAACTATGAAAACGAAACTACTCGTTAATTTAACTGACTCATTGGTCCTACAGTTAACGTATGTGGCTTCAGCTTGGTTCTAACGCTAGGTCGGGCTATGAAAAATTTAGCATTTCTTCCTTATAGAACGTTCTTTCGCAAAAATAAATAATTCTGAGCCCTGCGTTTCAACATTTCTAACAATAACTGCATAATTATATTTAGTATAATTTGTATAATTATATTTGCTCAGGAGCATATTTCTTTTAGAAATAGTTACCTAAGTATGATATTAAAAGAAGCACTTTTAAAACTAGACAAAAATAAAACGTCACTTAGGATTCTTCCTGAATTAAATTTATATTATGCATCAAATATACTAGTGGACTAAGTTTTCGTGGTTGCACCCGCATATTCAGATGCGAAGTTGACAGAGAGCCTCAATGCACTTATTTGTTTTTCAAGTTACCCAACAACACAGTCATGAAACAAACAGCAAGTAAAGGAATGTACTTAACTGTGCACTATGAAAAAATGAAAATGAAAATGAAAAAAAAATGAAATACTTTATTGCACAAAAATACAATAATAAATAAAATTAAAAAAAAATTTGAAATTAACATGCAACGGCAGCCTTAACAATATAAGCAATCTTTATCAGGCAACCCCTGACGAGAGGACTTGCGAAGAAAGAGCGGGAAGGTGAAGCGGGAAGGTGAAGAAATTATACATAATATATATACAAATACATATATTACAAAATTTACATATGTATTACATACTGAATAAATATATATTATACTACTTATAGATATATAAGAAAGAAAAAGAAAATATGCTTCGCTGTTTCAGTGGTTAGCCTGATGAGGGTCTGGGTTCGAATTTTGGATAAGGCTATAATATGAAATATTAAGCCTTACTTTCTTCTTTTTTTATTTATTAAAAAATAGATACTTTGCTTGAAGAGCCGATGGACGTTGGGGTCCCAAAGTGCTGGAATGGCGACCCCGCACTAGGCGACCGTTGGCACAGTGTTGGCCGACCCCCCACCAGGTGGACTGACGACATCAAGCGAGTCGCAGGGATTCGCTGCATGCAGATGGCTCAGTATCGTGATGTTTGGAAGTCCCTACAAAAGGCCTATGTCCTGCAGTGGACGTCCATCGGCTGATATGATGATGATGATGAGATACTTTGCTGCATTAGGCTGATAGAGGCCTAATTTATGGCAACGACAACTTTAATTTTAAGATTTTGACTTTAATTATCACCATTGCATAAAAGTGCTTGTAAACTAAGCCTAATTGAAATTAAATATAAAATAAAAATTCCTGTGCTTGTATCGGCACTTCATTCTATATCTCCTCTTAATCTACAGAACTACACCTTTTAGTATAGGAACACAAAACATCGCTTGCTATAAAATCGTACCATATTAATCGTGTCGGATGCATTTTGTACGATAAACAAATGACCTTTCAAGACATCTATCAGCCAATATTAACAGTCCACTACATTGCCTCAATCCATATAGAAATAAAAACATGGAGTTTGAACCCGCCACACTGCTCTAATGAGGGTTTACTATACTTTTACTATATTTTTAAAATTTCTTTCTTTTGTTTTAGGTATTTGTTGTCTTTTGTGTATTATGCGTGTGTGTCCAAATAAAATAATTTTCTTTCTTTCTATTCCTTGTATTTATTTTCTCTTTTTCGATTGGTTGTCTGGAAGAGAACGCTCATTAGCGATAAGGTCGCCAATTGTACATTAGTTTTAAAGTTAATTTCTTGCCTGTTATTATTATTTTTGGTGTACAATAAAGTATATTTCATTCATTCATTCATTCAATCGTGTCGGATGCAGTGTGTACGACTCCCGACTGTTCATGGCAGGTCCAGCACTGAACACAGTTTATTGGTTTGTATTCAAACATTACACACCTAAGCAAACATAGCGCTGTGCAGCGGACTGTTCGATCTCTTCGTTTATTTTCATTCCACGAACGGATTCAGGATATACCATAAAATTGTTAATGGTTCACGGATATTTTTATTAAAGCAACTTATTTTAGTTCTGTAAAACTACTCTTCTTTTTTTAATAAAATAGGAAACTTAAGCTAACTTATCCTAATAAGTAAATAAATCATGCCCACGTGGAATGGTGGCAAGAATGCTGGCTGTATTTTCGCGCTGGACAGCCAGGCTGATCCTTTGCGCTAAAAATGAGTAGCAGCAGTCGAGGCAACTAGCCGCGTTGAATTCATTCGGAGATGTGTTTTTGGCATTACGACTCTATGGCCCAAGGTTTTTCACGACAAAAGGAATAAATATGTAGCTCTCGGTTACAGAGGCACATTTAGAGTACCAAGGACCAAGTTTATGCTCCAGCTGATGGTAAGTGAAGCTATCGCCCATAAACATATGCCGTTTAAAAATGCCACCCTTATCAACCCGAAGCGTAGGTGTAAAGCTTCATGAGCCTCTAATTAACAAACAATTTCTGTCCTAAACACAGCATTGCTTCTTGGCCGCAAAAATTACATGGCGGTAATACTTCCCAGGGTGAGCTGTGTTACAAAAAGCTCAGTTATTTTATGATTTCTTTACAAAAACCGTTGAAATTATTAAAATTTCAATTCCAGAACTGCAGCACAAATTGAAAAACGTTTGACATCAAAGAGTATTTTCTTATAAACAGGTGACAAGTGACATTTGAGGAAAAAGTATAAAAATCACTTGAATTATTCCACTATTACACTAAGAGATGGCTGCTGAATATATTCCGTGCTTAAGTCCACTTGACTTCCGCCTTCACTGTTTTGAATTCTACATCTAAGTTACTTTTCAGTCTCCAAGGACCGGTAACATTTTGCACAAACTGCAACAGAACCGGCGTGCAATTTAAAGCCTTGACTCAGCAGCAAAAGACTTACATTCAATTTATACAGAATTGTGTGCTTTTTACTATACTAATTCTTGGCCGCTTGCATTTTTATACAGCCCCCGGATCAGCTTGAATAAATTCAACCTTATGTTGTACGTCACAGGGTATTGTTTTATGTACGTACAATTTTTCTGTGATAGGTTTCTTCCGTCCCTCAAAGGTGGTCCCCTGAGGCTTGATCCCGATCTCCTCATTTATCATGCTCGTCACGCGTTGACCATCCCTTGTGTACTGCAACACATATACGAAATCTTACATAGAAGATCACATCACACCTACCCATATCTACACTTTTATTAAGTCCTGGTAGTTCATATTTTCCTTTTCCCTTTGTGTTTATATTATTTATAAGGAAAAATACTGAAGAAAGGTTTACGTGCCTCCATTACAGAAATATAACGTTCCACTTATGAACATCTACTTTAACTTTGTTTTCAGGAACAGCAAAAACAAGAAACAATTATTAGTGGCTATGGCTATAATATTTAGTTCATATAGTTTTTTAATACAATATTTTTCGTTATTGTTTGTTTCGTATAATTACCCGACTGCTTTACATGCTGCATTTACGTAGTCGAGGTTACTACAACATTGATGAGTTCTTTAAAGATAAAAGCGCTTGGAGGTCATTGGATCAGCTTCCACCTTCACACAAAAAGTAAAACTACAAGAAATTGTAATGTTATCATCAATTGTAAATTATAATACTGTATGATTTTTTAAAAAGAGTTTCTTGCCGGTTTCTTCTCAGCAGAACCTGCCTTGTCAAAAGTGCTTGTAAACTGAGCCTACTTGAAATAAATGATTTTTGATTTTGATTTTGCCTTATGTTTTTCGCGCCTATATTGTAAGAATGTATGTAACTATGGAGGACCGTGATAGCCCAGTGGATATGACCTCTGCCTCCGATTCCGGAGGGTGTGGGTTCGAATCCGGTCCGGGGCATGCACCTCCAACTTTTCAGTTGTGTGCATTTTAAGAAATTAAATATCACGTGTCTCAATCGGTGAAGGAAAACATCGTGAGGAAACCTGCATACCAAAGAATTATCTTTATTCTCTGCGTGTGTGAAGTCTGCCAATCCGCATTGGGCCAGCGTGGTGGACTATTGGCCTAACCCCTCTCATTCTGAGAGGAGACTCGAGCTCAGCAGTGAGCCGAATATGGGTTGATGACGATGTAACTATGTAATATTCTTTATTACCTCATATCTTCCAAACCGCTGAATGGATTTACATAACATTATGATATCGTTAGATTTGTCATGATTACCAAAGTGTTCTTAGATAGGTGGAATTAAAAAATCAACACAACGACAGTGATATGCTAACAACAGAGGTGGATATTTTTTTTTTCTTTTTAAGAATATTGCAACATGGTTCTCTAATTGATTTTAATATGGTATATCAGGTTAAAAAACTACAAATAGAAAACTATTATTTATTACAATATCTTAATATTAGATATCTGCTGTTTTCTAATTGCTTTCTAAAATTCTGGACTGGGCTTGTTTCTTTTCCTTTCAGTTTGTAATCAAGCTATATTTTATGCAGTCGGGTTTTTTTTTATTTTTTTAATTATTTACTTATAAATGTACATGTTATGTTTATATTTGGAAATAAATTTTACTTTTTCAACTTTTTCAACATAAAAGTATTTGTTTTAGTATCTTAAGTGACTTATTGAAACGTCTGGTCCCCTACTATGCATGTATTGAGGCTTCAAGAGAAGAATTTAACGATTCAGCTTGGCTTGGAACAAAACTAATCTAAAATTAACGACATTCAGGACCAGTTTCACCACCTTGTAATAAGTGTTTGAAAGCCACAAAAAAGTTACGATTACACTATTCGACATTTATTAGTAGTATTACTAAATAAACAACAAAAACAACTTATTTTGTTCTAAGTAGACACGCAATAAATTAACAACTTGCATAAAATAATGAAAAAAGGAGGTTTATTTAATTAGCACGTACGCATAAAGTAGGCCTTTCCATAAAGTTACTTCAACATAATCTCTCGACCGCATTTTGCCGGAATGTGCTTCAAACTTTATAATTTCTAAGTCTCTCTCAAGTTTGAAATTATCTAATGATATACACAAGTAGACTACGTGAAAACTCAAGTCTTCCTGAGTTTAAGTGGGAAGTAGAGAATAGACACGTATAACTGAGTGAGGATATTACTTGCCTACTCTTTAACGGCACGCCTGAGATTTTAATTCACTTAATTTGTTCTAAATTCGAGTGACCGAGAAAGAGAGTGTCTTAGATGTAATCAAGCTATATTTAATTTTTAAATCAGGGGCCTAGCTGCCGCGGTATCAGCCGTATCAACGATACGGGGCCCCGGACTACAGGAGCCCCTTATGTGTGAAAGCAAAAATTAGTAAAATGAAGGTAATCAACAATCTCTTATTTTCCCTGGTTATGCGTGCACCCAAAAGTTGGAAAAATCCTACATATTGCCTACATAGATTAAGTCACTGTCATATTAATTTTAATCGAGCATTTTTGTTTTTTTTTTGTAAGAAATCTTTACGCTTCATATAGGGCCCCTCAACTTATTTTGATACAGGGCCCCTCCAATGCACGCTACGCCACTGTTTTAAAGTAAATAATTTTGAGAAGGTACGAAAATGCTAGTTATAGACCATCTTTGTTAGTTCGCGAACGCCTCCTTATCTAGTATGACATGTTGGTACCACACAGTAAGCCACATTTTAATCTATTAAAAATAAAAAAGTTACTGATTTGTATTACTGTTTTTTATTCAAACAATTATCATAAGTCATTGTTTCTTCTTACCTTCTTGTTTTCTGACAGGAAAATGAGTCAATCAAGTGCCATGAGTGATACCGAGATCTGCGAAAATTTTCCTTTATTTAAAAAAGTTTGCTTAGTAGTATATTATTAGTTTACTAAAAAAGTGCAGCTCTTTCAGACCTATTGAAAACATTATTGGTTCTAATAAGAATAAAGACATGGTAAAGCTTCGACCAACACCATAAGAAGCTTTCGCTTAACTGTTGGATCAAGAGTCGGATACAGAAGGCAGTGATTCTAGAGACGGCGCGTATTGTGAGGAGGTTCCTCACTCTGGATCCCTGACCACCGGTTGCTTGGGCACTCAAATGTCCCACAGCGGGAGGGTTAATTTTTTTTTTATAAGTTTTTTAATAGCGTTTTATACATTTTGTATAAATAACATTGTTAAAAAATTAAAAAAAGGGGAAATAAATAAATGAGAGTTAAAAACATAGTAATAATCCAGATAAATGGTTCAAAAGTAATAAGAATAACCTAATACTTATACATTATTGTCTAATAAATAGCACTAGTCTTGCTATACTAAAGAAGAAAACACCCTTTAAAAAGAAATATTCCTTTTAATATATATTTTAACATTGTCTTAGAGCTGAAGCTCAATTAATTAAAGTAGAGAATTCACGCTATAGGTATTCAATTTAATTTAATTACAAAACCATGAAAACGCCCGCGGCTTTATGGGATACCTTTGGAAATTGTAATGAATTTTACATAAGGGTTACCTTAAATTAAACTGGCCACCGAAGTTCTATTGAATTTACATAGCTTATTTCAAACTGATACCATTTAATGAACCTATAAACGAATGGTAAGTATATAGCGGCCTATAATAATTTGACCTATGCGCAGTAACACATTTTCTGACGTAAGCAACGTAAGGACGAGTAACCATACAATAATAATAATAATTAATTAATTCCGATAGTTATTTTAGTCGATGGTCTTATAGCGAAAAGCTTCGACCAGTATTCTAGACACTACAGATTACAAGACAGACGTAGTTTACATATAAGATTTGGTGGCCCCCATTGCTGCTTCCATCATCAATATTTGCTTTGGCTACTCAATGGTGTACCGAGCGAGGTCCGCCCTGACTGTATGCCGACGCTGCAAATATGTAAACGCGTATATTGTGTTTGCTCAGCTTATTATCGAAAGTATGCACGTGCAGGTATTTCCTGTTTGATACACAAGGTTTTGTAGATAGCTGAAAAAATCCGGCGTGAATGAAGTGAAAAATATTAATATAGACCTTCCTCTTCGCACTGAAATCAAAATACGTACAAATAATATAGACCTTCCTCTTCGCACTGATATCAAAATACGTTACAAATAATATAGACCTTCCTCTTCGCACTGATATCAAAATACGTTACAAATAATATAGACCTTCCTCTTCGCACTGATATCAAAATACGTAACAAATAATATAGACCTTCCTCTTCGCACTGATATCAAAATACGTTACAAATAATATAGACCTTCCTCTTCGCACTGATATCAAAATACGTTACAAATAATATAGACCTTCCTCTTCGCACTGATATCAAAATACGTAACGAATAATGAATGTTAAAAATTGAATGTCCCTTAAATCATTTTTTTTAAAGCAAGTGTGAAAGATTTGTATGTATGGACTAACAGCCAATCAGATTTACTGGCTGGATTTCTATTCTCTAACTTTATCACGAAAAATATCATCTAGCTATTGTTAGTGATTCAATATTACAATGCTAAGTGATCAAATTTACTAATCGTATTAAAACGTGTTTAACATTGTAATTTTTGTTAACAATGGGTTTTATGGATTATGAAAAATGCAGTAGTTACATATTAATTTGATGTGAATTATAGGTTGTTATTAGACCCAAGTTAGTGAATATAGATATATTATAGAATAACTATAGGACCCTTGAAGCCCAAAGCCAAAGCCACCGCAGTTAAAACCTCACTATTGGTCAGTGTAGTAGTACTGACAAATTTTAAGCCTTTATAAAATGAAGTATGTCTGACTACCACAGACTCTTATCTATAAACACAGAATCGCATTGCTCTCAATCGCACAAGGTAACGAATTAATTCTCGAAGTGACGATCTGTTGACAAATTATTTTATATCCAAACGAATTCGAGTGCAAATGAAGTCTATTCTTTGTCAATTTGTCGTATTTAATTAAAATTGGACAGGATTTATTTGGACGTAAAACAAGGTAGCACGCGACAGAAAATTGTAAAGAAATATTGACTTACAACGAAACAATGTAAATCCTCAATTTATCAACCTTGTTTTTAATTAACCAGTGACATACAAAGAATAATACCGTATACTTTGTTAGTAGCACTTGTTTTTATATGGTCAACAACTAAAATAATAGGTGTCATGCGACTCATGCGAGTGTATGCATCTGTATTAGACCCTTTATCCTTTATAATAAACTGATTGGTAATTCACTATTTGTCGATGTCTAGTATTTGACTATTATATAGTTTTATTGTTCAGTTAAAATCTAACCTATAACACTTTTAATTTAATGTGCAGGAGTTGAGACTTATAGGTCTTATTCTTTTGCCTTATAATCTAAACAGGGGCAGAGCTGTGCATTAGAGATAATAGTATAAAACAGTAGTACCTACTTCCCCTAGCTCTAGTCTATGTAAGATTCTATGTAAGATTACTTGATCGTCAGTGACTGACGATCAAGTAATCTTACATACCTGCAGCGCTACCGGCGACCAACACACGATCAGTTTTATCGGACGTCAAGCCGTTAGCGCTGCAGGCTTGTGAGATTACTTGAACGTTAGTGGCTGACTTAAAGTAATAAAGAGCTACGTCTACGTAAAATTGTTGTAAGTTGTTTACTTAATGAAAATGGACGACAAAGCAATATCTACTTCAAAGAACATTAACATTTTCGTCCAAACACCTGAAATAAATCATTCTTATCACACCTTAGTAATTACGTGCTTGATAGCGGAATTATTATTCGGAAATTTATTGCTACCTACATTTTATTTATGGGCCGATATTTCAGTATCAAATATAAATTTTCAATTTGATGACAACTAATTATGGAAGGTTCATTAGGCGCCTTTGGCAAACGTTGACGGTTCGTGTTTTTGGGGGAGACTAAATTAGTGATTTTCATTTTCATTTGTAGCCTACCAATTGGGAATCCTTTTATTTAAACCGTGAAAATTTAAGGAAAATAGACAGTTAGGTAATTGTGCAATTATTTGATTTGTAAGTAGCCCGCCGCGCCGACCCACATAGGAGGAGCATTGTGGGTTTTAACTCCATATCCCCTCTCATTTATGGAGTGAAGCGTGGTACTGTAGTAGATCGTTAAAATAGGTTGATAATGATGATGATGATGATGATGATGATGATGATGATGATGATGATGATGATGTGGAATTTTATTTATTAATTAAATATCATGTGTCTCAAACGGTGAAGGAAAACATTGTGAGGAAACCTGCACACCAGAGAATTTCTTAATTCTCTGCGTGTGGGAAGTCTGCTAATCCGCATTGGGCCAGCGTGGTGGACTATTGGTCTAACCCCTCTCATTCTGAGAGGAGACTCGAGCTCAGCAGTGAGCCGTAAATGAGTTGATGACTACGACTCTTTGTCTAATAACTTGTAAAGTTATTGTCGCGGGGCCGCAGTTCGATGCGTTGATCTGATTAGATCCGTACCACATCGACTTGACTCCCCATGGTCTACAATGATCTCCGGGTAGCCGAAGATAAAGCACGATGGCATGACACAATAAAACAGAAAGTCAAGGGTGGAGGTGGTCACGACCCTCATACATGTGGAAAACGAAGGAGGAGTTTCTAATATGGATGCAAAGGTACAAAACCTACGGACTACAATTCTGTATATACAAGTAATGTTTAGTTTCTCCAAACAAATAGTCGCATCTGAAGTTGTAACACGGTGAACTGCACAGGTATGATATGAACTGGCATGTGTATTTGAACACTGTGCTGCCAGGCGACTCGTGTTTCGAGACGACTAATTATACACTCTCCTCTAACTCTATATTCATTACCTTCTTTCAGAAATCAAGCTTCGCTTTGACTTATGTGCTACCCTACCGGTACCCTACCCTACCCTTACCCTACTCCTAGCCTACCCCTACCCCTACCCTACCCATACCCTACCCTACCGCTACCCTACGCCTACCTTACCCCTACTCTACCCCTACCCTATCAATACTCTATCCTGGGTCAAATTCGCAGGGCGGCGCCGGAGGTTTGCCCACACATAATTTCTGGGAATTGAACCCAGGACCTCCGTCTTATATATCCACTGCGCATACCACTGCGCTACGGAAGCCGTCAAAATATCTAATAATAATAGCTATCACGGCTCTCAACAGTATGTACCTATTGATATTTATTGATTAAATTAAATTTATTAATAGCCTGACGTAAGCAGTCTCAATAACATACATTTAAATATGTCGTAAATACAGTAAGCAGGTAGGTATATACTTAGGTACACGTATTTGCCATACCCGCATGCAATCTAAACAACTGAATTTTCCGGTCTGCAAAGCACTTTGTGATTTATTTAATCGGTTCTGCTACCAACTTGGGCTTTGTTGAAAAAGCTTCAGGCTAGGACGTGGTTAAGAGGATTTATTTCAAACAAAATAAATGTTGACCGTAAATAGAATTAAAAAAAAATTGTTGCTTTGTTTTTGAACTTAAAAAAAGAATTTATAGTTTAAACTTGCTGAGTTCATATTTGATTAATAGAATTCAGAAAGTAGACATCTGTGTTTGACTGTTATAAAAATGGGGGTTCCTCAAGGATCTATCCTAGGACCATTTCTTTTTCTCATTTATATTAATGACCTTCCTTATGCTGACAAGGATAATCATGAGATAGTTTTGTTTGCCGATGACACGTCACCTCACGTATGTCTAAATTAAAAGAGGAGACGCACTTGTATGACTTTCTATACAAAGCAACTACGATTCGTTTGATGCAATACGTTCAATGCGGATATGTGGACTGCGTCGTCACTTAACATCAGGTGGAGATCGCAATCAAGGATTAATTTATCATTGAATAAAAAAAGTCTATTGATCATAAAAAAAGCTTATTCAAATGAGGTGCATGTATACTATATACGCAGTCTATCCCACGGACGCATTTAAGTTAATATCGTACGGGGTGATTATATTGATTGGAATGTTTTTTGTGCGGCGCGCTGTCGGTATGTTGATTGAACTGACCACAGTCTGCAATTAGTGCTTTGTCGGAAGTTTGCTGATAACCATATACCTACTATGTACCTATATACTATCTATGTACGTATATAATAGGCACTGAGGTCGTATCTACAGACGGAAGAACTGCATTTCTTTTTAAATTTCTTGTTGCAGTATTAACAGTTCATTTTACATCACTTTGAAAACATTAAACCACTTCGAAGTCCTTAAGTAAGGTTTTTTTGCTTTTTATTATTTGTACATTTAATATCGCTTTTTTATGATTAGTTGAATAGTTTGTGTTACAGTATCTTTGTTAACAGACAGACAGAACTAGACATGGAACACAATCGGACGCGTTCTCAAATTTTAGTTTCAACTCTAATTAACATAAGAGGTATTTTTGACCATAATAATTTTTCAGTTTTTGCTTTTTGAGGTACTACTCATCAACCTTGCTGGAACAGATAAAACAAAATACAGAATAACCTCGAAATCAAAATATTTACTATTCGTTATAAATTAGCTCTCAAAACTGTACCTATTTATTTTAGTTTATTAACCGACTTCAAAAAATTAAGGAGGTTTTCAATTCGACGCAATTTTTTTTTAATGTTTGTTACCATAACTTCGTCATTTATTAACCAATTTTGAAAATTATTTTTTGTTTAAAAGAGTATACTTCCAGGTTAATTTCATAAAAAACGGTTTAGTAATTTTGTATTAAAATCAAAATAACTGAAATACGTCTTTGAAGTCGAGTCCATTTTTATGTTAAAAAGATGATTAATTTTATGAAGATTTATGTAACCTACAGTTTATTGTATCTAATTATTGTAACCCATGTTTAATTTATTATCATCAGGTGAATTTAGAATAAGCAACGAGTGTTGTTCTTTACTCAAAGATAAATCAAAAAAATTTCATTAAAAACTATTTTCTGTGGTGTCTATATTATGGATTTATAGGTAGGTGTAATAAGAAGTACCTAAGCATGAAATGAAAAGGGCCAGTCACGGTTGTGTATCTCATGGGAAATTTGACCGGAAAGGTTTGCGTACAAAGACAACCGCTTTGTTTGAGGTTAAACATTCGCTAACGTCGCCCAGGAAAAAAATACCCCTTGGTGTAGTTTATTTCTGTGACCAGCCCCCCTAGCCAAGTGGCACGTCGATTCTTTTTCTATGATCGCTAACGCTTCGAAAACTAAAAAACTGTATGGGAATAACAGATCTTGATCAGGTGACCTGTCGATAGCAAATGTTATTCCCATACATTTTTCTAGTTTTCGAAGCGTTAGCGATCGTAGAAAGAGAATCGACGTGCCACTTGGCTAGAGGGCCTGAAATATCTACACAAATTTTAATTTATGAGACCAACCACTTAATTACTAATTTATTTTTTTACTAATAGATTTCGAATTAATTACTAATTTATTTAATTAATTTCGAAGTGATTACTCAATATTAATTATCATATCATGGACCGTATTCCACTAGTAGGGTCGACTAAATAAGTCAATCTCTTCTACTCACTGTTATTATTCGGCTACTACTCATTTCCCTTTACACTCGTATTCTCCTTCAGACACTCTAATCTTCTCTTCTTCAGCCGTATTCTCTTCTTGTGTCCTTCCACTATCAATTGCAACTTTCTTCCGGTGATAATATGACAAAAACAAAAACCTTACTTTGCTGGCTTTGCCCAATCTGAGCCCACAGAGGTCATTGCACCTTCGTTTAATCACGTATGACCCACCATATATGTATATTGTTATGTTCATAAGAAATTAAGAATTCCATCACACCTTCAAAATAGCAGTTGATGAAGGGAAATTGCGTTCAAAAGACGAGCCGCCGGCAAAAACCGCAACTAGTAAGCATTCGGGCGATTACCCGCCTGTTACAGTAATAACCGAACATCGATTGTTTTTGTTTGCATTGGTAGGTACTGCAGGTATACGGCGCGGTAATTGCGTTTAAATCTACACGTTACACTGTATGCAGCAACACTGCATTCATTCTTGTACTGCAGAGAGTACCTACTTAATATGCATGGTAATAATTTTTTATCTCTCAATCTTTTTTCTTTATTTTTTATTTTTTACAATGTTACAAACATCGATCGTAACAAATACAAAATATAATACAAAACACTATTGAAATTTTATTAAAAAAAAATAACTCTCCCGCTGCAGGACATTTGAGTGCCCAAGCAACCGGTGGTCAGGGCTCCAGAGTGGAGAACCTCCTCACAATACGCGATGTCTCAAAAATCACAGCCTTCTGTATCCGACTCTTGATCTAATAAATAAGCGAAAGCTTCCTATGGTGTTGGTCGAAGCTTTTCGTTATTAGACCATTGACTGAAACAACTATCGGAACAATAACAGTAGACTCAACATGCAACATGGCAGTAGTCTCGTGAGCAAGGTCCAAGTATTTTGATACTTTTTCCTTTTCAGCTTTAACTAGATTATCGTCTTGTGGAACAGTAATATCAACAATTATTGCATTACGCACCGACCGACTATTCACTAGCACTATAACTTGGTAATAAATTATTATTTTTTTCCTTACTATTTAACTTTACGGTACCCATAATAAGCCCTGTATTTTTTTCATTTATTAATTAGCTTGAGGAACACCCGACTGTGTTTGCCTAAAAATCTATTTTTCAAGAATTTGCGAGAACCATGGATTTCCGGAAAAAAGTACCCTTTTTAATCTAATATGTTATGTCGTATATCTATTCCAAATTTACAGCCAAATCGGTGTAATAGTTTCGGTATGAGGTAATAACACGCACACACATAGTTTCGCCCTTATAACCCTTTAATAAAAAATAATATTTTGATTTTATTAAAACACTGAGCAAAATTGTTGCAAAAAGTAAGATAAGTACTGTTAAATAATTAAGTTATATCTATACTTATAAAAAATCTGTAGAGAGGACAATTCTGTACATGAAATATATTTCCAAAATAACTATTAGGGGCTGATTAGTGATCGATACTGATGCCAAAAATGCAATCAGTAAAATTTTTGTCTGTCTGTCTGTCTGTATGTTCGATAAAGAAACAAAAACTACTCGACGGATTTTGACAAAACTTGGTACATTTATTTTTCATTCTCCTGGGCAGGTTATAGTATGCTTCTCATCACGCTATGACCAATAGGAAGCAGAGCAGTGAAGGGAAATGTTGGGAAAACGGGATAAGTTACTCCATTCTTACAGCGATACTACTGTAAGGGATGGATTAAGGGTGGACGAAGTTGCGGGCGTCCGCTAGTATTTAAATAAATGTAAAAAGGTCAACAATACGAGTAAAATATTTTTTATTATAGTTAATTGAGAAATATAATTGGAATCGCACGAAGCACGTCGGATTTCCACCAAAAACTAGCAATTAATCCGTTGGGTTATTTTTCAATAACGCTTCAGTTAAGCTGTATAAAGGAATTATAAATTTATTCGTAAAATTCCGGGTGAACTTATACTTTTACATAGATGAATAGAATTTAAAACGTTACTTTACATGTAGTACAAGTATTTAAATATCACGTGTCTCAAACGGTGAAGGAAAACATCGTGAGGAAACCTGCATACAAGAGAATATTCTTAATTCTATGCGTGTGTACAATCTGCCAATCCGCATTGGGCCAGCGTGGTGGCCTAACCCCTCTCATTTTGAGAGGAGAATCGAGCTCAGCAGTGAGCCGAATATGGGTTGATAATGATGATACATATAGTACGAGATCCGACATAAGTAATATATACCCGATACCCTTATCTGTTATTTATTTGGTATAAGAAATAAATGATAGATAATATTCACAGTGACACATTGCAACTAGGTTGCCTTGTTCAATTGCGGCCAAATACATTTTTCATACAAAATCTACGAAACCATGAACTAGATCAAAGGCAACCTAATACAGTTAAATGAAGCTTAAAATTAGCTTTATATTTTATATTTCTAATGCTGGATCTTAGACCAATAAATTGTAGGTAGGTACTTCAATAAGCTAGAAAATTTACTGCAATTTCCATGCGCACTCTTTCGCTCTAATACATATATTTTTTTAATATTAGAATAGAGACCACGTTTTTCCGATTCTTAGGCTCAGCATTCAGTTGCAGTCTACTAGTTCTATATTGTAAAACTAAATTTTGACGTAAATAAAAATAGTATTCGATTATAACATTGAGACAAACCCAAGTGATCTCGCTTGTTGGCGAAAGGTACGCTTTTCCGATTTTTAGCTAGAGTGCGCGCAAGGTAAGTCTGCGCGCGACTGGCGGCGTAATTATGTTGCCAGCGTTAGTGATCTCTTTTACCTGCCAAGAGATATATAGACACACGACAGAATGGAGGCACTTTTGATTAGTTCCGATTTTGGCCACGCTCAAACTTATCTTGCGCGCACTATAGTTCGCGATACGCATCCATCCAGATATTGAATTTAGTCAAGGATCATTTACGAAATGTATCGCTTATTCTATTGAGTTCAGCTAACTACTAATGTAATTTAAAAAATAACGCACAATTTTTAAATTATGCGTTAATAATTTAAAAATCCCGTATGTACAAATTTCAGGTTTTAAAACCCTCCAGGGCAAAACCTGCGTCGGCACATAGCATGTTACTCGTAACAACACAACACAAGCAATTAAAATAAATATTGAACAAACAGCGGAACAACATGGACGTTTTATTAAATTTAATAAGCAAACGGGAGCAAGCATACACGCAGATATGGAACCCCCGCTGTTGTGTTTCTTTTACGCATAAAAATGGCCGCACACGCTCCGGTCACGGTTTAAAATCTGAATAATACCGAAATCAGATACCTATTATGCAAGTGTAAATAATAGCAATTGCTTTTTGTCTCATACTAATTTATATATCTGTTAATTTTCGGATTTAAGTTGAAAATCAGGTACCTCTTATGCGTGCGTGTAATGATTTAAGATGCGGAATTGGACTTAAAATACTCTGATGTTGACAATGCAAAATGTTAATATTTTCATAATCTAGTTGAAAAATCAAACATTTTTGTAATCCACCATGTATTTTCAGTACTTCTTCCTAGAGGTATTTTAGCTCTCCAGAAGAAGAGCTCTGGTACGATGTTGTGTAGAAACCGAAAAGGGTGTGGATTTCATCCTACCCTAACAAGTAAGCCCACTTCCATTTTAGATTGCATCATGACTTACCATTAGTGAGATTGTAGTCAAGGGCTAACTGCAAAACGCAAAACAGAGAGTTTTCAGAGAGAATTATATTTTGTGTGCCAAACCCTAATTAAATTCGTCTTGTCAGCTATGCAATGAAAATAAATCAACCCAATTCACCAGAATGGTAAATAAAAAATTTTAACAAGCTTTATCTAACTGTTCCTCATAGTTACAGTTGCATACGGATTCATCGAACATCCGGCTTTCTGAATTGGTTCGGAGCGTTTGCAAGCATCTAAACTACCGAGAGCACTATATTAATTATTTAAAATTAATGAAACAATAACGCAGCCGTGTTGTAAGTGGGCAATTAAAGTCAGTAAAAAGACTACGCGAGGCCATTGTGATTCACATACATGTATTATCGCAAATCTTACTAAAGGCAAAGGTTTGAACATTGTACTGAATAATTGAATTCATTTTTTAATCAAAGTATTTTGATCTTTAAAACGTTATAGAATGAAGTTTTGTATTGAATGAAAAGTGTTTTCTTCCACCATGGCTAATGAACATCGAGTCTACAACGCTTACGCTTAGTAACAGTTAAGTCTTTAATTGATTCTGTTATTTAATACCTAAACGTTTTGAGGGATAAGTATCTGTTTTCACTTTGAAAATAAGAGTAATTAAACTCTAAATGTTTTTAGTGTGTAATTTATTTACTAGAGTTTACAGCTTTTTGCAATAAACATTTTAGATGTTACAGCTTGATAGATTAATAGAGAACATCTTCGTTTTATAAATGTAACTGGAGCAATTTACTAAACTAAAGTCCCATAAAATGTATTACCATAATTTTAATTTATGAACTACTAGCGCGGTTTTACGCGCGTGGTTCCCGTTCCCGTAGGAATATGGGGATGAAATATAGTTTATAGTCTTCCTCGAGAAATGGGCTATTTAACACTGAAAGAATTTTTCAAATCGGGCCAGAAGTTTCTGAGATTAGCGCGTTCAAAGAAACAAACCCTTCAGCTTTTTAATATCAGTATAGATTGCTTAAGTCTGCCAAATGATGACCATTAGCAAAAAGTAATAATTATTTTCAGGCTGAAATATACACATTACTACGCCGGCAATGCAACACACAACCGTTTAGAAAAATAAAGAACAAGAAAAGAGGGGAGCAGTAATTCTGAGAGGACGGACGATGCCGCAAAGAAAGTACTTGAGCATTAATTAAAGAGCATCGCGATTACTGCTGTATTCTGAGAACAAAAATGGCATGGAGTATCTCGCCAAATATTAAACTTTTTTTTTATCCAATTTGACATCATCCAAATGAAATTTTCCAATAAGAGTTATTTTCAAAAGGTTGTTTTTTGTACATATTCTTTAATAACCCATATTCGACTCACTGCTGAGCTCGAGTCTCCTCAGAATGAGAGGGGTTAGGTCAATAGTCCACCACGCTAACCCAATGCGGATTGGCAGACTAGACACACGCAGAAAATTAAGAAAATTCTCTTTTCTTCTTTTCAAATTAGGTTTCCTCACGATGTTTTCCTTCACCGTTTGAGACACGTGATATTTAATTTCTTAAAATGCACACAACTGTAAAGTTGGAGGTGCATGCCCCAGATCGGATTCGAACCCACACCCTCCTGGAATCGGAGGCAGTGATCATATCCACTGGGTTATCACGGCTCCTTTTACTCCTTTTTATTAGCTCGTACTAGATATTAACACTCTACAATATTATTTTATTGGCGTCACGAAATTCACAACTAATATTAATAATCTTAAAAACACACAGGGGAGATTAGACCAAATAAGTAAGCTACACCATTATAAAAACAGAATTTCACAAAACTCACTAAAAAGGTAATGTGATACTCAACTCCTAAATCCTTAGGGATTTTCGATAACGAATTTTCATTGTCGCTCTTTTCGGTTGCATTTTAGGATTTAAGAGGATTTTTTAAAGCCACGTCTGGGAGCATAGATTATATTGAAGACGTTAGAGATTTACTAACGAGAGCTCTTTGTAATCTAAATAATATATTTGGATCTACATGACTAATTAATTAATTGGTCAGATTAATATTATTTAAAACAAAATTATTTTTGTTTGGTACTTCTTAAACTTTATTACCGTTAAGCTATTATTAAAGTAAGCTATATTATTTAGGGTGTGAGTATATCTATTAATCCAACTCATTGCAACACTGAAAAAACCAAAAAACTTTGAATAGCAGATGTCATAAACATTTCCAAAAAGCAGAATGCAGGCCAATTTTTATCCCCCGGGATTCTAGTGGACGCATTTTTATAGTCGTTCTATGCAGATACATTTTAGAAACGGCGCTTTTAAAGCCATGTCCGATGGACAATTTTGGCTAAGCTCGTTTGAAAAATTATTGAAATTTAGAGTTTTCCGAATCTGTTGCAATTTACTACATGCGTACATTTAAAAAAAATCTGTGGTTTATTTCATATTCTACCAATTTACACAACAAAATCTTATACTAAGTCAATTTGGTTGGGTCTGTGTCGTGATATATTATAAGTCCAGTCGCTGACTATGGGCCTTATTGGAAGGCTCAAAGTCGCTATGCATGAGTGAGCTATGTATGGAGCCTCTCTGCGTGATCAAATCAGATTTGAGGAGATCCGCAGACGAACCAAAGTCATGTTGCAATACAATTATATCTATTTTTACTGTTCTAATGTTCCTATATTGATACTATTGTAACACACATACTAGGTACATACTATTTTTTAATTACCACTAACTACCAATATTTGTATTCAATATACTGTAGTAATGAAAAGAAACGCTAGCCAATTTTTCGTCCTCGGGGATTCTCGCGAGCGCATTTTATAGCCACTCTATGCAGTTACATTTTACTGACGGCTTTTTTTAAGCCATGTCTGATAGGACAGATTTGACTGAGGCCGTTTGGGGGATTTCATCCAGAATCCGAGCTTTACGAAACGTTTAAAAATATTAGTTTCATTTATTTGTATAACTTTAATATAGTATTAAAATCTGTGAAGTTAATTCTCAAGATTAACGTCACTTATTGCCGTTTATGGTGTAGATATTGTATTTTTGGAAGATTGTTTGGTTTTGGTCGTGGGGGTACAGACAGGCACGTTTTGTGTGTAAAACTGTATCTATTAGTAAGAAAGAAGAAAGAAAGAAAGAAAGATAAAATCTTTATTACAGCATTATGCCACACAACACAATATGCGCATAATATCATATAATGCTATCAAATAATATTGTCATATTAAATAATATGACAGGACAATATCCTGCGATGTGTGACATAACCCAATAAAGGGCCCCAACTCAGCATATGCTACATACTCTTTAAATAAAAAGAGCATGCAGCGCTGGTTTTCAGTTGGAACCGTAAGCAGTTACTGAGCAACGATTATTTTTTTATTAAAGTAATTATTTTTCAGCTCTATTCATTATCTTGTTCTTACAGTTAACTGATCAGATATTAATGGGCTTGTCAATAGTATGATGTAATTATTATAAATGTTGTAAGATGCAAGATAAAATGTTATTATTCCCTGCGTAAGTAACTTATTGGTGTGCTTAAAGATCGCCTCTTAATTGCGAAATAGGTACGAGCGTAATCTGATTTATCTTCGGTGTAGTCGCTTGCAAATAAAGTTTCAGATGACTGTTATAAACTTACTTTAGCGATTCTCTTAGAGTTTATTTACAACAGCATCAATCAATTGGATTACATTTTTTTTTTTTATTCTTTTGCCCTTGACTACAATCTCCCCTGATGGTAAGTGATGATGCAGTCTAAGATGGAAGCGGGCTAACTTGTTAGGAGGAGGATGAAAATCCACACCCCTTTCGGTTTCTACACGACATCATACCGGAACGCTAAATCGCTTGGCGGTACGTCTTTGTCGGTAGGGTGGTAACTAGCCACGGCCGAAGCCTCCCACCAGCCAGACCTGGACCAATTAAGAAAATCTCAATCGACCCAGCCGGGGATCGAACCCAGGACCTCCGTCTTGTAAATCCAACGCGCATACCACTGCGCCACGGAGGCCGTCAAACATAGCAACACTATAGTCAAGATAATTAGGTACCATAAAGGATTCTATTTTGTGGTGTTTCAATAAAATACATTAATTCTTGTAGACCATTGTATTCGCCATTAGCCTGAAGGAAGGAGGAGGTCGAGGTTGCAAGTACACTTTGCAATATCAATACAGTAGATAATTTATACATAGACAACTTATTTTAATAGATGAATATAATGTAAAAGATAGACTACAGATTCAAAATTATCTTTATTTAAAAAGCAGTAGGTATTAACAGCATCCTAGCAACCTGTCAAATCTACAATCCACTGGTATTGGCACATAAAGGTAAATTTAAGAAATACGTACTTAATTCAAAAATAATACTTCCTTTTCCGCCGCATAGGTCTTCTACAGATACTTCAATTTTTAAACACCATCAAGGTCTTCTTGGGCCATACCTGGGTAGAAGTGGTCCAAAATTATCCAACATCCTAATTGCAGCGTTGTCAGATATAGATGTATGAAAGCACCCGCTATAATATCTGAAAACGCTTTTCATGCTTGATTCCGTTATTTTACACTCGTCGATGAACTTTTCGCCTATAATACGTGTCGAATTTGAACTTTACGTTTATAGAATGCCAAAATAAAAATGACAGTAACAACGAAGTTGCCATGGAAACGAATTACGTCACAGCGGTGTAGCTTTACAAAAAGCAGGGACACTGCCAAATCAACATCAAATTTATTTTTTTATAACCTAAATACCTAGTAATATTACTCATTAGCTGACGCCGCGCGGTTTTACCCTCGTGGTTCCCGTTACTGTAAGAATACAGAGATAATATATAGCTTATAGCCTTCTTCGATAAATGGGCTATCTAACACTGAAAGAGTTTTTGAAATCAGACTAGTAGTTCCAGAGATTAGCGCGTTCAATCAATCAAACAAACAAAGAACCAAACAAACGAACAAACTTTTTAGCTTTATAATATTAGTATACATTTGAAAATGTTGTATATATTATATACTTACTAACAACTAATTCAGAAAGCGATGACTTACAAAACTAAGTAACTTGGAGACACTTGGGGCATGTAATTTGAGAGGGTGCTTTTCTAAACTTGGTAACCACCGAGGAATCAAAGATCAAAGTTGAATGGCATAGTGTAGCTGTTTAATTATGTACAACTGGGTGAAACCGATGTTTATAAATCATTTGCAAACAACTCCTTGGTGTACTTCAACAGGTCGCTGGGATATACATAATTCACGAGCACCGGAGCTCTGTACTGTGGTTATAGCATAAATGATCATAAATCACTTGGTGTAAACCTTCTAACTATCCTTCTTGCACTGTTGTGTGCGCATTTCTTTATTATCAGGGTCAAGAGTTCTGTTCTCTTATAGGCTTCATCAACATCATCATCATTATATACCACATTTTGACAATATGCATAGCCAAGTAGGGGGTATGTTTTCGAGCAATCCTACGCTTTCCGGTGCGTGGTTGACATTCCTGTAGCTCTTTGAACTAAGTATATGCACCGCATATTGCCACTTCAATTTTACGACTCGTTGGGTATAGTTCGCTGTCATGCAATGCACCTATGCTAACTCAGCAATGATGGTCCAGAGCTCGTGCAGACAGAAATAGGTATTCTGCGTTGTTCACCTCTTTATTGTACCAGACACCACGGTCGAGGCAGTGGCGTGCACGCATTAAACGTAAAAAATGTATAAAACCTCTATTGGAGAAGGAATATTTTCCTTCTCCAATAGAGGTTCCTTCGGAGTCGTCAGGGTAGGCAGTGCATGTTGCATCTATGAAGTCGGTCAAAGAACATCTGAGCAAATGCTCAGCATTGTCAAGCGTATGCTCAGTGAGCCAACGCTCGACACAACTACGGAAACGCTATTAAGAAAGGACTCTAATGATTTAGTACCTTGCGTCCATCAGATTTATCGAACGTGTGATGAGCCAGCACTCTTGTATTAATTGCTAGTATACAAAATGGCCGCCGTCAATCAATATGTTTGACGTTGAAGACTTATTAGCGGATTTAAAAGCAAAAGTAATTATCTCTTTAAGTTTCAAGTTATGGATGATATTTAAAAATCCTGCAGCATTAATGCAAGTTAAAAATATATTTTAGGCGTTTTACTGGCTGGCACTATGCAGAAGAAAGGATATAGAACGAAGAGCTAGAGTTTTATTTGCCTGGCCTGACTTTTGTTCGTAAATAAATGCTTTGCTCATGTCTGCTGGGAAGCTAAGATCGGCTAGTAACTAAATTCATGCTGCGTTATAATTAATTCAAAGTAAATGGTTGTAACTTATGTCTTGTTCCATCTTAGAATATCTTTCAGACTGCCATGTACTGCATTATTATCCTAAACTATATGAGGTGAAAGAAAATATAGATAACTAGCGGACGCCCGCGACTTCGTCCGCGTGAAACTCGATGTAAACTTTCAACTACCCCTACCCTACCCTACCCCTACCCCGTTTTCTAATTATTAATATGAACTTTATACAATAACCATAAAGCTCAAATTGACTACGTTTTAGTTAGAAAACATTTGTATGGGAAAAAGAAAAGGGCAATTTTTATGGTTTTTCCGGCAATTATTCGAATTTTTCTCACCGTAAAAACCATCCTAGAACTTCAACGAACATTTAAAAAAAAGAATTGGCCAAATTGGTCCAGGCGTTGTTGAGTTATGCATTTGGCGATTCTTTTTTATATTATATATATTAATTTTTATTTAATATATATAAAATAAATAGAATATTTAAAAGGTTTAAGCTTAGGATTACGTATGAGTACCACGCCAACAAGTGCAACAAGCCAACAACATGCTCTGTTAAATTAATAATGAAAAAAAATGCTTTTTGTTCCAACGGAGTATGGCTTATTTGTCACAGTAGGAATTAAAATCAACACAATGAACAAAGCCTTCAGTGTATACCAGGAATATGCGTGATACCGCTCTTAGTACATCCATCGTACAACTGTTATTATTCTGTCAAACCAAACTGGCTGGGCATCAAAAAGAACCCATTAACAAGAGGTACTTTGACGCAGTCTGTATGATAATTGGCGTCTGTTTTTATTTAGTCACAATCATGTGGTATACTTGCAAATCTATACTCTATACTAATATATAAAGATGAAGAGTTTTTTTGTTTGTTTGATTGAACGCGCTAATCTCTGGAACTATTGGTCCGATTTGAAAAATTCTTTCAGTGTTAGATAGCCCATTTATCGAGGAAAAATCGTTTTAGGTACTATTTACACGTGCCTAAACAGGCTGTAGGCTATATATTATCCCCGTACTCATACGGGAACGCGAACCACGCGGGTGAAACCGCGCGGCGTCAGCTACTTGTATTATGACTGCCTTGTTTGTTCAGCTTAGTTGGTTAGTTACCCTGTTTACCTATGAAAGTTTTGCTTGAATCCTAGGCCTTCTATTTTTTCTACCCTAAAATTCGCAATAGCAGCCCGGAGTTGTGAAGTTGTTGTTATACTTCCAAGAATATGTGAAGCATCAGTTTTTGGTAATTATCATAAACACTAGCGGACGCCCGCGACTTCGTTTGCGTGAAATTTAGTTTTTTTACAAACCCCTCGTGAACCATGGATTTTTCCGGGATAAAAAGTGTCCTATCCTATCCATTGACTAGGCTGGATGACTAGGTATTATAAGAACCTCCAAACACTTAAGCTTCTTGAGTCGGTAGACGAAGGACCGTTTAAACATGAGTAAAACTTTGAAGAGTTCAGAGTAGGTAATTAAATTAGCTCATCATCATTATCATCATCATATCAGCCGATATACGTCCACGTCCAGGATATAGGCCTTTGTTGATCCCTGCGACTCGCTTGAAATCGTAAGTGTACCTGGTGGTGGGTCGACCAACACTGCCTTTTTAGTGCGGGGTAGCCAGTCCACCACCTTGTGCCCCAACTGCCATCGGCTTTTTGAACTATGTGCCCCACCCATTGCCACATCAGCTTCGCGACTTTGGTCGCTAAATTAGCTCAGCAACAGTTAATTAAATATCATAATATAAGGTACTAGCTGACGCCGCGCGGTTTCACTCGCGTAGTTCCCGTTCCCGTAAGAATACGGGGATAATATATAGCCTATAGCCTTCCTGGATAAATGGGCTATCTAACACTAAAAGAATTTTTCAAATTAGACCCGTAATTCCTGAGATTAGCGCGTTCAATCAAACAAACAAACAATCTCATCAGCTTTATAATATTAGTATAGATTAATAGACATAACGTCTGATATTGTTAGAATATTGTGTAATATTATAATAGCTAACATTAATCATAACTTTCCAATAGAACACGCTGCAGTCTCGGAACGTTGACGCTTCACTCTAAATCACCGGATATTATTCCTCACGGCTCCCGGTACCGTATTAAGACCGTATGCGGTTCATTGGCAATAAATTATACAATTGGTGGAAATTTAGACGGGATACATTGGGGAATTGTGGTTGTTTAAATTCGGTAACAATTGATCCAGCGTCTGCAAAGTTTTGAACTAAACACGTAACTTGCGGCCTGCCGACGTACTAATATTGTGCCAAGACCACTTTGGTAACTTCGCCTGTATTAACCTATAGCTGAGGATCGTATATTATTAAGCGCACTATGTTAATCGGACCGAAATCAGAGCACGAGGTTCAGTTATAATATACATATCTATTTGCTAAGCAGAAATTTCGGAAGACCGATATTATTTCAGCAAAATTTGAAATTGCATGATATTTTCAATGTTGGAATTATTTTTTTATTTTATGACGAGTTTCCATAATACGTTTGATAGTATTTGACCTCAAACCAATGATGCCTTAGGATGCCATAAAGTAGGTACATATTGTTTTAAGATTGGTGGACAGGGTAAAATCAGTTACTTAACATATTTTTTAACAAAGTTAAGTTTAATTTCTATATATGGAATTGGATTTAGAAGCACTTTTGAATAAAATCTGCGTTATACTCGTAAACTACTAGGTATATCACTAATCATTATATTCTTTTATGCGATTGCTTTTAGTTCGAAGAGCCGATGGACGTTGGGGTCCCAAGGTGCTGGAATGGCAACCTCGCACTAGAAAGGGTTCACAGTGTTGTTCGACCACACAAGGTGGAATTACGAATCGCAGGGATTCGCTGGATGCAGGCGGCTCAGCATCGTGACGTTTTGAAGTCCCTACAAAAGCCTATGTCCTGCAGTGCTCTTGAAACTTTGAGAAATAAAAAGTTTGGAAATTTTATAATCCTTGCGTTTTATATAGTTTTTTTGTGCTGATGATAAAGCTAGGTGTTAAACTTCATACATACTAGTGAATGCTACATTTTATATCTACGTAATCTATAAACCGTTCACTTTGTTGGGTATATGCAAAGCGTTTTTAATAAGAATTCGAGGTTTATATCTTTCCTTCTTCTCGGGCAAAATGTCAGCAATCTGTGGCAAAATCCTACTTTATTGTTATTGTACCGCATTTATTCGAGGCTCAACCGAAAAAGATATAAACCTGGGAATCGGTTGAAAATAAATAAAGTCACTGGTCGGTTGGGACTCACGGGGTCTTTTGTACGGGTGGATTGCTGAGATAACAATTATTGGACTTTTAGTAAGGCCGAAAATCGTCCAATAAACTGGAGCCGACAGTTGGTAAATAAAACCGGCTACTATCTTTGCGGTTGTTTCCCCAGACGCTAGAAATGGTGGAAACATTTTTTTTGTATAAAGTAGGCAGAGCTAAATGTTTTTTCCATTTTATTATGCAAAATAGGTACACATCCTTGCCATAGTCATATTTTTTTTAAGTAATACGTATGTCGTTAGGGCCGTTAGGCCAATAGTCCACTCACGCTGGTCCAGTGCGGATCGGCAGACTTCACACACGTAGACAATTAAGAAAATTCTCTAGTGTGCAGGTTTCTTCACGATGTCTTCTGTGTGTTTCTTCACCGATTAAGACACGTGATATTTAATTTCTTAAATTGCACACAGCTGAAAAGTCTGAGGTGCATGCTCCGGACCGGATTCGAACCCACACCCTCCGGAATTTTAGGCAGAGGTCATATCCACTGGGCTATCACGGCTCTCTATATCTATATGTATTTCTTGAGAACATATACATACGAAGTGTTAGTTTAGGTTAGCCCACACAGTAGGGCAAAAAAGTCAAGTACCATGTAAGTAATCTTAATGATATTTAAATGTACAAGCCTCAATAGCTCAACGGTAAGAGCGGTTGGACTCATCCACGAGGGGTGGTGGTTCAATCATCACCCCGGGTTGGATTTTAGCACCCACTCCTAGAATTATTTCCCGTACCGTTTCCCGTATCAGTATTTCCCGACTAGTTGGAGAGGAATGGGAATATTGGTCATATTATAAAAAATATTATGACAAATATTCTTTTAAAAAAAAAAAAATAAGTTGTAAAGTTTTGGTAGCAACGGTGCATACAGTTTCAGGGCACCGGTGGAGGTTTACTCAGTTACCTACTAAAATTATTTTTTCGGATCGCAAGTTCCAGTATACAAAAAACGCACGACGCCATGGAAAACAAAATACAGAACGTAATATTTCACATAAGTACGATAGGTAGGTAATAATGTCTCATATTATGATATTTAAATCAAAAGCTAAGAAAAACATCTACATATTAGATATTAATCAGCACAAAAAAGACGATGCGGCGATTTTCGCTTCGTAAGGAAAATAATTCGTAACGATTTGAACTTCTTTACAACTTAACGTATAATTAAATAAAGGATCAAAGTGCTCGAGCAATCATTGGGGCCGACCTTGGATCTTTCATGTTTTTAATCCGATTTCGCCTTTTTTCCTCTAATAAAAACATGGCCAAGTCAAGTTGAAAATATCTTGTGAGGAGGACTTCAAAGTTGCAGCTTTCATTCTGTACCGGGAAGAGATAATTGAGTTACATCATCTGATGAGTTGACGAAAATACCTCAGAAAATGTCCTGATACCAAGAGACTGTAGCAGAATCCTACTTGATTGAAATTCTTGAATTCGATAGCCCGCTTAGCTACATCGGAGTAGTGTGGTGAGTCAATAGTATGAATTATTATCATCAGCTAATCCCTACAAACCAAATGTCACGATCCTGGACGGCCTAAGTCCAGCGACTCTCTGCTTGATGTCGTCCACATGATGGAGACTGACGACATCAAGAAATAGCACGAGTTTCTTCACATCTTTTAAGTGAGGATGTCTCTGTCAAGCAATGTAACTTTAATCTAGCTATTAACGACCTATAAATAGGTACTAAATAGTATAATACCTAGTATACTTTCACTCTAGCTCTAGCAACTGTTTATTTTATTCTGTGTTAAATTTTTATATAATGTTTCATACATACATGAATAAAAAATGTATCTACTACTGAAATAATATTAGAAAGTTATTAATAAATAGGTACGCAAATATTGAAGATGATATGTCTATGTCTACAAATAATGTTCAAATCAAGACAAGTTAATACACGAACGAATACAAAAAGGTAAATAATATACCGTCTGATTTTTGGAGAATAGCTACATAATAATAATATAAAAGTAATCATTTCAGACAATAATATCGTATATAAAAGTAATATCTACTATCAGTACCAAGAAGCCCATAAAACGCTAAATCTATATTAAACGTCGACCTGTGACCTTTTCTTTGATATCTAAACGAACGATATAAGAAGTACCGATATAATCAAGAGCCGCCAAATAGTAGAGGAGATATTGAGTTTAAACCCACCACCCTGCTCCAATGCGGATTTTCGGGATTCGAATAATGTTTGACTTTTTCAAACGATCACTATCAGATAAAATTGAGCAGGACGGACAGCTAAAAATGCTCCGAGAAAATACCGGGAGTGTTGGCACACCCAACTTCAACACTCTGGGCAGAGAATTTCTCAGAAAAGTAGATCAGTATGGCTAATATGCCATGAAGATAAATAGACAAATCTCAACCAATAGTGACGCAAGAAAAGCCGCTATTTGTTCGCGAACTACTTTGCCGCTACTGATCGACATTTCCCCTTTTCTCTTCAGGAGATTTATTTCGTTGATCGCATGCTAGGCCTACAAAACTTTGTGTTACACTGAACCAACAAGGTAGTTAATCAATAACAGACTCAAGAAATTGACTCCACTTGTAAAAATTCTGTTACAAAAATTCCGCGCTGACGAATTATAAAATTAAATTCCACTAAAAAGCACCTCACATTTTATTCATCGCCCGCCCCTCTCCAGACGTGAACGAGTGCCGATGCTCACTGCAAGATTTCCCCCAACATAAGAGGACTACAGATGTACCAGCTACTTGTCGTGGTATACTGGAAGTGGTAGCCAGTGCAAAATAAATATAAAATAAAAAAAAAATTTAAACGTTATAAGTGTATTTGGAAAATACACACTTCACCTACTTGAAAATATACTAAACATTTTATAATTATACATATAAATTATATAAATCACTCGGATACCGGAAAATATCTATGCTCATCACAGAAATAGTTTTCCCACAAACGACCTTCGTTGCAGAACTAAAATTAGTTAACTACGCAATATTTATGAATCTGTATAAAATAATATTTTACTAATGACGCGTTAACCAAAACAAACAACAACAACGAACACTGCTTCAAACGTTAATAATACCCAAAACGCATTCTTTCACTAGAATGCATCAAGTGAAGGAATGCGTTTTATAGTATCTACTGTTTGTGACCGTGTACCAAAAACTGTATGTCGTCATCAACCCATATTCGGCTCACTGCTGAGCTCGAGTCTCCTCTCAGAACGAGAGGGGTTAGGCCAATAGTCCACCACGCTGGCCTAATGCGGATTGGCAGACTTCACACACGCAGAGAATTAACATAATTCTCTGGTATGCAGGTTTCCTCACGATGTTTTCCTTCACCGATTGAGACACGTGATATTTAACTTCTTAAAATGCACACAACTGAAAAGTTGGAGGTGCATGCCCCGGACCGGATTCGAACCCACACCCTCCGGAATCGGAGGCAGAGGTCATATCCTCTGGGCTATCACGGCACGGCTAAAACTGTATGCTACTGGTATAATTGCATAAATTCTCGTCTTGTAACTTGTTACATTACTTGCGGCAGCTCTGTTTCTGTAATAGGTACGTTAAAGTTATTTTCTACGGCATAAGGCAATAAGTTTAATTTCAACGGCACTTCCAGTAATTATATTACATCCAAAGCTGATTTAAGCTCTCGTGTAGCTTGAAAGATTTTCATATTCAATTACAAATAGACAAGTGCGTCTCGAGTGGCGCCTTTGACTCTTCACGGTTTAAGAGAATTTATTAGGCGTCCTTATCAGCTGAGTGCCGGAGTGACAAATTAGCAAGCGGATAATTAATAAATCTTAAGCCACTCGAAACTTGAGTGTCTAGTGCTGTTTGATCATTTAGCATTTAGTACTGCAAATTGAACCACCCATAAAGTGGACAGACGTCTTCAGTTGATAAATGCAGCGAGATCTAAGAATAAGCGACTACGGGTTTGTGTATCTGCAAGTACCTAATCATCATTATCAAATATTTTAATGGCCCGCAACAAGGCCACACCTTCCTTCTTAAACGAGAGGGTATATGGAACTTAGACCCGTCACACGATTCAATTAAAAGTTAAGTCAATTTATAAATTTCCCCGTCTTGGGAATTCTTCCTGTAAATATAAACCACTTATACATAAAAGCATTGTTGCTACTATGGACTATGCTCATCCCTGATGGAATATACGAGTATCTACCTAATAATATAGAATACAATAGAATTTATTTATTTGCAAAGCATTCATGATGCCTCGGATAGGACACGCCTGCCTAGAAACTGCCTATTTACTCTTGTCTTGATCATGTTCAGATTATAGGCAGGAAAATCAAACTAAATGGCATTCCAAATTTTAGCAGTTCGAATAAAAAACGTTGAGGCGAAACGTTTGATGCGGGTTGCCTGGTTTCTCAACTACGTAGGGACGTCAGTGCCACCCTTTACGTCTCGCTATACTGTGGTAGAAGGAAGAAACAGGAATACTCGTAAGATTGTTAAGTTCCTAGGAGAGTTCCGGAGAGTGTGTCTCCGAAATGTATCTGTAAGAAACCGAAAAACGTGCAATATTGGTAAAGCGACATGCGACATTGCGATGGAAAACCGAACTGACTTATAAAATTACTTCTTCACAAAAATTGTTTAGTGGATTTCACCAAATCCATGTTTAGAGATGAAAAACATTCACCTGAAATCCAGTACATTTTAATTCGATTGATTTAACATGATGGTACTCGTATAATGTAGTTTGAATATAAATATTTCATGCCAAATAGCTTAGCGGGACTTGCTTCAGAGATCAAACGAAATATATGCAAAGGGGACCATCTCGACACCAGCGTTGCCTACAATATATACAATAGTGACGTGGAGGGGACGACGCAATATGCAAGCTTTGTGCCCCTCCATCAATGTTTCATGTAATTAGCTTAAGCGTTTTAACTAGGGAGCCATGAATGGAATTTAAAAATTCTCCTAATGAATGTTTAGATTGGAAATACAAATTTCATCTCTTTGTATTTGAATTTAGATTGAGTATGGGACCCCTAAATAGGCCTTTTATGTTATGCCTCTTTTGTGACATGTGTCCAAATAAAGGAACTCACCATCCCTCATCCTCGTAGTAGGTATTGCTTTCATACCTTCATTATAAGCCGCGCAAGATCAAAAGGGATTTGTAATGATTGCAGAAATATTTTCTACAACTTCGATTAGTTTTTTTACAAAAGCATCTGCAAGCATAAATCTGGTCGAGATTACATTTATTTTCAAATGTATTTATAAAAGTCCTTTAAATACATGAAGATTTAATTATACATAAATTAAATCATAAGCATTTTCAATTAAATGGTTCATTACAAAATCTAAATTATTATATTATTATTATATTTGCTAAAGTTAAAGTGCTATTTTTGATTCCAGGTATTATAATTAAAATTTGATACCTAAGGTAAATAGACAAATTGACGTTGTTACACAAAGCTAGCCAACCCTGAAGTTGCATTGAAGCAAGTCTAAACCCCAAATACTCTTCTCTTAATGGAGAGAAATAACAAAAATATCCCTTCTGTTAAGCATTTAGAAACTGACGAAAATGAAAATATTTTTGTAAATATTTAGTATAAGTTTCGTTGTCAGCCAACAAGGGTTTCTTTTTAGCCACGATATAAAAAAAAGGTAAAAAATGTGAAGTCAGTAATTGATACAAAACTTTCGAGTGATATCCCGTGAAGCTGTCGGTGCCAACAGGTTCGCCTTTTAACACATAACATAGCCTTTTTATATCAATTAATTATTGGACAATATCCATATTTTATACTAAATTAATTGCCGTAAATTCAAATCCAACCCACACCACCCACTGTGATGTTAATGACACACTACAAGTATCGTAATATGAAATGACAATAATGGTAGGATGCTAAACATGGACTTATTCTAGCGTCACGAGGACTTCTTGAATTTTATAGAAAGAATAAATTAAAATATATGTACTAATTCTGCTTTCAATGCTGATATACAATTATTTTAATATTACAATTATTACATATACAATTAGTTACAATAATTTTTACAAACAAAGTATTTAATTATCTCTGAAACTACAATTACCTACCTAATTATATTAAGGGCTACTGATATCAATAAATAGCTACATAATTAGATTTTAAAACGACATATCATTTTTACTATCTAGGTACTACAGGACGCCCGCGACTTCATCCGCGTGGAATTCAGTTTTTCACAACTCCCGCGAGAACAGTGGATTTTTCAGGCATTAAAGTAGCCAATATGTTAATTTAGAATTAAATCTATTTCCATTCCACATTTCAGCCAAATCGCTTCAGTAGCCGCAGCGCAAAAGAGGATCATACCACATCATACACACTTACACACACAGAAACTTTCGCTTTAATATTAATGTTAGTGTGGTTATTGAGAATGGATTCGTCATAAAATCTTTATTTTTTTGTAAAATTGCAGTCGTCGTTGGGAGTCCTTACCCGACAAAAAACCCTTAATCCATTCAAAGGATTATGATAACAATTTCATAAATGCATTCATTTCAAACTGTCAACTAACTGTCAAATTATCAAACGGATGCATCGGAAGAACAGCTGAATGTCAAATTGTGAAGTCGCATGTAAAAGGGGTAAATGGGTACAGTTTGCGGTGTTGATTCTTTTTTCAACAATCCCTTTGTAAATGTGTGAATTTTAAATTCAAAAGCGTCTGCTTCGGAACAAGTTGAAAGGGACACAATGCTGTTATTGTATTTTTTTTTGCAACAGAATTGGACACATTTTTGTTGCATTTCAGTGACAGCGAAAAATGTATTTTAGTATTTTATTTAATTTAAAAGTAGTTTTTATTATACAGATGACGTTGATTTTTATAACGAGAAGTTAAAAAATACCAAAAGCATAATAATATAATTTTTTTTTTTTAACTAGGGTTGGCATTATTCAGTGTAGATTACACAGAAACATTGCACGAGAAACTATACTTACAAAACGAAAAATTCCTTCTCAATGAAGGTTCTATGAAATGCTTGTTAGTCTTTCTTAGTCTTTAAGTTAAAACTAACACAAAACATAACAGCTCTCCTTGTTAAAAATATCCTGGTATGTTCATTTTAGCCAGTACACGGTTTTGGAAAATTGCTATTTATTTTATCATCATCAACGCCATAGCTTGACTTGTAAGCCAGTAATTGCCTCATATATTTTATCAGGCGCCTGACTGTTGTCAGATATTAAATACATTTTGAAACACTCATAATCGAAGGCAAATTAGAGTAAATAAAGTATAGTTCTTTTGACAAATTGACCCTAAAGAGCCTGTTAAAATGCAAATAGAAAATTTCATATAGTAATTATCGAGTAAATCAGTAAATAATTAACACAAAAATTCTTTTTTTTTTAATCTTTAACAGTTTGACTACAATCTCACCTGGTGGTAAGTGATGATGCAATCTAAGATGAAAGCGGGCTAACTTGTTAGGAGTGTGAAATCCACATTCCTTTCAGTTTCTACACGACATCGTACTGGAACGCTTTATCGCTTGGCGGTACGTCTTTGTCGGTCGGGTGGTAACTAGCCACGGCCGAAGCCGACGACTTAAAGTTATCAAACCAATATGCCCTTAAGGCGCTATGTACAGCTAAATCACGCTGAATGATTGGGGTTGTCTGTAAAATGTATAACTCATATGATTCTGCATAAATTTGTGGTTGTAATAGATCGTATTTCTGACCTAATGGCCAGTCTCAAAACACGATTTTACGAACTTTCCTCGATCGAAAATTATTGCAAAATTGCCTCTGAAAATACTTAAAACTCTTAATATCTCAGTTATACCTAAAGTAATTTCGCTACAAAATATTATAATTATTTGTCATCTGTTACTAAAGAAATTGGCCAAACGATATTTTAAATACAAAGAATATTACATTTAAAAAAAAATATTTATTGATTTGGCACTTAGGTCCTTGTATTCTGAATCGCGTCTTCTCTGTTACTCGTATTCCATTAGACAGTGAGCGTTGAATCGCGCTGCTAGACGGATGTGCGCTAAGTTGTGCTCTCGGACGTATAATATTTTATTCAGGAAAAATTGTTTTAGTTTTATAAGTTTGAGACATTCGTGTAGCATAAGTTTTATAGACATAATTATAGTGTTAATAATAATTAAATATAAGTAATAAATTGATATTATAGTATAAATTATTTAAAATGCGCCCGAAATTGAAGAATATACAATATAAAAAACAACAAAAGCATATGCTCGAAGTTGTGTAAGTACCTGCTTATCTATTTTTTTTTAATGATTTTTTAACAAATAACATATTTGGTGATGTGTGAATGTCTATGTACACGAGTACTGTACCTATTTTTCAAATTTTCTCATAGTAGTTTCGTGGAATAGGGGGATGTCGATTACACTAAGTATTATATTCTGCGAGTTCGAGCCTTGGACACTTACATGATATAATTTTTTTTTAATTTTTCTAATAAAGTAATTTAATTTTTTCATATTTTCCTTTTTTTATTTTAATATTTATTTGTTTTCAGTCGGAAAAGACTTTTGAAGATTAATTCTGAAAATCCATCAATTCGACCAGTTTTGCAAGAGTAAGTTTTTATTATCGATGACCTAAACTAAATAAATGCAAAAGAATCACCTGTTCACTCTCAGTTGCGTGCACTTCATAGATGCAAAAATGCATAGCCTACCCTGAGTACTCCTTACGAACCTGGATCAGATAGGGCACTATACGTACAAACTTCTCAATTTTTTACCTTGGCCTAAAAGCCTATGAATGCAAAAGAATCTGTCTGTTTGTCTTTTACCTTTCACGGCTGAATTGCTGAAGCCATTAATATAAGTTTTGTTCTAATTCTTTAACCCTTAAATGCTATAACCCATTTTAATCATAATACATACATGTTCTATGATTAAAATGGGTGTAAAAACACCCACAATAAATATTTATACAGGGTGTCACGTAATCAATGTATAAAACGCCAATGGTAGATACACTACCTAATTATCTAAAACTTATTTGAATAGTTTTCAAAACATCGCACCCCATCTTAATCAGTTAATAAATAAATAATTATAATAATAAATCACAAAATTACTTAAGTATTATACTTTTTTGATCACCTAAGTAATTGTCCAACAACATACAGGTCTCAATAGCAATTTCGTCAAAAATCATATTAACGAATGACATAGAAACAATATCCTTACAAGAGTTTTCGCATCAATTTCAAAGGTCGTTTTTTTAAATTTTAGAATACAGAATTCTCAGCACGAATGCCCTGCAAAATCGCTGACAATACCAACAGCTGAACCAACACCAATCTCAATAGATACAGGAGCTATGCAGAAACCAAATTATGATGGGTAAACGGTTTATCAATTTTTTTTTTTTTTTTTTTTATCGTCAGAGTTAGCACGGAACTGCATGGCATTACATCGTGCTAACTGCCTCTAGGGTATTTCCCATTTCTTTTTCTCCTCTTTTTCCTTTTCTTCCTTTCTTATCATTATTTTCCGGAGCATTTGTGCATATTTCTGCCACTCGCCTTCGCTTGACAGCATACGCGAAATCAGGCTGCCGGAGTCTACGTGGCCATCTACCCCATGTGTCGCCCCTCTCAGATCGTCATAGGCAGGGCATTCGAATATGGCATGTCGCGGAGTGTCCTCTTTTCCACAGAAGTAGCAATTTTCGGAGGGAGATTTCCCTATTGCGAAGAGGTAGGTGTTGAACACTCCGTGACCGCTCAGAGCCTGCGTGAGCCATCGGTCCATCTCTCCATGATTCCTCTGATGCCAGCTTTTTAGATCTTTAATTAGCTCCCTCGTCCACGTTCCTTTTCCGCCCGCGGACCATTCTGTTCCCCATTCCGTCAGGGTCTTTTCGCGTAGTTCATGTGAACTCGATTCTTTATCCAGAAAAGATTGCGCGCGTTCTCTAATTAGTTTGTCTACAGGGACAAGACCGGCTAAAACAAGTACTGCGTCTGTGGAGATAGTTCTATATGCTCCAGTTATGCCTATTGCCATCCGCCTCTGTACTGCCTCTAATTTTTTCCGATACAGTTCGACTCTCATGGCATTTTCGTAAATCGGCGCTCCGTAGAGAATAACGGAGTGAGCTACCGAAGCCAGTACTCTCTTCTTGCTCGCTCTAGGTCCCCCTCTTGTTGGCATCAGTTTGTGCAGTGCCTCGACCAAGTTTTGGGATTTTTTGGCGACCTCTTCAACGTGTTTTTTGTAGTTGAGGCTTTTATCGAGCCACACCCCGAGGTATTTAACGTGCTCTTTAGGAGCAACTGCCATATCATCAACTACAAACTTTATTGGGTCTAGTTTCCGCCTTCCGCTAAAAACAATAGCCTCAGTCTTCTCAGGTGCTAAAGCAAGCTTCTTTTCCTTCATCCATGCATTGATTCGTCGGAGCGCTGTGTTTGCCCTAGTCATGAGAGATTTCTCTGTATTTGCAACAACTACTAGCGCCAGATCGTCGGCAAAACCCACTAGCTGGATGCCCTCTTCCTGTTTAAGGTGAAGAACCCCGTCGTATAGAATGTTCCAGAGAGTCGGCCCTAGGATTGATCCTTGGGGCACCCCACTGCTGACTTTAATAACATCCTCTTTTCCCGTACAATCTTTAACTTTGACGCGTCTGTCTTCAAGATAGCTGCTTACAAGGTTTAGTATATACCCGGGGAATTTTCTCTTTTTAAGTTCGAGAACTATCTCTCTCCAGGAGGCAGAATTAAAAGCGTTTCTGACATCTAGACATATTAGGGCACACAATTTTCGGGTTTTTTGTGTACCACTCTTCGCCTTTATAGCAGTTCGTACTATTTCCTGTACCGCCATCAGGGTTGAGCGACCTTTCCTGAAACCGTACTGATTATTAGAAAGTCCGCCGTGTTCGGGTAGTAGGTTTTCAATTCGGTTTAGGAGTACTCGTTCCGTCAATTTTCCGTAACTGTCTAGTAGGCAGATAGGTCTGTATCCGGTTGGGTCGTCGGCAGGTTTGTTTGCTTTTTTGAGCAACACCAGACTGGCTATCTTCCAAGTTGACGGAAAAATGCCAGATTTAAAGACCTTGTCTAGAACGCCCTTAATTTTTTCCGGGATTGTCTCAACCGCGATTTTGACCACTTCGGGGTAAATGAGGTCGGGCCCTGGAGCCTTTTTTAATTTCAGGCTTTTTGCAGCTGACTTGATCTCTTCTGTAGTCACTTCAACTGTTTGAGAAGCATCTTCTGCAATCCGGCAGAAGTCGTCGTGGATAGGAAAAAGGACATCGACCGCTGATCTAATCAGTGCCATATTTAGACTTGGGGGTTGTCGTCGCAATTTATTGGTGACTATTATTAAATACTACTCGGCAAAAGTTGTTTTGCCTTGCCGGCATTAAAAAATAGGGATGGTTTGATAAACAAAATTTAGGGTTACTTTACTTCTACCTATTCTTCTACTAAAGTAATTTCAAATATAACAATAAGTAGTGAGATATTTTTCATAAATCTTAGAACACATAACTATTTATACAATTTAGCTGAAAGTCGATGTAATTTTACTATGTTTTAGAGAAGTTGCCGAGGAGCAGTTATACACTAAGATCGATCGAGGTACATATGAACCAGTGCAAGGTCGAAGAATCATATATATTATGCATTTCACTTAAATAATATAGCAGCAATTGCCCATGGTGTGAAAAATGAACACATTGCCATTAAACAACTTACATTACAAGATTAAGTCATTATTGACCCTTGTGGTCTATTCGTGGACCATGACTTTCCTTTTATTGGAGCTACACCCGATAGATTAATAGGAGATGACACAATTGTGGAAATAAAATGTCCGATAGTGACCTTCAAGAATGGGCTTAAAGAATCCATTCAACAAAATAAGATACAAATATGGAATTACAATAAGAAAACTAAACGTATAAATAAGAATAGTAACTGGTATTATCAGATACAAGGGCAGTTACACGTTTCACGAAGAGCAAAGTGTTTATTTGGAGTATGGAGTAGTGAAAATAAGCCTCTCAAAACAGAAACGATCTTAAGAGATGATGATTTCTGGGAGAAAAAAAATGAAAGAAATACTTCTCAATTTTTATATGGATTGGCTATTGCCAGAATTGGTTGATTTACGAAGAGCGCGAGGTATGCCAAGAGAAGAAAATCCTCCTCCTCCTAATTCACTCTGTGATAAAAAAGAAAATTACCCTTGTAACAGCAGACTGCTTAGTTTTAACGAATTATAATACTACTGGAAAGCGTAATAATGGAGGAGAGATATAATTGAATGTATTGTATTTATCTTTATTTATTAATTGTATTATTTCATAAGTCTCATGACATTTATATGCCATTTTTATTTTAGATCGGTCGAAGAAAAGGTAAAATATGCATTGGCGTTTTATATAGAGTTAGCACAGGAAGTGGATATTGTGTGTCTATTGTGAATATCAACATATATAAAATGTCGACAATAATTACTTCCAATATATCTCAGTTATATTTATTCTACTGTACTTTGTACTATCTTCGAAAAAGAATACTAGATATTAGATATAGAAATGATTTAGAAATTATTTAGATATAAAAATGATCATTAGAAATAAGATATAAAAATGTTGATTCTTTGTAGATTGAAGATAAGTAATAGGTCAATTTAAAGGCTTATTGATGCATATTAACCAAATATAAAGACCGATTAATTTAAATTATATATGTTTTTAATTTTTACATACCCCTTTAAAATAACTATAATATTGAGAACCATTTTTTCGTAGGCAATTAATTAACTGGTTTTTTTTTTCAATAAAAAAATAACATCATAATATGTTCTACCTGCTGATCAGTATGAAGGCGGCGCTTAGCCGGTGTTGTCTTAATTTAAGCCATTTCTGACAGGACCACATGAAACAACACTGTCTGCAAAATCTAAATCTATAAGATATTCTCACATGGCTTAAATTAATACATCACCGGCTTAGCATCGCCTTCATACTAATCAGCAGGTTGAACATATTATGATGTTATTTTTCGCTTTTTAGTTTAGTGGGTAAGTTTTTAGGTTTTGAAGTCGGTTGTATTTTTTTTATTAAAATTTTTATTATTTTTCCATTTTTAGTGTAAAATTTCATCTCAAACTAATACATCAGACCCCTAATGACAGTCACAACCCATCTTGGTACAAAATTCTCACCAATACAAATTAATCAAGCCCAAGCACAAGGTAGCTACCGTAAACCGTTAAGGGGTTCCCTTAATTGACCTTGGTCTTCATCAACAGACCCCTAATAACAGACACAACTCATCTAGGTAGAAAGTTCTCAGCAATACGAATTAATCAAGGCCAAACACAAGGTAGTTACTGTAAACTGTTAAGGAGTTCCCTTAATTGTCCTTGGTATTCATCACCAAACCCCTATTGTGGAAAGTTCTCATTAATACAAATTAATCAAGCCGAAACACTGCTGTAAATCGCCGAAGAGTTCCCTCGTCTTTTTTATGGCTCCATCATCAGATCGATTTTAAACCTTCATGAAATTTTAGTGTTTAAAAGTACTAAATAGAAAAGCTTACGAACACACTAGACACCCATATAATTTTCGAAAGTTCCTCTCAATTTCTCCAGGATTCCATCATCAGATCTTGACATGATGGCAATGGGACCAAATGGGGACTATACCGTTTCAAACAAAAAAAGAATTTTTGAAATAGGTCCAGGCGTCTTTGAGTAATTGGTGTACGTAAGAACCTCCTCCTTTTTGAAGTCGGTTAAAAAACTAAATCAATACATCAAAAGGCCAAAGAGCAAGAACCAATATTTATGTATACATCATTATAAATGTTAAATATATTTGTATAAAAAGTTTAGTCCAATTATTAAATCTGGGTGTATTTACACCCATTGTAGTTATAGTGGTGTACAATATTATCAGGGTTAATTTTATTGGTCAGCCTTTTGTAATGGGTAAATGCTAAAGGGCCCTGTAGTAGGTACCTATTTCATGGCGACGGCCGAATGACGCAGTGGGTAATGACCCTGCTTTCTGGATCCAAGGTAGTGGTTCGATTCCCACGACTACAAAAATATATGTGTGATGAATTTTCAATGTCTGGGTGTTTACATAATATTGTATTAGGTATAAGTATTTATACCCAAGTAGGTATTATCAACTAAATAGGTACCCATGGCACACGCTTACTTTGGGACTTGATCGCAATGTGCGTATTGTCCAAATAGGTAAGTAGGTGAATAATGGATATGACCTCTGCCTTCGATTAGGAGGGTGTAGGTTCAAAACCGGTCCGGGGCATGCACCACCAACTTTTCAGTGATATGCATTTTATGAAATTTAATATCACTTGTCTCAAACAGTGAAGGAAAAACATCGTGATGAAACTTTAATTCCTGAGAATTTTCTTAATTTTCTACGTGTGTGAAGTCGTGATGAAAAAGTGTGTTTTGTATTTAATTTAAAAATTATGTAGTTAAAATTTTCTTATAAATAAAATTACGGAAATGTTTTAATGATAATATGTAGGAACCTATTCATTGACGAATAGGCGCGAATTTTTCAAGCGACGCGTCGGCCGCCGAGGCCCCGCGCCACCGCCCGCGGGCGAGACTGGCGCGATAAATTCGTATCTCCCCGCACCCCGCGTAATAGCCTAAACATTGTCTATTCATAGCGCCTTAACCAGTTTCATTCAAAAGCAATAATAAATAAGCATGATAACTTAGTTTATGATGCATTTAACATGCAGTTTATACTAATTAGTTACCGATAATTTCATAACTTTTGGAATATTTTCTCGAAAACCACACTCGACGCCTTTTCTATGTGGAAATATAACTAAAATTTGGAGCGCTAGAGGCTCTCATCTGTGAATAGTTTATGCGGAGAGAAATCCACGCCATCGTGTGATGCATTAACTTACGTCACTGGGATTAACGAGCTTGTGTAGGAATTCCGGGATTTTGATGTTATTTACAGTTTTGGTGTAACAATATTATTATATCCGACGCCCCGCGGTTGTACTCCGTTGTTCCCGTTTCCGTGAGAATATGTAGTTACAAACACAAAAGTAGACACTCGCAAAATCGTGGCTTCCTATTAGTAAGAGAATTTTCCATATCGGTTCAGTAGATCCAGATATTACCCCTATAACTCTACAAACTTTACCTCTTTATAATATTAGTCATCATCATCACCATCATCATCATCATTACAAAACATATTCGGTTCACTGCTGGGCATAATTAGTCTCCTCTCAGAATGAGAGGTCACGCAGAAAATAAAGAAAATTCTCAGGTATACAGGTATCATCACGATGTTTTTCCGTCGCCGTATGAGATACGTGATATTTAATTTCTTAAAATGCACATAACTGAAAAGATGGAGGTGCATGTCCCGGACCAGATTCGAACCTACGCCCTCTGGAATCGGAGGCAGAGGTCATATCCACAGGGCTAGCGCGGCTTTATAAAAAACTAGCTGACGCCGCGTGGTTGCTGTTCCAGTAGGAATACGGAGATAAAATATAGCCTATAGCCTTCCTCGATAAATGGGTTATCTAACACTGAAAGAATTTTTCAAATCGGACCAGTAGATCTTGAGATTAGCGCGTTCAATCAAACAAACAATCAAACTCTTCAGCTTTATGATATTAGTATAGATTAGTACCATATTCATTTTTATATGAATTATAAATTGGTGTTTTACAGTGTAGATAGATATAGGTAGCGGTTTAAAATGCTTGCGCAAAAACACATATTCGGACAATGACACAATACAATTCTCAATTATTTGACATCTATATTGAACTGGACCACCACGGAACCCGCTTTCGTTTATAATTATACCTCCGCAGATGACTTAATTTTTAAGTTGTTTAACTTAATTACCGAGGTCTATAACTACGTCATGAAAAGGTATCGTCAGAAGTGAGGAGATCCGCAAAAGAGAAATGAGTACTCAGCGAGTCGTGAAACTGAAGTGGCAATGGGCAGGGCTATATATGTAGGTACATAGATCGAAGAGCCGATGGACGTTGAGGTGCTGGTCGACCCACCACTAGAGGAACTGAAGACATCAAGTGGGTTGCATGGAGCCGCTGGAAGCTGGCGGATCGCGTTTGTTTTGTATAGAACTATATACTTTGTCGAGGTTACTACACTATTGATGAGTTCTTTAACGATAAAGATGCTTGGGGGCCGTTGGATCAGCTTCCACCTTCACACAGGAAGTAAAACTATAAGAAATTTTAATGTTGTCATCAATTGTAAATTATAATATTGTAGGATTTTTTTTAAAAGAGCAACTGTTGAGTTTCTTGCCTTGGTGGAAGAATCTTTACAAATAGTCAACTGACGTGTCAAAAGTGCTTGTAAGCTGAGCCTACTTGAAATAAATGAATTTTGAATAAGAACTTCGAATTTAGAAGTCCATACAAAAGGCCTATGTCCTAATAATATAATCATTACAGTGTTAATAATTAATAGAACACCCAAATCATCAAAAAGCGTAGTATCAAGTCCTTTAAATGTACCTACTTAGTAAATGCTTTTTTTTTAAATTTAATACAAGTACTTACTTGCCTTGAGAAGATTAAAAAGGTATCGCTCATGTTTTCAATGGATAAACGGTCCATGGAAATAACAAGAGATGGATTACTGCGGTTCAAGCGGGCTCTTTACTCTCCGGGATAATACGGAGATTTTTACTACAACACCGCTTAAAGAGAATACTCAACGCTTAATGAAATAAGAAATTCTAGAGATAAATCACAAAAATGTTTACTAAGTTCTAGCGAACGCCTGCGACTTTTTCCGCGTAGAATTCATATTATTTTATGGGCTTTTTGGCTTATGCCTGAATTTTATTTTTATCTCAATGAAGGCTACCTTTTTTATTGTTTACAGTTAGTCCTTAACTACAATCTCACCTGGTGGTAAGTGATGATGCAGTCCAAGATGGTCGCGGACTAACTTGTGAGGAGGAGGATGAAAATCCACACACCTTTCGGTTTGTACACGACATCGTACCGGAACGCTAATCGCTTGGCGGTACGTCTTTGCCGATAGGGCAAAGACGTACCGGCGGTAGGTACCAGACTAGCCACGGCCGAAGCCTCCCACCAGCCATACCTGGACCTATTAAGAAAATCTCAATCGGTCCAGCCGGAAATCGAACCCAGGATTTCCATTTTGTAAATCCACCGCGCATACCACTGCACCACGGAGGCCGTAAAAACCTACCTACTTGTGAAAATTGTTTTAACAATCACTTGAAAATTATAGTTACAGTTAGTGAAAAGAAAACAGTTTTATAATGTAGTTTGACGATAGTTATGTAAGTTTTGATCGACGGAAAATGCCAACTCAGAGCCAGAGCCATAAACCATAATATTATATTTCATGGTAGTTTAACATGCTTTTTTTTCAGCTTTAAATCAATGAATGTCTGGGACGTCTGATCATCATTCTGACACATCACTCAATGAATGTTACTTTTAAAGAAAGAAAGAAAAAAATATCTTTATTTTTAGGTAGTGCCACATATTACAATATTAAATTCTAAATATATAGCTTATAGAGAAATTAAAGAAGAACGCCCTGCAATATGTGGCATAACCTAGAAAAAGGCTCCAACTCAGCATTTTGCCACATACTTCTTATACAAAAGAAGTACGCAGCACTGATTTTCAGTTAGGACCCAGTTCAGGTGCTGCCACGTACACAGTTCAACATCCTATGTAAACCAACGACCTTTTAATAATGTAAACTATCAATTAGGAACAAAATTAAAGCTAAATAGGTAAGTACATTTAAAAAAAATAGCTTTTCATAGCTTCATATCAATCAAATGTTTCAAACTTTGTTTACAATAACTTTCTCCTTGTTATTTATTAACACATTAACACAATTATTCTGTCACATTGTATCCGGTGAAATTGCATTTGATCCGCTAGGTCAAATGTCAAGGCGATTGCAACTCAAGAGCACCAGAGTTATTACCTTATTTAACGAACCATATATTTATGGTACATATATAATATGAATTTGAGTATTCATTCATTTAAACTTTGCCATCCAAACTGGTTTCATGTTTCATAAGGACAATACATATTTTACGAAAATAGTGACTTTTACAATGTCACTCTTATCTGTCATCGTGTTTGTGATCATAATTCTATTGCATTCCACAAAATCTGAGTTCCAAGATGAAAAGACAGTGAACGTTACATCATCGATGCAAAACATTAAAGAGTATATGACGAAAGTGATTAAAGATCAAAGTTCTAAAATCCAGTCGCTACTGAAGAAGGTACAGTATAATGCGCAAATGGTTTTGACAAAAATAAGGAACTTGAATCAAAACCAAAACTTGCCGATAGCAAGTGACCAAACAATTGAAGCGAAAAGATTGAGTGACGATGCCGACAATCAGATAGAATCTCCTATTCAAGAAGATACAAGAACTAATGACATTTCGGATTTTGATAATGCAAGAAGTTTTAGTAACCACTACGTGAGCACTGGATATGGGGCTAGTGGAAACGCTAATTATGGGGTATCAACATACCACCATCATTCTATTGGATTCGATCCTATAAATATTGTAGTATCTATGTCGCTCCTATCATTTTTATTACAAGCTCTGCAAGGATTCTTCGCTAGAACTCGACTACCCACGCCGGTTGTTGAAGCAAGAAGGTTGGATTCTAGATCTCATGGCAATTGGAACAACGTTAAAGAAAATAAGAAACGTGATTTTTCAGCGAAAGATTATTATTTAACAAAAAAATTGTATAAAAATCACCTTTATTAGAATACGTTTATTATAGTTGATGTGAAACTAGTAGAGATTCTTGGGATATTATAATAATCCCAACAAAATTGTGATAATATTTTGATAATTAAACCTATTTATTAACCGTTTGTTTTTTGCTTCGGTGGAATAATAAAGTCGGTTCACTTTGATAGCCGCTTTTGTTATAATGAATGGTCATATTCATCTCCTTTACCAATCCCTTTTATTGATGATGTTTTTTTTGGTGGCGAAAATCCATCAATTCAAAATAAAAAGAAATTTATTTTGATCCAAGTGTTGAAAAACAAAAAGACAGAGTTATTTAGCATTATTATATTACTATGAATTCAAACAAATGTTCTGTCGTTTATTTAAAAAATATAAAAAAGATACATATTTCTTAGTGGTTGTGGAACTAGATTCAGGTTTTCAGAGTGAGGAACCTCTTCAAAATAGGTAAGTACCAACCTACATGTCTTCTTCAGAATAATTTGTCCATCAGTTCCTTTATCATTCTAGGCCGCTCATGTGGAGCTCAAGAAAAGGATTTCTTTATAATTTTTCAAAAATTCCATTTTACATCCCAATATTGTTAAAAAAAACTGTTTACATAGGTACCTGGATATATATTCGTATCTATATAAAATTGAGAGTTAAAAATCTAGTAGTTATTAGTAGGTGGATTTATCCTGTTTCAACAGATAATTTTTCACGCATGCCTTCCTACTTCGAGCTCTACGTCACCCGGTCATAAGACCACAATAATAAAAAGTAGTAGGTAATATCATCCGCCCCAATTCCCGTCTACTTTCTGTAATTGCAGTTCATGTCGCGTGACATAATTTTCATTTCGTTTAACGTTTTACGAGTCATAAAACGAAATTAATACACAAAGTAAATTGCTCCTGAAAATGGTCGCGGCTTTTCTTGCCGAATGGCCTTTCACAAAACCTGTGGACGGGAAGCTTTCGATAGCCAGAAATTCCTTGACTGAAAGTTTGTTAGCCCATGCTTTACATGACGGATGTCCTGGGTTCGATCCCCGGCTGAAGTTTTCTTAAATGATCCAGGTCTGGCTGATGGGAGGCTTCGCCGTGGCTAGTCACCACCCTACCTACAAAAATGTACCGCCGAGCGATTTACTGACTGAATTTGGCTGTTATTTGAAAACAATTTGCGGAAATACTAATTTTCCACGCAGACGAACTCGCAGGTAGCAGCTAGTATTGGAAGATTAGAAGGGGAGATTAGAAGGGGTAATGGAAGATGTAATGAGGCGATTGTGCACATCTTCCAAACAAATACTGATTTGCGGCGATTTTAATGTTGATATTCTAACAGAAAACTCAAAATCTGTTAGATTTCTTAACTTATTTAAATGTTTTGATTTGATGCATGCTTTTAACGAACCTACTAGGATAACCGCAACTTCAGGTACCTGTCTGGATAATATATTTTATAATTGTGTGCTTGAGAGAAAGACGATAATAAATAAATTAAGCTCTGATCATAGTGGTCAAATAATTACTATCTTAAATAATAAAACCAATAGCAATCAATGGGTAAAGTGTAGGCCAATAACTGAAAGTAAATTAAAGCGATTCAAAAACACAATTATTTCTAAAATTCCAAGTCTTGCATTTGAAAATAATCATCCAGACATGCTCTTTGGTACACTTTTCAAGACAATAGACAGAGAGTTTAGTAAAATTTTTAACTTTAAACGCATTAATGCTAGCCAAAAATTAAAGTTTAGCGAATGGGCTACTGTAGGCATTTACAAAAGTAGAGACAAACTGTACGAGTTGTACGAGCAAAAACAATATACTCAAACGCGAACTTATTTAGATTATGTCAAAAGTTACTCAAAAATTTTCAAACGTGTTTGTATTCTTGCGAAATCGTTACACATCAAACAGAAAATAATTGAGTCTGAGAACAAGATACAAACCACCTGGAATATAATTAATAGAGAATCAGGAAAAATCAAACCGCGGGATATCAGTTTTGAATTAATTGTCAATGACAAAAAGGTAAACACTGATATCGAGGTTGTTAATGCCTTTGAAGATTTTTTCCAGAATGTTCCTATCTTGTTAACTGATTCACTAGATTCGTCTGCTACGGAAGCCCAGAGACTATTAAGAGGCAATGTTAAAGAGTGCAACGTTCTTTTTGAATTTCACCACATAACTGTATCAGACATTAAAAAATCTTTCAATTTGTTAAAATTAAAAAGAACCGGAGATCTGTGGGGCATGTCAGTGAAAGTAATATCTAATATAATTGATGTAATTGCTCCCCACTTAGCCATTATTTTTAATGAATGCGTGGATTTGGGTATCTTTCCGAACCTAATGAAACATGGCAAACTGTTACCACTTTTTAAATCAGGTGACAAAACTGATGTTAATAATTATAGACCAATTACAATACTGCCAACACTTAGTAAGGTTTTTGAAAAAATCATTTTAAATCAACTTTTAAGTCATTTTAATTTAAATAATTTATTTCACCCTGAACAGTATGGTTTTACTAAAGGTCGCAGTACAACTGATGCAGGTGCTAAACTTTTAAAACATATATATGATGCATGGGAAAATGCTAAGAATGCTATTGGTGTATTTTGTGATTTGTCCAAAGCATTCGATTGTGTTGACCATAACATTCTTTTACTTAAGTTAAGCCACTATGGCATAAAAAGTGTTGCACTTGATCTCATCGCCTCTTATCTTAGTGATAGAACACAAAAGGTATGCATAAATGATTCAAAGTCTCGCGGTTTTTCTAACACAATGGGCGTCCCACAGGGTTCAATTCTGGGTCCTTTTCTATTCCTAGTGTACATAAACGATTTACCACACCATGTTAGCGGCATCTGTGAGATAGTACTGTTTGCTGACGACACATCCCTAATTTTTAAGAGTGACAGAAGTAAAGATAATTCCGACGATGTAAACCGTGCCATATCGCATGTGTCGCATTGGTTCACTGTTAACAACTTACTTTTAAATGCAAAGAAAACTAAATGTATTGAGTTTTCATTACCAAATGTTATAAAATTAGATAAGTCTATAATGATCAATGGTGAAACACTAGAAATAGAGAATTCCACAGTTTTCCTGGGAGTGACCTTGGATTCTAAACTTCAGTGGGGTGCTCATATAGAAAAACTGTCAGGTAAACTCAGCTCAGCTGCTTTTGCAGTGAGAAAAATAAGACAGTTTACTGATGTTGATACAGCTAGACTTGTTTATTTTGCGTACTTTCACAGCGTAATGTCTTACGGTATTTTGTTGTGGGGCAAGGCTGCTGATATACATTCTATATTTGTACTTCAAAAAAGAGCAATTCGAGCAATATATCAACTAAAATCACGCGAGTCCCTTCGTCAAAAGTTTAAAGAAATAGGCATTTTAACAGTAGCCTGTCAGTATATATATAACAGTATAGTTTATGTGAGACAAAATATTAATTTGTACAAACGAAAAGGAGATCTAAACCCACGTCTTACTAGACACGGGCATAAGTTAGTTATTTCTGCATATCGTCTCCAAAGAGTTAAAAAATCTTTTGTGGGTTTGGGTGTACTCTTCTATAACAAGATCCCCAAGACTGTGATGGACTTGCCAATGCACAACTTTAAGCAATGTGTTAAAAAACATTTACTTAGTCGAGGTTACTACACTATTGATGAGTTCCTTAACGACAAAGGTGCTTGGAGGCCGTTGGATCAGCTTCCACCTTCACACAGGAAATAAAACTATAAGAAATTGTAATTTAATTGTTATCAAATGTAAATTGTAATACTGTATGACTTTTTTCAAAAGAGCAACTGTTGAGTTTCTTGCCGGTATCTTCTCAGCAGAACCTGCCTTCCGAACCGGTGGTAGAATCTTTACAAATAGTCAACTGACGTGTCAAAAGTGCTTGTAAACTGAGCCTACTTGAAATAAATGAATTTTGAATTTTGAATTTGAATTTTATTAGATAAAAAAGCAGCGCTACCTAGTACTAAAAGGTCGAACTATCTAGTAGTTGTATAGTAGGTAACGCCACCTGTTGAAAATTTTATGAACATCACACACAATCCAATATGTCATTTTAGCTAGGTAGGTACGTATTTTTAATAAAAGTTTAAAAATCTAATAAAAATTTGTTTTTCATACTAGTAGTTCAGTAGTTTATTTCACGTTAAAAACTTTGAAATCTATCGTGCGCATGAGTAACTTCAAGCAGCGCCATCTATGTCGCAGTATATGAACTTGTTAAAGAAAGTAGATACAAACCACACGGGTCAGAATGCCAGAATACAAACGTTGTTCTGACGTATTCCTATAGATGCCGCTGTCACTTAATAGTATATTTTATGTTGTACATATTAATATTAAAAATTTCATTATTAAACATAAAATTTAATTTACATTAAATATAAATTATTATTACTGCATAATAAAAAGCAGTGATAGTCCGACGATATACTACTATACGACCTCTGTCTCCGATTTCGAAAGGTGTAAGGTTTGAATCCGGTCCGGGACATTCTCCTCCTCCAACTTTTCAGTTGTGTGCATTTTACGAAATTAAATATCACGTGTCTCAAAAGATGAAGGAAAAACATCGTGAGGAAACGTGTATACCTGAGAAGTTTCTCAATTGTCTGCGTGTGTGAAGTCTGCCATTCTGCATAAGGCTAAGGTGGACTATTCTGCCTAACCCCTCTCATTCTGAGAGAAGACTCGAGCTCAGCAGTGAGCCGAATATGGGTTGATATTGATAATGATGATGATGATGATGATGATGGATGATGATGATGATAATATCCTCAACTAAGTACCTTGTTGGTGCAGTGATTAGCCTATGCGGCTTAGAATCACGATGTCCTGGGTTCGAGTCTCGGAAGGGGCTATGACACACCTAGTTTTTCTCTCTTCAAACCAGTGGGTCTAAAACCGCTAGCATCCAGAGGCTTCATGTATCCCGATTGATGTCTACAGTCGTAGATCTACTCCGAAATTAATAATCAAACCTAATCCGTTTTTTCCCGTCTAAGATCGATATTTCAATCCATTTCTTATATAAAGCATGCCAATAAGCGATCCTCGAATCGAGTTTGCAATCTTAAAAATCAATCTATCATTGGGAGGACGGATCACAGAATAGAGATGGCCTCTGTATGAAAATGTAAATTTTTGCGTGTCAATAACCTATCCGACCATTTTGACATATCCATAGATCGGTGTAAAAAAAACTCTGTACTCAAACTACAAAAATGTCAGTTCAAGTTGTCAAAAATTTTCCGTTCCATTTTCGGTAGTGCGTTCTTCGTGTAGTGTGTATTTGATAATAAAATGAATTTCTTACGTGTTTTGAAATGTAAAGTCATATTTAGCTTAAAACATATTTAAAAGGTTTAAGATAAAGGTTTAAGATAATATTTATTCTCATAAAAAGGCTTAACCGCTAACATGAGAACATAATTTTTAACTTAAATTAACTTATATTACTTCGCCATCATGTTTTTTTTGCTATTACTCACTCAATGAATTAGTTCAGTCATAATTATTTAAACTGCTGTGGATTACTTAATATGTAATCTGCTAGTTTAGTTTTAAATGCATTGAGTGAGTTTACATTTTTAATTGGTGTCGGTATTTTATTGTAAAATTTGGCTCCTTCATAGGTTGGGGTCTTTTTACCATAAGTTGTTCTCGTTACAGGTAAAGTAAGGAAACTGGCTCGGCGAGTTTTATTTTTCCTTTTGGTGAAAATTATATTTGTATGGATCGTCTTGTTTAAAGATTTTTTGATAAACATGCACGTGCTATATATATAAAGTTGATGTATATTCATAATTTTAGTTTCAATAAATAGCTTCTTGGTGGATGTTCGGAAAGGATATTGGAAAAGTGTTTTTATTATTTTATTTTGAGCAGTTTGTAGTTGGGTTAATCTCGTTTTGGAAGCACTTCCCCATACCTCAATAAGATATATTAGATGTGGTTTAATTAAAGTATTATACACAGTGTAACGAAGCTCACGTGGAATACATCGTGTTAAATTTCTGATAGTGCCAGACATTGCTGTTAATTTGCTCCTTAGATATTCAATCTGAATATTCCAGTTAAGATAACTATCTAATCTTAGGCCCAAGTATTTTTCGATTTGTTTTTGTTCTAACGGAACATTATCAATAAGAAGAGGTCGATATGGTTGAACTAATTTATTTTTAGCTTTAAAGATTATGTAAGATGTTTTTGAAATATTTATAGTTAGTAGATTATGTTTAAACCACACCGACAAAGTATTTAAATCTTCTTGTGCTTGACTTATGAGAGTTCCAATAGATGGCCCAAAATAGAACAGACAGGTATCGTCTGCATAGAGTGTTAAATGACCATGTAATCCTAATTCTTGGATGTTGTTTATATAAACTAGGAAAAGTAACGGACCTAAAATAGAACCTTGTGGAACGCCACATGTTACTGCTAGGGCCTTGCTCTGATATTCGCCTAATTTAACAATTTGTGTTCTATTGGTTAAATACGATTGAAACATTTTCAGGGCAATGCCATTTATTCCAATTGTTTCGAGCTTTTTTAACAGCAATGTAGGGCTCACAGTATCGAAGGCCTTTTTTAAATCAATAAAAACACCTAAGACTATATTTTTGCCATCAATACTGTGTTTCATTTTTGTCACAAGGTCAATCGTTGCAGTAAGAGTACTACTTTTCGGTCTAAAGCCATATTGTCGCACAGAGATAAAATTGATGGATTCAAGATATTGTTGTAGCCTACTGTACAATATTCTTTCTAGAACTTTTGATAGTACTGGCAACACAGAAATAGGTCTGTAGTTCCCCGGATCTGTTTTATGACCTGATTTGAAAATTGGCGTAACTTTTGCCAGTTTTAGTGTATCTGGAAATATTCCCTGTACCAACAGGTAGTTAAAGCAGTCATTTAAAGGTTTTGCTATTTTATTTAGTATGCATTTGATTAATTTGGTACTTAGACCATCTATTCCAACACTGCAATTATTATCAAGGCTGGATATGATTTTAGTAATTTCATTAATTGTACATGATTTAAAAATAGACAGTTCATCGCCAGGTTGGTGAGAAGTTTGAGGTAGGGCATGCGAAAAATTATCATGGTAGTACTTAGGAATATTATTTGCAAGAATAGGTCCAATAGATGAGAAGTATTGATTAAATGATTCACAAATTTCGTAAGGATCTGTAATAGTCTTACTATCTATTATAAGTTTAGGAGGAGCAGAAGTCTGTTTTATTTTATTTTTAGCAAGACAATTCATCAAATTCCACATTTGTTTTGGCTTATTAATGCATTTCATAAATTCCTTATAATAGTAGTTATTTTTGGTAGTATGAATATATTTCGATACGGAAGCGCTCTTTGTATTGAATTGCGTTTTTAACTCATCATCGTCCTTATTATTCTTTAATTTTACCCATAAAGCATTCTTTTCATCAATCTCTTTAATGACCTCACGGTTTATCCAGTCTTTTTGTGGAGGATTTAAGATTTTAGTTTTTAATATTTTACTTGCATCAGTAACTTCTCTTATTCGGTTGTCTAATTGTGTATAATCATTACCTAAAGTGTCCATCTCCGTCTCGTTCAGTAATGTTGATAATTTATTATAATCTATTGCTGTGTATTGTACTCGTAATTTAGGTGGAGGTTTAGTTTTCTTTATTTCTAAATATAATTGCTTGTGATCTGACATTGATGAGTCAATAATAGCAAAATGAAAGTAATCATTCTTCAAATTTGTACTGATATGATCTATAATTGATTTTTTTGTTAAGCATTCCCTTGTACAGTATTTTTCATTTATTTTGTTGAGTAGTTTATGTCCTGCACCTTTAATAAGTTCCTTTCATTTCAAGTAGGTATTCCGTTTTTAATTTAAAGATTTGTTACATTTATAAAACGTTGAATAAAAAGTATTATTGAATTAAGCACTGTGCTAAGAACGGAACGACAAGGAGGGAAAAGATCGCTTGCGATCCGTCAGAAAAACATATTTAGATTGCAGAGTTTTAATATTGGCACGAAGATTAGAGATCAATCGGGCGATTGGCAACAATCCAAGATTTATTTGAATCTTAGATTGGAGATACATTATTAATTTCGGGCGTTATTGGTCTACTAATCTACTAATCTGTGTCAGTAAGTATTCTAAATGTTCCCGTTATTTTCGATAGAAATGGACAATTAATTTCCAGCCTAACCTCCACAAAATAACAATGGAAAAAATTTACATTCCGACTCCTACATAATTCAGTAGCTATCAGGTGTTTTAGCTGTTAAAAATACAATACAATTATTCAGCTAATTAGAGAAACATCTTTAAAAAGGTTGTTTTAAATCAGCGGCTAATTCGAACAAAGTCCTATGCAAACAAAGTTTTTATCTTGATGCATAATTACTGAAAGGGCGGAAGGGCCGCTGTATTGTAACTGCTAAATGGAAAGTGGGAACTTGACGTTCCCACTTCCGATATTAATTCCTCATTTTGAAACTCAATAATAAAAGGGCTTAATTAATAATAAGCTGTACGGCTCTGGGTTCTAGCCCTTTTGAGTATAAGGGCTTGGATTCGTCGATAACATAGAGGAATTAGATAATGGAGATGCATCGCACCCAAATTCTTTAGCAAAATTGTCTGTCGTTTCTTGAGGGGGACGAGGTAAGCTCACATATCGAAAATATTTAAGATTGCAATCAATATTAAATTATATTTAGTATTCTACACAACAATAAATTTTATTCGCAATACACACGCATGTAATTTTTACACATACTAACAAAACATCGCTTACACTGTTTACACAGAATATTCAATTACTTGATCGAGGTTTTGTTGTTCCGTCAGAAGAATCGTTTTTTTTAATTATTGTTTTTATTACAAATTTTATATACCTTATTACTACCATATTAGTTAGAAATCATTGCAAGCAATGTTCAATTCTATTCAGTATTCTACAGACAACTATAATATACGCAATACACACGCATGTAATTTTTACACATACTAACAAAAAATCGCTTAGACTGTTTAGACAGAATATTCAATTACTTGATCGAGGTTTTGTTGTTCCGTCAGAAGAATCGTTTTTTTTTAATTATTGTTTTTATTACAAATTTTATTTACCATAATAAGTTAGAAATACTAACAAAAGAAACGAAACTTCATATTTAAGTGAACAAGAAGTTGGTGATCAACAAAGAGGGTAGATCGATTTTGCCCCTAACAGCTGACTTCACTTCTCATCTCGCAACTTCAGTCCCGTCGTGACCACGATCCATGCAACTGGGTCGAAATATCGACAATAAAAATCTCGTCGTTTTATCGTGGTATGTACCCGTTTAAATAACATTCATAAGAAGTTGGTGGCCGTTATAATGCCATGCAACTACACAAACCGACATTTTTAGGGAACTAAGTATTTAAAGGACGAAAACGATTACAACAATGGAACATAGATTCTATACAAACAGTTTTTATAAACGCGTTAGATCTTTGATAGAGAGTAGGTAACATCTAGTTAGTCAGGTCCTTTTGTAATTGATCTGAGGTCGTTAAGGATATAGATTATGAATATATTCTTCTTAGAAATTTTCCAAGAAATTTTCAGTTAAAATTCTCAATCTGGAGTTGGAAATCTTGATAAATTTATTCACACTAAATACCTACATAGTTACAAACTTAAGAAAATACTTACTGATTTAGACGGGTAAATCTATAATAGAAATAGAACTTTCTTAATTGACGAGCAATTTAACTTCGTAATATTCCAACGACTTAATAGCGAATTAATTGTATTAGGATGTACCTATCTACCTACGAATAAATTTAAAGTCGTACGAGTCTCTAGTTTGCTTATAGTTAGTATCTATTTAATAGTAAACATAACATTTTCGTAATACCAAAACATTGAAATAGATGCTTTATTTCAAAGTCAGTAAGATTAATAATAAGATTTAATTAAATGTCACTTACAACATTCCGTTTTGATTCGACAGATTTTACTAGTCCACGCCCATTGATTAACACGATAGATAAAGCTTGGCTTAAGTAATGAAGTAGGTATTTTTATTTAGTGTTTTTTATCGTTCTTTTTCCATTGTTGACCATAAGTGATCACTTGGTCGAGTTTCAAAGAGCTGTTGCTATTAATTTTAATTTAATATGAATTTCTATTAGTATAAAAATTTCTTACTCTATTTGAGTAAGAAATTTTTAATAATCTCTTTACTTTATAACTAAGTACATACCTAATTATTGGGACGTGTCCAGGTTAAAATTTTGCATGTAGATGGTACCTACTGGCTATAAGTTTAATTTGAATGTCGTGGATGAACCAGATACTATTTTACCCCCGTTATACAATCTGATAACGCATAAAAAATATTTTTTTATGATTTTATGATACGGATATTTATGTAGAATTTTATTTATTATAGGAAGAAGTAATGGAAAAACTAAGTTTCCTTTCTTACTTCAGACTGGCATAACCATGGGTATTAAATTCAAAAAATTCAAAATTCATTTATTTAAATTAGGCCTAGTTTACAAGCACTTTTAAAAAGTCAGGATTATGTAATAATTTAATTTAATCTATTGGTGGTAATAATAGTCGTAGTTATATAAAATAAAACGAGTAACGACCTAATGAACTTTCTGCCTACCTATCCACGCCATTTGTGTCAGTTTAAAACAAAACCATAATAATGCAGGCTCAATATAAAAGCAATATGCGTATCTTAAAGTCAAACGTGAATAGGCATCTTTTTTTTTTTTTTTTATTCTTTACAAGTTAGACCTTGACTACAATCTCACCTGATGGTAAGTGATGATGCAGTCTAAGATGGAAGCGGGCTAACTTGTTAGGAGGAGGATGAAAATCCACACCCCTTTTGGTTTCTACACGGCAGCGTACCGGAACGCTAAATCGCTTGGCGGTACGTCTTTGCCGGTAGGGTGGTAACTAGCCACGGCCGAAGCCTCCCACCAGCCAGACCTGGACAAATTAAGAAAATCTCAATCTGCCCAGCCGGGGATCGAACCCAGGACCTCCGTCTTGTAAATCCAATGCGCATACCACTGCGCCACGGAGGCCGTCAAATCTTCTAGGCAAGCGGTTTCCACCATAGGCTGCATCATCGCTTACCATCAGGTGTGATTGCAGCAAAGCGCTTGCTTATACACCCCAAGTTACTGGAATGGCGACCCCGCATCCGAAAGTGCAGTGTTGATCGACCCCCCACTAGGTTGACCGAGGATATCAATTAGGTTGCAGGGAGCCGCTGTGTGCTGGCGGCTCGAGACCGTTGTGCTTGTAGGGCGTAGGTCCATGTAAAAGGCCTATATCCGACCGAGGACGTCTGTCGGCTGATAAGGTAAGGTAAGACAGGCTTGCAGACCAAATGAAATGAAAAAATAACTAACCGACAAATTATTATTGGAAACATGCATTAATGTCATATGAAGGTAGTCCAATATAAAAACATTAAACATTATCCTGTTAAAATAAACGTCAACATTTAAAAATTGACACTTTATTGAACTACTTTCATCAGATAAGGTCGCAACAATTCACGTCGGTCGTATTCAATTTGCCGGCAGCGCAGTTGTTGAAAAATAATTATAAATGCAATTAAAAAGCCCACATAAATCCTTCACCGCCACGCCCAATACGTAAACATTGCTATGAATATAAATATATTTTATTGTTTTTCACTGTAATTGTATTTTGGTGCTTCTGAATTTAGTTAATTATTTTTTTATTGCTTTTATCAAAATTTCGATAATAATTATCGTAAGTACCTATATTTTGAAAGTACCTACATCATTCAGTTACCTTATTTTAGCTTAGCAGTCTGTTGGCAAGAAAGTTTTTCCAAAATACACCAATGTATTTATGTCAATAAGACAATTGACGTAAATCAGATAAGCTGGCCTATACATTTGGTCTTTATTATCAACATATTAAAATAGATATCAAATGAATTGACAAAGTGACATCATTACTTACTCTACTGTGTGACATCCAGTAAGCACCGGATGACATTTCAGATCAGACATATATTAATCAAAAGCTCAAGTAGGAAGGTAAGACAATTTATTATATTTTTAACATATTTTTTTTTTCATTAAAGTTATTGAAAAAAAAGGGAAGTTTTTAAGTAAAATCTGCACCTTACATTCAATTATTTTCGATACAGGTGCCTATGCAGGTGTGTTTGTTTATCATCAAATTGCCCAATTTATAATTTCGTACGGAATTGAAACCCCCTATTTTATTAGCCTCCGCCTTTATCTCAACCGTCCGAGAGAGCAATTTATTTTACGACTTGCCTACCTAATTAAAGTTAAAACACAAATAACACTCCAGTGTTATTGTTTTTAGAGTCGTTTCTTAAGACTGCTTTGCTTTTTACGTCGGAATCCGCCAGTGATATTTTATACCATAGATATGTTACGTGCCTACAAAATCACTAAACGCACACATGCACAAATTTGTATTTACTTACATTATACTTATATTTATGTAAATTATATAGTTTTTACACTTCCTAAACACAACTTGACAATATTTAGGTACTTTGTATTTAAATATCTTTCGTTGTTTAAAAAAAAAACTAAATTAAATTAAGACAAATTATGCACTTTTGTGCGCCTCAGTTTTATATAAAATATCATTGGCCCACCGGTTTTACAGATTATATTCTTCTATTAATAATTCGTTTGCGTGCTTTTAAGGTCGCCATTGACGGTCAATTATTCTCACGTTTCTGAAAAGCAAACGGCAGTACCCACGCGGCATACTATACAAGTCATGTACGCAGTGACCAACACACGATCAATTATAAACGTGAGAATAATTGACCTTTTGTGGCTAGCGTTACTTAAGCAATAAAGACAGTGGCCTTACTTTCTGTAGAAGTTTTATAGATAATTGTATGTTCTAAAGTTAGTAGGTAAAAATGAAACACAACATTATTTGACATCAATTTATTGTTTCTCAAGTAGACAAAAACGAAACTTATTTTCTAAATATATTAAACTAAAACACAACCTTAATTCATCAAATTACGTGAGTCCATTGAAATAATAAGTCCATTAAAATAACAAGTCCATTATAATAAAGCCAAGAGACAGATTTAATAATGATCTAAAGGCGTAGGCACAGTATAGTCGAACGATACAAGATCTTTGTGCCTAGTGGGAGTTACTATCGCGTTGAATTGAAACAGCTGTGTAGTAATGGCGATGTCTTAATTCCTTAGAAATTCGCGTTTACGTTAACGCGATAGTAAGTGTATCAAAATGCCACTAGGCCCTCGGAAACATAAAACTACACAAAAACATGAAAAACATTAGGCGTAAGTCGGGCCTATATGTCCCGGTAGAAGAAAACACGCAAAAATTTTTTAGACGTATATCTAGATCATATCCTAAGAAAAAATAAGTAGTAGACGTACTCAGAACGTTTCCTATATTCAATAGGAAAAACTTGGTATAACGGTAAGTCCCGAGTAATCTTTTTCCTATACTTAATAATCAATAGGAAAAAAGATAAATTGGAAGTCAATTCAAAAAAGAAATCACAGTAACTTAAATGAACAGACATCCAGACACCCATAGCCACAGGTGTAGCCAAAATAAAAAATCTGACAGCCTACTCCTGTATTGGAGGCACAAATGGAGATACAAGGAAGAATAAAAATAAAAGTAAAAAATTGCTAGCATATTAGGTGAATTGCTACTTAACTTATAATATTTAATTGAACCTTGACACTTTTAATAATTAGATATTTTTCTCATTCGCTTATTATTTTCATATTTAGTTTTACACGAATTTTGATGCAATCACGCATTTACAACATCCATAGAATTTTCAATTACAGTTCAAGCAAATATTAGTTAAAACTAAATTTTTAATTAAAGCTCAAAGCTCAGTCACCCCCGTCCCTTCGTCAACTTTACCGACTGTCTAGTGCACGAAAATGGAAAAGTACAAACACAAAACAAACATTAATTAAAACGCCGTTTGTAACTAGCGAACAACTTAGGCCGGCCATACACGGTCAGCTCGAGCAGTTAGCCAGTGATCAAAATACATGATCAGAGTCAACGGCTTGAAGCTGCCATTGATAACTGCTCGTGCAGTTAGCGTTTTGTCAGAGTTAACAGCTTGAAGCTGTCATTGATAACTGCTCGAGCAATTGGCTTAACTGCTCAAGCAGATGGCAATTTAAATGTTCATCATCAACATATCAGACGATGACCTTCGATTGCAGGACATAGGCCTTTTGGGACTTTCAAACATCACGACCTGAGCCGCCTGCATCCAGCAAATCCCTGCGACTCGCTTGTTGGTTATTGGACCTTAACCTCAACGTCCATCGGCTCTTCGAACTATGTACCCCGCCCATTGCCACATCGCTTCGCGACTCGTTGAGCTATGTCGGTGACTTTGGATCTTCTGAGAATTTTATTCCCAATATTGAATATCAGTCCCATACATTTTGTTATTTTTCGAAGCGTTAGCGTTTGTAGAAAGAAATTCGACGTACCACATGGCTACAGGCCAAGTAACAACTGCTCGAGCGGTTAGTGTATGTACGTACGTTCACTAATCACTCGAGCAGTTGAGACGTAGAAGTCTGTCCATTATGCAGTCGTAGCTTGAAGCAGTCGCTCCTGCTTCAAACTGATCGTGTATGGCCGGCTTTAAAATTTCAGGGCCCTTAATTACGACTATCTTGCGTTTTAACTTTAAACATAATAACTTATAATCGTTTGCTCTCTGAGCTTAGAGAAAATTATTTTCAACGAAGTACTCCTTATAATACTGCGATGCAATTAAAACTTTGTGGTTTTTTGTTGGTAATCCTAACTTTCGTTTAATAGTGAAATCAATCTTACTTCACTATAAATGGACATTGATTTATTTATAAGCGAATAATCTGGCTTATAAAGGTGAACATTTTAAAACATAAATAAATTTAAACTAATAAACTTCATGCGTTGCGTTATTTTTTAACTTTGACATTTATATTTGCTTACAGTTCTACGCAATTTTTGTGTAGTAATAGCGTGAAAGGATTTTGAATTATGGTGAATCTGTAAATGTAAATGGTAAATATAAATTATGTAAATGTTTAATTACAATGATTTCAATTCATTTCATTTATATTAATGTATTTTATTTCATTTCTATTAATTTCATTACATGGCTAAGTAAGTGTTTATTTTAAAATAGATGAAAAAACTACCACCACTCAATCAGCCTTATACCTAATAATCAAACATTAAATAATGACAAAAAAAACGTCCAACATGCATGCGGGACGAGTAACCATGCAAACGAATAGTACAATGCGAACTTCAAGACGTTTCGGAACAACGTGCGTGAAGATGTGCAATGCAAAATTTTAGGTATCAGCGGTAACGCAGCGGCAGAGCATCACCACACGTCTTAATGTTTGCATTGGACTGTACTAACTAAATACATAGATTATTATCTAAATATTATGCTACAGCTTTCTTCAAGACTTTCCTCTCCTTGCCCTCGGGTCATGAGTGGTTGATGGCAGCCATGACAGCCGCGACACTGGCGCTGGTGACCGGCGGGAGAGGCATCAGCAGGTCCGCCAGACGACCAGCCTCGCGGAGACCGGAGAGGAATGCGCCATGAACCGTCGCTGGGTAGTTGCGCATCGTGTGTTCCCCTAAAGACATAATTATATTGAATGGTTTTTAGGGTTCTGTAAAAAATTATAGAAATAAATGGAACCCTTACTTTGTTGTCTGTCACGTTGAGGAGATATGAAGTTAAAATTTAAATTATATAAGTAAATAAAGAAAGGCCGCTTATTCAGCAAAAAACGCATAATCCGAAACTCTAAAGGGTTTTTATTTAATTAAAATTAATAGGGTACCTAGTACCCGTTGACCTGGAATATGAAATTTGGCAAGTAAAATCGTTAACCAGTAAATACATATTTATAATAAAATAAAAAAAAATAAGGTATATCGGGTAAGATACCGAAAGACAAGACCAGGAACAAAATATTTATTCATGATCTGACTGCTTAAATTTTAAATCCTAAGCGCGAAGAGATTTTTGCGAAATAGATAAAAACGATTTTTAAAATCAATTATCGGAAAAAAATCAGGAGGCATAGTTATTTGACAACAGACGCATCAAACAATTGTTCTTATTGAATAAAGCAACTTTGACTTTGAGACACTTAATGAAAATTTTGGATTCAGGTGCATTGGAACTATCATGAAAACATTAATTTCTCTTACATATAATATTAATGAATTATTTAACTATCCCACCATCCCGCATTGGGTGCCTCTTTCTCTATAGAAGAGGGGATATAGGTATCCCTCTTTTATAAGGAGACCTAGCCTTGCCTAGGCTGTTAAAACAGGCTGATATTGATGATAATATTAATGAATTTACTGAAAGTCAAACCTGCAAAGAACAATCGATTTTCTCCAGAAGAGTCAGGTACCGGCGCTGCGAGAAGATCGTAGTCAGTTCCAGAAGAGCCAACCGCTACGAAGCTGTATGAGCCGCGGGCGTAGGGATCCGCACGCCATCTGAGTGAAGTTGAAAACTTAAATACGCATAAATCTAAATATACAAATACGAAAGATCATCACGAAATCTCGAAAACCGCTTCAGGTCATCATTCATCATTATCAACCCATATTTGGCTCACTGCTGAGCTCGAGTCTCCTTTCAGAATGAGAGGGGTTAGGCCAATAGTCCACCACGCTGGCCCAATGCGGATTGGCAGACTTCACACACGCAGAGAATTAAGAAAATTCTCTGGTATGCCGGTTTCCTCGCGACGTTTTTCCTTCACCGTTTGAGACACGTGATATAATTGTAATTTCTTAAAATGCACACTATTCAGTCATCTCAGTCATTCAGGCTCAGTCATCAAAGCACAGAATATTACTTCATTGAATCATTGAAGATTTTTATCCGAAAGTAGTACAAATATGACGATTACAAGATAAAAAAATTTAGGAGGTTTCATTTTGCTACAGTTAAAAGAAATGTTGGCACTCATAGTCCCCTGGTATATATAACAACACTTTATATTTTTTCCTTGATACTTGAAATGTTCAGATGTATACAGGATATTTACTTAAATTGTACTTAAGACCTTGCGAACGAACGACCACATTATACGAACCCCTTGTGAGCAATAACGAGAGATAAGATACATACAAGTAACATCTTATAAAAGCCCTGAGGAGACGTAAGAAAATACATACAACTCCGCGGTGAGGCTTTTCAATAATGCAAAGGTAAACAATACCGCAAACATTTTAATAACCCAAATAACGACCACAATGTCATATTCAACGACAAAACAATACAAATAGAGGGCATTGTATGCATAAATGAAACGTTTCGTGAGCAAATTTTGTGATCGCTACCAATTGTATGTGGAAACTATACAGCTGAGGACTATTCTGTAAGAAAAATTATATGTACATCGGTTGTTACATCGCACGTTTTGTTAAGGGAAGTTATAGAAGTAAACATATTACTGTAGTGAAGACAAAATATAATTAAAACTAGCTGCAGTGCCCCGCAATTTCACTAGCACTTGCAAAATCTACAGTATTTATGTTATGTATGGAAACAAAGATCAGAATGTAGGTACTCACAAGAACACCATTATTAAAAAAACACTTATTGTTATTTTAATAGTAATTATAGTTGGTATAACATTTTAAAATTTAAAGCAAAATCAAAAACAAAAGTGTTCTAGTGGACCTAAATGGAATATTTAACAACCGATGTAGAAAACAAATATTTAGAGAATCACCGCATCATTCAGGACGTAGCCGGGCTGTCAATTTGTGCGCGCAAAGCGCAAGATTTTAGAAAGTCAAATTATTTTCAGACACTTAAGGCAAAGGGCCAAAGGGCGATTAACACACAATTGTGGCAACGCAAATTTACATCGGTCTAGTTTATGTCGAGCAGACAACAAACCAGCTCGCCGACCCGCATACAAAGTGCGTCGTGTCGTAAATACTACGTTGAGAGCCGAGTCTACGTCAGGGAATAATGGAATTTGTTAACGTGACAAGTGTTCTCTACCTGCGTAAGTCCAGTTCAGAAACGGGATCGGTATTACGGAACAGAAAGTCATGTATTATAAGCATTCACCCAAAACATGTCAGTACTTGACTTGACTCTTTCTATCAAGTATGTAGATATTTTAATCTCAAATATTCGAGAATTTTGTAAGAGAGATTATATCATAAGAGACGAAATATCTTAGCAATTAATGTATTCACTGTGCAGGTGCCGGGTCCATCGTGTGGCAGAGAGAAAAACTCCGAGCAGATCCTCGGACTTGTGACCGTTGTGTGAAGTAGGGTTAAGGACGTCCATTTTAAATATATCGTAAACGTATTTAACATTTAAAATATCGTGAACTATTCAAAACAGTTTCGATTCTCGAAACAGCAGATAGAAACTGAGTGGACAAAGTTTTAATCAATCTCCGAGGCGCGTGGTTGTTACACCACCAACTTCCTAACTTAGAGCTGCAATTGACTAATTTCTTGAAAGAAAGAAAAGCTCAACAAAACAATATTTGATAGCCTGACCCTGTATATAAGCCACATAGTCTCACCACTCAGCCGTCAATCACTCTCTCTCGAGTCGGTCCCTCATGACCCCTGAGGATCGTGACCACCTTGGCGAGTCATCTTTCAATAGACAATGCTCTTTCATCAAGTACACTGTAAAAGGTGCGGGCTCCTGTTTAATTGAGAAAATCCGACCATCGGGTTGGAGATGTACTTCTTGGCAGTTCAATAAATTCCTTACCTAGTAACCACGCATTCCTTGGGCTGTGGCACGGCAGCGTGTCCGAAGATGCTCTTCAGCACGGCGATACACCGGCCCACTATCACGTCATCCGTCACGTTCTCCATCACGGCCGCCGCTTCGCCGGCCACCAGCGCTAGAAGCACTGGAGCGCTGTACAAGTTCCAGAATAGGAACAGTTCCCCTACAAATATGGCATATTAATGAGTAACAATAGAAAACAAGAAATATTAAAAATATAGGTTTAGCCTTATAAGGTCGGCGTCCATCGCGTCAAATTGTAGTATTCTTTGTATAAAGTCATACAAGTACGTCCACTGATCCGCATCGTACGGATCTCATCGAATGGATTTTACCTACCGTAAAATTAAAGTCCATTTCATGCGATGCGTCCGATACGTACGACTTGGATAAGTGAAAGCCTATGTTTAACCTATACAGTATATATAGAAGTATATGTTTAACCTATACAGTATATATATATGTATTTTAAGTCAAAGTTTATTTCTTTCAATTATGTTTAATTTACAAGCACTATTGAAACGTCAGGTTATGTTATCATGTTATATCAGCCTATTTGAATTTCAGGGCCAAATCTTATTCTATACAGAAGAGAAGAATTTACGCTACCACGTTACTTTAATTTAGATTGAAGGGCTTTGGTTTTTAAAGTTTGACTCTATAATTATCACTATCAGATCTATCTAATAATAGATAGATAGATATACTTTATTTGCACACCACAGTGGAATCAGCTCATTCCGTCCCTACCTATTGAATCTGACCCGGTTCCGAGAATTCTGGATCCGAACCAGCAGTGCTAATTGTATGATGGATTACACTCTACGCATTTAATTCGAACTTGAATACGAATATACCTCCAATTCGGAGAGATTTCCGCGAATTATATGTAAAATCACAATACTTAGTACAAACCATAATGTACTAACCACCAGCCTTGTGGATTGCCATGGTTAGCAATGTAATGAGTGTTTTTCTTCTCAGAAAATTTCAGTTAAATTCTCAGCCCCGAGTTGCAAAGTTGAGTGGTATTAAACCCCTGTACCTACCTGGTCATTATCATAAACATAGTGATCGCTAATGAATTTAAATATTCTTACCCTACGCCCGCCCACCCGCATTGAGGCAGCATGGTGGGTTTAAGCTTCATATCCGCTTCTATAAAGAGGGGGGCTTGGCCTTACAGTGGGCCGTAAAAAATAGGCTGATAAAAAATTATAAACGATTAACCTTCAAAAAATTTAATTTTAAAAATATGGTCTCCGGGTTTGATAGTACAAACAGAGCTAATGATCATCTAATCTATTTTGATCACTAATTAGAAGCAATCGCAATTATTTCATTTGCATATTAATGATGCAGTGAAAGGTTGATATTTGCATGTTTATATGTACGAGTATTATATTAATTAGGTAAGTTAATAAACAAACCTATCTTTCGCTATTTGCATTTGTATGCACAAGTTATATCCTGTACTGTGCAATTAAGTAGATATTTGTACACAATTAAGTAAGATAAGTGTGTCGCTGTTCCAATAGGGTGTTTAATCTAGAGTAGATAACTTGACAACTTTATGGATGCACGTCTCCACCTAATAAGGTCATAATGAGCACCACGATGCTATACTAAATGACTCTAAAGATTCACGGCAGATATATAAGAAGACAACCCTTGCGGGTGTTCCCACGTAACTCCGGGACGATGTACACGATACAATATCAGATAACTTCCGAGCCGAAAATACTAAATTGGGCATGTATAAAAACGGGTACATTGTTCCGGAATTCCCAACGAAAGACGCGGGGACTTAATGAAGTTAGCAGAGTACACAACAAAGAACTAAGGAGGTGTACTAAAGCATAACGTAAAAAATAGCTTGTCTTGACTCGTTCCCGTGATTTATTGCCCAAGGCTCCCCTTAGGGTTGCTCAGTGGCGTTAAATTATTCAGGTTTTAATTCGTTATCGCGTCGGCCACCGCTGTTTCTACATTTTACACTATTTACACCGGGAAATAATTTACGAGTATCATCCTCGGGGAGTGTGCCGCGGTTAATTTGCGGGATTTTGTGAGAGCTAATATTGATATACTATGCGTGTTCTCGCTTAAATGTAAGCCGATACTGAGATTATTATCGAGACGAAATTTAGGTCAAGGGTAAGTACGTAAAATAATTTATGCTATAAATATTTGTTCTGAACGAGCTAGCGATTAAATTTACGTCTAGACATTATTATTGTACAATGTACAAGTGACTTGGAGTGCCTAGAATTATTACAATACTCGTAATTTTGCTGCCGTTTGGCTTTGAACCTGTTTACACGGACTGTAACACCAATTATAAATACATAACTAGTAATAATTCTTACTTGCCAATAATCATCATTATCATATCAGCCGATGGACGTCCACTGCAGAATATAGGTCTTTTGTAAGGACATCCAAACATCACGATACTAAGCCATCCGGATCCAGCGAATACCTGCGACTCGCTTGATGTCATCAGTCCACCTGGTGGGGGGCCGACAAACACTGCGCTTTCTAGTGCGGGGTCGCGATTCCAGCAGCTTCGAAATATGTGCCCCGCCCATTGCCACTTCAGCTTCGCGACACGCTGAGCTATGTCGGTGACTTTAGTTCTTCTGCGGATCTCCTCATGTCTGATTCGATCACGCATATATACTCCTAGCATAGCTCGTTCCGTCGCTGTGTGACTCTGAGTTTTCTTATGAGGAATTTTCCAATTTTATATGGACTTGGTAATAATTTCCCAACTATACAATTGTCTACGAGAAAATTATTTACTAAAATATAATTAAAACATAGGAACTGAAGTCAGGACTGCAACTGATAATTAAAAAAAAATCGTGTCAACACAGTTCACGTTGTCAACACTGTCCGGTATTTTCATCCAATCGGAAAATTCATCAAAACTACAACATCCAATATGCAAATCAAATAAGGGATCCGTGTATTTTTGTTTTATAAAAAAAAATGCATGTGCATTTTAATTCTACAAAGCCAACGTACCCCTGCTAGCGGTGGTCGTGCCAACATGCCCGAAGAGATTGGCGCTCGGATCCCAAAAGGTTCTCTCGAAACACAGCACAACCTTATTTAAGTTGCCATATCCAAGACGTTTAATGGCCGCTATCTAAATCAGGAACCGGATAAATTAGATTTATTTATGCTACGGCTTAAACACGTTCGTTGCGGTACAAGGTCAATTGGCCTCGTACGTCTAGCGGCTTCAAGAGTTACGAGGTCGATGGACCTCGTACCGCACTACAAAATTTTAGTACGAGGTTAAAAAAACCTCAGTAAAAATCAGTGCCGCAGCGAACATGTTAAAATACACTTTACATTGAAAACAAAGAATAAAATTTAAAATTACATAGGTATAATAATTATAAAACTTAATTATAACGCTAACACTATGTATGATGAGCTACGAGTAAGTTAGTTATGATAATTATCGATTACCCATTAACAGGACCTTTAAATTTTAATCGGATATGTTAGTTTTGATAGGAACTCTATTTAAATAGAACATCAAAACCATGGCATAATCGGGAACGTGACATCAGGTTTTATTGAATCGTAGTTTTCAAACAAGTAGTGTAATACAGTGCCTGCTACGAGATATTGTGTTTATGAAGTTAGCAACAAATGACTGCGCAATGAATCAATAACGGTACAAACGGCGCGAGCGGTGGGTGAATACTCATTCCGCAGCTAACTTCACAAATATAAAGATCCGTGGCGAGCACTATATATATATCTCTTTGTCGTAAGTGTGTTTTGATTCACCAGCGCCACTCTTGTTTCTTTGGGTCCAATAGCGTGATACTCATGTCTCATCATCATAGTTTAGTTAAGCCTTAATGCTGTCACACAAACACAATATGTCTCTGTTGTTTTATAGAAGGCGACATTAAATATCACTCACGCTTAGATAATATAGAGCTGGTGACTAATTACACTTGTTCAGTTCATCTATCTTTGCAACTTAGTAACAGTTGATTTTTTTTTCTATAAGCCGCGAAATATCTTCATTATCAGCCTCTATAGTTACTATATCGTGCTACTCCATATGAATCGCACAACCTATTTCATTTAAACTAAACATTATCTACCTACTGTGCGAAAATTGTGAACTATCTATTTTTATTTTTCACTTCTTTTTTTTAATTCTTTACAAGTTAGCCCTTGATTACAATCTCACCTGATGGTAAGTGATGATACAATCTAAGATGGAAGCGGGCTAACTTGTTAGAAGGAGGATGAAAATCCACACCCTTATCGGTTTCTACACGACATCGTACCGGAACGCTAGATGGCTTGGCGGTACGTCTTTGTAGGTAGGGTGGTAAGGTAGTCACGGCCGAAGCCTCCCACCAGCCAGACCTGGACCAATTAAGAAAACCTCAATCGGCCCAGCCGGCGATCGAACTCCATCACTTAACAATGTTGATATCATGTGCTACGATGCCAATGTCAATGCACTATTATCTTTATGTTATGCCTGCTTGCTGCAAAAACTAAATAGTTGCAGAAAATCGAACTTCGTGTTCGCATCTCTATAGAAACACTTGTTTTGTATTTACTAGAGTGAACTAAAACTGAATATGTGTAATCAATCCCCCAAGGAATTGTTTTCAACACACAGACAATAGAACGCTAAGCTAACGCTTTAAGGTTTTTAATTTATTAAGTACTACTATTGTCACGTTCACGTTTCCAATAATTAAGACAGCCTATTATATAACAATTAGTTTGTTCGTATTTACAAGAGTAAAATAAAACTGAATATGTGTAATTAGTCTCTCAAGGAATTGTTTTTAATACAGAACATAGAACCCTACTAACGCTTTAAGTTATTTAATGTCTCAAGTACTGCTATTGTCACGTTTCGAATAATTAAGACAGATAGTAATAAAGAAGAAACTAGTTTGTTTTCTATTAACCAGAGTGATACAAAACTGAATATTTGTAATTAGTCCCTCAAGGAATTGTTTTAATACAGAACATAGAACCCTTTAAGTTACTTAATGTCTCAAGTATGCTATTGTCACGTTTTAAATAATTACTTAATGTCTCAAGTATGCTATTGTCACGTTTTAAATAATTAAGACAGACAGTAGTAAAGAAGAAATTAGTTTGTTTTGTATTTACAAGAGTCAAATAAAACTGAATATATGTAATTAGTCCCTCAATGGATTGTTTTAATACAGAACATAGAACCCTACTAACGCTATAAGTTACTTAATGTCTCAAGTACTGCTATTGTCACTTTTCGAATAATTAAGACAGATAGTAATAAAAAAGAAATTAGTTTGTTTTCTATTAACCAGAGTGAAACAAAACTGAATATGTAATTAGTCCCTCAAGAAATTGTTTTTAATACCATAGAACCATAAGGTATTTGATTTTTTAAGTACTGCTATAGCCACTTTTCGAATAATTAAGACAGCAAGTAATAGGGAACAAATTAGTTTTAATATGTTCTCCGAGGTATCTACAGGTTATAAACATACAAAGTATTCCATAAAATTAACTACTCATCATAAAATTCCAATCAATACATTGTGTGTCGAAACATCAAGTACGAGTATACGTATAGTTTACAGCAACAGCAAATTAGTTTTAAAGTCTAGACTGAATCCATTATTTGGTGTTTATAGGTGTACTTACTTTCCAATCAGGCAACGGCGGATCGAACTTAACGAAGTTCTGCTGATTCTGGCCGTTGTTCGCTACCGCCACTTTCAGCACTCCCAGGGGCAGAGTGCAGAGAATCACGTCTCCTGCGAAACAAGCCTGCCGTGAGCCGAGCTTCATTGTAAATACGAAACAGAAAACCGCTATCCAGTGGCGTAGCGTGCCTGGCTCCGTATTAATATTAGTTGGGGGGCCCAATTAATGAAGGGTATAGATTAACCTATGTAGGATGTTTTTAACTTTTTAGATCACGCTTATGCAGGAAATTAGGTGAGATTGTGGATAAAATTTTGCTCATTTTTACTTTTACACGCAAGGAGCCCCAGTAGTCCGGGGGCCTCGTATCATTGACTAGCTGACGCCGCGCGGTTTTACCTGCGTGGTTCCCGTTCCCGTAGAAATACGGGGATAATATATAGCGTATAGCCTTCCTCCATAATTAGGCTATCTAAATACAGAAAGAATTTTTCAAATCGGACCAGTAGTTCCAGAGATTAGCGCGTTTAATCAAACAAACAAACAAACTCTTCAGCTTTACAATATTAGTATAGATACGTTAGATACATCCCTGCCGCTATCTTAGTTGCATTTATTTATTCAGTTGCCGAAGACCCGCGAAAAATACAATCTTTCTGATTGAGTTTTTCGAATCTGTGTGTAGGTTTGTTTGGTTGTAACTTTTTGGTAGGTAAAACCCGCCCACCACATACTGTACGTACAACGTGAGAAGTAACGTGGGTAGTATGCAGAGATGTCGTCTGTCCATGTTACACGTCCTGCCACATTTCATGCCACATTATTGACGGCACTAGCGCGAGTTAAAAGTCCACCCTTAACGATTTTTACTGCTATAAAGAATCTTTCCCTATCTAGCGAATCACCCTCTTTCTGAAATCAGAAAAAAGGGCATACTGACTGTATTTGTCAACAGCATAGAGTTTGTTCATTATTTAATATTATTGCCATTAAACGCGTGAAACCAACAATAACAACACCCGGGGTGTTTTTATTATAAACACTGATTACTAACTCGAGGTAAGTATGGAAACTTTTGTAATTCCATTTATTCGTAAACTTTCGCCCGATACAATTGTACTTGTTAAGGAAAAGCACTTCAACAATTTCCGCTTATAACATTATAAATTGTAAGTTACTGCGCTCCGTTCTACGTTCAATTTGTAGTAATAATTGGAATTGCTTTTCAAACTATTAATGTAACGAAACTGCAGTCTTTTATGTACTCGTATCGTGCAAGTACGATTTTATCCGCCAACAGTACATTCCATAATTGATTATTGCGCTCGCCGACACAAGTGCAGATATTTTTGTGGGGGAGCTAACATGTAAGCTACTGTAAAGATCTGTTCATACACATCAGTTTTTATACATTTTATTATTCAATAATAAGTTAGCCCTGGACTGCGATATAATTTTGATGTAAGCCTTTATTAGCACGGGAGGTTTTATAACGGAAAAAGCGTTCAAATGTAGTATGAAGTTAAATGAAGGCCTATTTCCAACTCCCAAAATTGAAAATGCTACACTGCTCGAAAAAAAACCACGTGTTTTAAAAACGCTGTCGTGTGAACATATATTTGTTATTTAGAAGATGTATAAGTTTTTAGCTTTTTAGTTTTTGCAATTAGCTTGACGTTACGTTATTGCCAGCTGGGTGGTAACTAGCCACGGCCGATGCCTAACACCAGCTATGGTGGTCTGGTAAGACACGAATCAATTTAGATAATATAAGACCCTCAACTGACCCGAGCTGGGAATCCAATCGGATCTGATCGTAGAGTCGAGTCGTCAAAAAATTAGATTTTTTAATAAAAAAAAACCAGTGCTCACACGTGGTTTTACCGTAGGTATGCACAACAATCTAAAGCAGCAGAAGCTCATTCACAGTTGTATCCTTCGTAACACGAGTGATTATTATATATTTAGAGCTTCTACTATTTGCATCATGACATGCCTTAATGATCGATGGGCATCTCATTATCAAATACCAAAATAACCTGTTCTAATAGTAAATTATTTGAAATCCTACGTGCGAAAAAAATATACTTAACTAACATTAATAAGTAATTATACAGCACACTGGTATGTCTTTATTCTTACATAACCCGGTAAATTATTAGATTTTTCGATCAAAATACTGACATTTGTGCATGTGGAAGGTGCCTTATGGGTAACTAACGAATCTATAGGACCGGCCGTCAAATGAAAAGGCCGCAGGCTAAGAGCAATCACCGTAAAAGCCCTGACCTTAACTAATAAACCGGCAGCAACTTTTATATTCTGGATAGGTTTGCCATTCTTTGTAGAGAATACAGACACGTGCCTATTGTTATGCATATTTTGGGGGAGTAAAACATGCATTTTGGCAAACGATAAATTATTTAATAAAAGGTAAAGGTGCTTTCATTGGAAAATATTTTACCCTCCAAAAATATGCAATTATGATGTAAGTAGAAAGTTCGACAACTAAATCTATTTATTTATTTTTAGACTTTCTAACAACAAAGATTCAAAAGTACTCGTCCATTACTTTGAAAGCTAAGAATAAATGTGTTCACCATTCTAAGTACTCAAATATTAAAAGTGATTTTAAAAAAAACGAGGCGTTGATTAAGCGTTGCCAGTAACTGCTTAGTCAACCGACACCTTGTACTGCCTTTTCTCAAAATACATACATGTATAAATATATTTTTCTTAACAATTAAGATATTTTCGAGCAAGTAGGAGAAAAAAAAATTTATAACTAAAATAAATTAAGCAACTTCTAATAAAAAAAATAATCATTCAAACAAGTTAGTAAAATATTTGGAAAACACTCGTATGTGCGAGTACGTACGTTTATTAAATTTTTTGCCTACTACGTACATACGTACGTATACTCTACGATCGAGGCAAAAAATTACAAAAAAGAAAAAAAAAACACTTTCAGCAGCACTCTTACCGAAGCGTGAGAGGGTTTACAAGTACGCTATTGTTAGGATATTCATGGCGTTTGAATTTTTTTCTCGTAACGTGGGTTGATGAGCGGCACCGCCTCCAATCGCCCAACGTCCTCTGCCATAATAGACTCCGCCTGTATGCAAATGCCTGACCCGACGCGAGAGCCGACGGGCACGCCGTCGGGTCAACAGAGGCCGACCGCATTTTTTCGCCTCGTCAAAGTAAAATTAACGCTTCACAATTGCAAATCACTCATAGCTGGGGAGCCGAAGAGGGGATTTTTGGATTTACTTGAGCGCGTCAGATAATAAAAGTAACGTTTCATGCTGTGCCTCCACGAGCCATCGATATTGATTGAAAAAAATAACTTCAGAAATATTCAACCAGCCAGAGTGAGGAACGAGATAAGTTAATAGGTAAAAAGACTGCTTTTAAAAAATCTGTCAATATAAGCGTAACCTAAGGAAAGGTTACAAAGTTACAGTAAAATAAAACCCTTGTATATTGTTCTTAAGCCATGACCATAACCACAACTTGTATATTGTTCTTAAGCCATGACCATAACCACAACGTTTTTTTAATTTGAAGGAAATAATTCAAAATAAAAAACAATATTTTCTGACAAGCCAAAATCCTATCCTACTTCCTAGTATTATTATCCATACAAACGTGAAAGTTTGTATGGATATTTGTACGGATGTTTGTTTGGATGTTTGGGACTCTTTAACGTCGCAACTACTGAACCGATTTGGCTGAAATTTGGAATGGAAATTGATTTTACTCTGGATTAACACATAGGTTACTTTATCCCGGAAAATCCTAAGGGTATTGTGTAAAACTAAATTTCACGCGGACGAAGTCGCGGGCGTCTGCTTATATTATATAATTGTCTTAAACGACTAAAGTATTTTTCTACCGCAGATAGCTAAATTTGTATGTAACTAAATTCTAAATTCTTCCTATCATCTAATCTACCAAATCCCGCCACGCTCGAGTAAGTCCACTTTTAGGTTCATGGGCTCTCATACCACCAAGGACAAAGAAACGACAAGGTGCCGCCGACGTCTTTGTGGATTTTTCTCATAACACCCATTACGAGCGTCTTTGCCTCTTTGTTTATCTATTCCAGAAGCCTCCTTCAATATTTCGACCGTTTTCCGTTATACGCGAATTATATTTTCATTTTACGAGCGGATAAGCCTTAACGGCGACGTGTGTTTCGACCAAAATAAACAGCCAGCTTTTTATATCGTTCAGCTTTTATGTAAGCGAATATTAAACAATATATTTATTTTCTCTTTTATGTAGGAAATCATGTCTTGTAAATTTAAACCGGAACTCTTAAACAGAATAGGGAATAAAACATGAAGAATTTTTCTGTTACTCTCGTGAGTGCTATACAGATTACCTCCATACATAACTGTCATCGATGCATAATTTACTTGTAGGGAATGGAATATAAGGCATTAATAATTTATGGGCGTATTTTATATATATCTAAGAGATAAAATAATTTAGTGTTACGCATTAATTTGCTATTTTCAATTGCGAGTTTAATCGACAATTTAACATTGTACAATGTGAAACACACTATAGATTAATTGTTTACGTTTAGCTACGTTGAATATGGTCGACGGGCTTAATTTTATTTTTATTTATTTACTCAATTGTAGTGTCCGTGTTTATTTTAATTTAGTTTATTAGTTTAAAATACGCGCAATCTTATCTCAACGCGTAGGCGCGTAGGGCTCCATTCTTATTGCAATTTACATTACTCGTCTTAATCGAGTCATAATACGCTATATACTTTTAGTAACATCCGCGACTCCGTCTGCATGAAAAGCTCAAACTAACTTTTCTTAATCACCTCGTGAAAACCACATGAAAATCTATTGTGTAGTTCCGACGATCAGCGCGAGGGGAAAGACAGAAATACAATGTTTCATCAATGTCAAGGCCTGTACGTCTGTCTGTTTGTCCTGAGTCGACGCGATTACGTTACGTTTCCAATTAGTGTGTTTGGACGGCTCGACCTGATACGGTGCCGATATGTGTGCTATGACAACGTTTTTCGAGAAACACCTCGATTGATTTCTATGGAAACCAATTCAGAAATGACTTTTGTGCCGCAGTATCCACATAAAAGAGAGGTGCTTGCAAAGCATTGCTCATTTCTTTTCCATCTCCAGTCTGCCAGCGGCTTAAGACAATCCCTGTCGTAGCACATCAATAATACTCTGAGAAAATAAGCTGCAAACACGTCTCAAAAGCCTGAAAAAACATGCGAGGCGCCAACAGCGCCAAGGTCAATCACGAACATCAATTTTTCGCGACTATCTCAGTTTCTACATATAGCTCGAACGGCGTTAATATTTGTTAAATTAATTAGAGAGATTAACAATTTCGAACACCAAAATGAAGGTGTATACGAATGTATAGCTCTCTGAATGTATTACCCAATATTTTGCTAAGTGATTGGTCTATAATTTTTAGCAGACTCAAATGTGATTACAAAAATAAGAAAACTAATGTCGAACAAAGGTTATGATTCACAACATTTTTCAGGACAACTTAATTAACAAATCAAACTGTAACCAAAATAAGACCCTAATGGCAGAGAATTACCTTGAGTGAAGTCACGCACTTGTGAACGTTGTGTGTAGGGTTAAAGGCGCCTTTGACAGATATCTAACACTCCCCTTTTCCACTCAAGTCACTCTCCCCGCCTATCCCAAATAACCCATAAACGCGGCGATAACATAATATTGGTCAATATACATAAAAAAATACCTTTAAATGTTTGCGGTTGGTTAGGAGCGCGCGGGTTCACAGCTTTGACGGTGACGCCTGGTCCTTCGTAGGATATCTCCGTGACGGCGGTGCCCAGCCTTATATCGAGGCCGTCTGACAGCGCGACTGGCACGCATGAGTAACCGTTGCGGACTGAAACAAACAGACAAAATATATTTAATTTGAGGGTATACCTTTACACTGCTGAAATGAAATCCGAGAAGTATACGATATTTAGATATAACTATACGATAAACTGTTGTCATATTTACTCTATATTAACCAACCATTCGTAAAATGTATAATGACAGGGGCCGATGATGGTCTCTGAGACACAGGGGTGTAATCGACGGCCTCCGTGGCGCAATGGTATACGCGGTGGATTTACAAAACGGAGGTCCTGGGTTCGATCCCCGGCTGGGCAGATTGAGATTTTGTTAATTTGTCCAGGTCTGGCTGGTGGGAGGCTTCGGCCGTGGCTAGTTACCACCCTACCGGCAAAGACCTGCCGTGTAGAATCCATCCTCCTCCTAACAAGTTAGCCCGCTTCCATCTTAGACTGCATCATCACTTACCATCAGGTGAGACTGTAGTCAAGGGCTAACCTGTAAAAAATAAAAAAAAAAAAAAACTACCAACTTCCAAACTCTAGGCTGCTACTAAACTAATAAAGATTTCTACCTTCATTTCTAATTTGTTTGTTGGTAAACAGTACCTACACATCGATTAGGGCTGTAGTATAGGACCTCACGATCCGAATCTATGTAGACTAACCTCTGTACCAGGGAGGCAGTTTAGTTACAAATATATAAATAGTATTAAAAACGACCGTTTGGTGCCAGCAACAGCAACGTTCAACAACAATGCAGTTTTCAATTACGTTGATAGCGTCGCGGCACGGGCTCCCTATTGTGCTTTAATAACTTAAGTGGATTCCTTTTCTAGAGCACTACAAATGTTCATGGGACTAGGAGAGGTTATCATACAGTTTTGACACAAAAATAATAATTCATAAAACAAACTTTTATACGTAATATTACAATAGGACATTTTACAATCATTTTCCTTCTCACGAATAGTAATAATCATTGTAAGCAAAAACTAAATTTTTATTTAGTTGAAATGGGGGGGGGGGGGCGGAAAGGTTATACAAAACATAATAAAGTAAAGCACAAAGGTTAGGTAAATATTATACCTTTTATGACCCTTTTCCTTTTAATCAATTATTATTACAGTTTCATAAAACGAATTATAGTTTAAAATTTTGAAAATACGAACTAGAAATAATAATACAAAATAGTATACTTTCACTTGTAATAACTTTTTGATAGTTTGACCGATTTACATGTAACTTACAGTTTTTTTACACGTTATGCCCTTTAATTTGATTCAAGTACATTTAAAAATATTAAAATATTTCACTTCCATATCCTACAAACGGATGAAACATATCCAAGCCATCGCTTTTATTTTCATTATTTGCAAAAACGATTCATGCGTTTAAGGCTACGCAGCCAATTACAGGCAGACACACAAATCGCTCAAAGTTGTAAATGCTTTTTTTAAGGTTAAAAATAGTGTTAAAGAAGCTAAACCTAATACTTTTCAAAAAAGAAAATGAAATGTGGACATTGTAGGATTTCGCAGGGTGCCCGAATAGGAAAATGCTTGGAAATTCACTACCAACCATTAACCTGAGGCGTATTTGTTAGCCCCCCTGTGCCTGTTATTTCCCCAGTCACTATACCTTTCAAACTGAAACAGCAAGTTTGCTTAGCGGCAGAATAATTAGGTGCCTATGTGTTCTGTACTACCTACTGTTTCATAAAAAGTCATACTACCTTCATTTACTCGTACTTCTTAATTCGTATGGACTTTTTTATCTGAATTAAAACCACTCTCATTAATCTCAACTAGAATTGACAAGATACCAGTTTTTACAATACATGATAGCCATCTAACCTACGCGTCATCGTCAAGGCCGAGTGTAGCAATAAATACTTTGATCTTAATCACTCATCGACTAAGGGTGCCATACGAGTATACATACCTACCAATATTACGATTATTTTTTTAATCGTATGTTTCTGAATCTGAATCGTATGATTCTCATCCTCAGAAGAGACTCGTGCTCAACAGTCAGCCGAAAATGGGTTGTTAATGATGGCTTTCAAATGAATATAGATATTTTTAACGATATGTAATATACAAAAACACCGAAAACCATAGGTGTAGAAAATGTGTGGCTCTCTTAACAGTGGAATAAATAAGTGACTTTGATAAAAAGATTTAAAACGAAATAAGCGTAACATGCATTCACTCGACAAACATATTTATATTCGAGATAAGTAAAAAATGTATGAATAAAATAACAATTGTCAATGGAATATAAAGTTACACCCACTTGGTACATTCAAACGGCCAACGTATTTGTGTCTGTGTGGGTGAAACATTTAGTCATAATGATTGTATACTTTTTACCTCTTTATAAATAAGCAATAGGTCGAACAATAGGGTCGTGGGGTCAAATGCAATGTCACGGAGGATAATTTGACAATCATTCACAGCTCATTTCCACGTTTTAGAAATGTGAACTGTTTTTTCATTGGATGTCGCTTTTTGGTTTGTCGTAGGTCTGAAATTGCATGCAAAAAAAAATATACTGCTTGTTATCCTAATATTTTCACAGGAATGGAATTATACTGTTAAATACAGGAAACCTAATACAGGTAGTTTTTAGTTTAGTAGTTTTAGTTTAGTATTTATGTAGTTTTGACGTTTTATTTTTCATAAAAATATAAAAAAAATATTATTCTTTTTTGAAAATTATTCAACATAAGTGAACGAAATTGCCCATATTACAATGGCTTTCACAATTACTATGCTAATACACATTAGCAACAAAAAATAAAATCCTTTTAACAGTATGGTTGTACCGACTTTACTTCCCTATTATAATTAATCGTACCTACGAGTATGTCCTTTCTATTGATCAGTTTGAAGGCGGTACAAAAAAACAAAATTGACTTTAAGAAACTATTAGGCATAGCACCACCTTCAAACCGATCAATATAAAGGACATAGATACGATGTAATTTTTCGCATTTAAGAGTAATGCATCTTTGAAGTACCTATATTAAATTTTTTTGTAAAAAATAGGTTGTTTAATAAGTCGGTTTACGGACGATAGTTAAACGTGACAACATCATAAGAAAATACTGATGGAATGGTTGCATTTTTCAAAAGAAAATGTTTGTTTTTCTAAAATACTGTTATAATCTTTATAGATCAAAATTATATTTTATTTCTTTTAAAAAAAATTGGCCACCCTAGAGCGAAGGTACGACACATGACGTCATCTTTTTTCAAGCGTGTAGGCTTCATCGAATTATAAGACGTAACGTCAAAGGATTTTAATTTTGTGTATATTTAATTAAATTACATATATTATAAGAAAATGTTTATTTCTATTGAACTACTAGTTTTTCTCGGGCAAGTGAACTTTAGATATTAGATACACAAGGGTGCACTCTAACAGCAAGCCAGCGGAATACGGGTACAATTTAACTGTATTACCTTAGCTTGTCGTCGGAACTGGCCATTCGGACAAACTGACCGAAACTAGCAACGATTACTGTTTAGACATTTACTTTAAATTAGTCGGAGTGCTTGCCGTTGCAGACTCACTTCGGTAACAGTGAAATTGTGTTTGTGTCTATTCATATACTTTCAAACAACTGTTGAAATAATGAATTGACTTTGTCGAACTACGATTATTTTCCGATACGATAAGAGGAAATGTTATATTGAAATACCGTGCTGGGTACTGGATTCTGGATTGCAAAGTCCAAAGTCGATAAATCTCGGAATACAGAAAACTCCAGAAGGTGTGATCGCGCATAGGACTGAAGCCGTTGAATTTTTTTTTTTTTGGCGTTGTTTGTCGAAGTATGCGGTGTAGTGTGACGTGCTTTAAGGAAGAGGCCACACGGTGCGGTGCGGCGCCGCGCCGGAGACGTTTTGCCGCATCGCTGTACACAATAATACATTGTAATCTTTGGTACACACGCGGAGTGCGGCGCCGCAGTATAGTAGGTGCGGAGTGTAGCATTTAATTGATATTTGTATGCAAGACGCCGCAGCGGTGCCGTGTGGCCTCTCCCTTAAGGTACAATTTTTGGACACAATGTCGGCTGAAAGTGGCTTCTGGTGTTTTCTGTATTCTGAGCGATAAATGTAGGGTAAGACAGTAAGTCCATTAAACTTATTATTAACGGAATAATTAAACTATACTGATAACCCAGCCAATCAAACCAAATAAAGAGATAAACTTCGGAATGGGAGATAATAAGTTTTTTAGTTACACTATTTCATAGAAATTAAATATCACGTGTCTCAAACGGTGAAGGAAAAAATCGTGAGGAAACCTGCACACCAGAGAATTTCTTAATTCTCTGCGTGCGTGAAGTCTGCCAATCCGCATTGAGCTAGCGTTATGGACTATTGGCCTAACCCCTCTCATTCTGAAGAAACTCAAGCTCAGCAGTGAGTCGAATATGAGTTGATAATGATAATTAATGAACCACACAAAACTATCCTTACCGTTCTGGCAATAGTGTGAATTCCTGAGCCTTACAATGTATTACGAAGCACACAAACGAGTTTAGGCCCGTCAAATCTGTACGACATTATTGCAGCCATATCTCACGAACACGCATACACAATCCTAATGAATGGCAACCCTAAGTGCCATAAAAGGTGACCGCGAATACGACACAGACAAACTGGCTGGGATATTGCACGATTTTGGGTGTGCTCTCGGCCTAATGTGTATTTATTGCATTGTTTTATAACTTCTATCAAGCAGCCAAATGCGGATTCACCCGCTTAGATCCCTTTCCTGTACGAACATGGAGATAAAATATAGCCTTTTGTTGCCTCCCTGCCATACGATAGTTTATCCTGGTTTCCATCTGATATCTGATTGTGTTAATGAGTATATAAATGATAAAAAAGCTTGGTGTTAAACTGTATTATACGACTGTGTGCTTAGTTTTAAATAAGTTTGTAAAATGGTGGTAAACAAAAACAATAAACCTTGGCTGAGTTTGTTGTGGGCTCTTCTCGGACCAAAGAGCGTTTGGAACCCTCGTAACGTAAATTTTAAGTTTTCGACTATTATTACCACCATTAGATTAAATTAAATTATGAAACTAGCCATAGTGAATTAAATGAATTTTAAATTTTCATCCTTGATCTATAGAGGGTAGAACTGTAGTAGTAACTCAAGCGATTCCGGTGATAATTGATAATGTTTCTCTGTGTATATGCCATCCCTGACACGTATAGCGTCAAACCTATAGTCTGGCAAGTTCGATGATGACACTCCCATGATATGCGGGCGACGAGGGGAAAGACTGCGCGGGTGTAAAATCGTGAAAGTGAGGTGCATCAGTCGTCGGTTTTTCATTCATCGCTACACGCCCCTCGGCCTGCGCGGCCCCTTAGTGTTACGAACGATGTTGCCAAGTTATAGTCAAGACATACCACGATAGCTGTGCGCAGTATACGATATCAGTCCATGGGATACGAGATTCAGCGTGTGAGTGTGATTTAGTCTTCCTCCGATAATCAGAAGTGGAATTTTGTCGTTTCTCCGTCACTTTTATTTTGAAATTTATTAGCTCAATGTTTATTTTAATAAAAGTGAAGAATTTGAATGCTATTAATATGCTATTAATTTTTGCGTTCGACGTCGCAATCATAAAAGTAGGTTAGTTATTTAAAAATATCTATTAACTTGTTTTTGGCTTTAGATCGCGTCAAATCGCGGGGCACAACATGTCGCATAAAACATAAAATACATAATTAACCGTTTTTTAGTTACACTATTTCCTAGTGGACTTTAAATTGTATTGTGCCCTAGTATAAGGTAAGAAGACCGGTTAGAACCATATATAACTACTTATAATGTGTGTTATGATATTCCATCATCCCCCGCGGAACGCGAGTTTGAGGTGAAATATTCTGAAAATTGCTACAAGCCTGCTGCGAATGAAATACATTACAATCTAGAAGTGCCAAAGTTTTTATTTTAGTTAAAACATGTACTTTTCATAATATGATTTTTGGAATACATTTTTTTTTGTTTTTTTTTTTATACCATATTTGCCATATTTTTTTTATAATATGACCAATATTCCCGTTCTCCTTCAACTAGTCGGGAAAGACTGTGCTAGGAGTGAGTACGACAATAGACCAACAGGGCAGGGATCGAACCACCACCCCTCGGTTTACCACCCCACATTACAATCTGCTAAAGTTTTTATTATAGTTTGAAAAAAAAACATATACTTTCATAATATTAATATTATATGAGAAATCAGTAATGTCTTGACGACACGCGGCTTACTCTTGATGTTTGCATCCGCCATTGAAATAACGAAAAATACTGAAGGCAATATTGTTCGAAATTCAGTTGAATTTTTTAAATGCTTGAGTAGCTTTAATCACGACTATCGTAATCGTATCGTATCGTAGTAACAGGTAAGAAAAAAAAAACAATTGATCATTTTTTAATGTACAAAACAGTTAAAGTAAGATTTTCTTTCAAATAAAAATTAGATGCCACTTCTAGTGAACGATAAAGCCGCGGAACCCACCCCGAACATCCTCTGCACGTTAGCATAGTTCATGCACCCACGGAACTTCTCATTGTCGGGTAGTTTTAGAACCGCTTTAGCAATTTCGGCTTTGTGGCGTTGTATGGAATTTTTGCTTTATGATCTAACCCCGCTATATTGCCACGCTTTTGAACGTGGGAGTCCCGATCAGATACTTCATTGTTCCCTTTGAACTTTCCCTTGTTTTGAATAATTTTGAAATTAATTGGTTTTTCTGATTACATAATATTCAAAACTTTACAATGTTTGGATAAGCTCATAATGAAATTAAACTTAATTATTGGAAATGGTTTTCGTTTCGTTTCAATCTCGATATTTTCCTGGAACACTGCTTCTACTAACACTTCGTAACCTACCCTACATTTCTGTTTCTTAACCCTTTACGTGCGGACTTTGCGTAAAAGCGATTTCATAACATTTCAATTTGAGTCACAATTTAACTATACATTTTCATCATCATCGCATCACGTTCCCAACGGTATAGCTTTGTAGCCTTCTGATCTTACATATTGATAATAGCCATAAGCCATAATAAGCCAGAAAATAATCTAACTTAACTTATATTATTAAACAATACATCTAGCTGTACCAGGGTATTCATCTTGTCCACATCCAATTAATGTCAAATTTTACAAATCTAAGTGTTTTACCCTTACCATACAACAATAACAACCTTAGTTTCATCTCAATTTGATGAATAACGAAAATAAAATAGGAAACGAAAATAAAGGAAAATATTAAATTTTATAAATATTTCATTTGAAATTAAACATTTCTAATTTGTTGAAATAATATTTATTATATATTTATCTTTTTGTTTTTCCCCCAATACTAATTCGTTATATTTTATTTATTTTGAAAAGAAAAGTTAATTTTTATACAATAGTTAATCTATAAGTAACCGGTTCAAAATCTAAGTATTAACAATATATTAATTTTATAGTTGCTAAATAAAAAGTGGAAGTTTTTGATATTTAGTTTTACTTTGTTAGAGTATCGATAATTTACTTTGCTAGAAGTGTCAAAAATGACATCTTGCATCAGTCATAGACAATACGCAGGCATAATGTGTAAATTAGTAAATAGACCCGTCTAATACACTGTAATCTTTGGACCCGTCCCGTAGACGCGGCGCTAATGTCTTAATGGCGTTCAATGTCATTTGGTAATGGCGGTCTTATTGTAATTATTTGTTTTTTGTTAGTTCAAGTTTTAGCCGCGGGACTTTTTCGTAGCGCGGAGTCTACGCTCGGAGTTTTCAGTTAATAATGTTAATTGTTCCTGTTTTACATCGTGGCATTAACTTCTGTTTTTTTTTCGGGATCCCCACCAATTGTAACCATTACAGTTTTAATTTGTATAATGCCGTTCACAAACGCACCTTTAATTGCGGCGATTACGCATCGCAACGCAAAATTATTCAAATTAAGCTTAATTTAATGTTGTTCAAAGCAAACGAATTGTGCGTATTTTTTTTCCGCGCGGCGTGCTAATGGGCGATTCCTGAATTAAATTCGCCGATCGTAAATTCCGTCGTGCCATGTAGCATAAACAACACTTATCTACACAGGTAGCGGGCCTATCTTGGATTAAATTTTGCTGCTGAATTTATTTTTGACTGTATAAAATATTTTTGTGTAACGGTGGGGACTAAGAGCCTGCAATAGCCAGACATACCGCATTTTATTAAGGTTGAAAGTTTGTCAACCTATTCTCCTACCATAAGTAAATACGGTAGCCAATTATGGAGTTTGGACTGTGTTGGCTTCGAAAGGTAGCAAGCTTCAAGGGTGCAGACTCTCAACCATCTAAGTATAATATGGCAAGTCACTTATCTCAGCGACAGCCCTCTCTAAAAGCAGCGTTAAAAATCTAACTTTTCTTTTGACTTTAAGGGTTTCTAAGGAAATGTTGCCACGAAGCTAAGGGTGTACGGACTGGAGACACGATTATTTATCATATCCTTTAAAAAATATACACTTTATACTTGGTTAAGTATCTGGACTCATTAAACACTTAAAACCATAAATAAAAAAAAATATTTGTTAGCACATACCAGAACTACAGAAATAACTTGAAATTTATTTTTTCAAAACTACATAAAATTAACCCTGGAAATTGTGTTGTGCCAATAAAATGGACTCACTCGGCTAACATTGTTGCGAGTACATCCCACACACCCACAACGCTAGCCTAGTAAAATGAGGTATATCTGACTATTGCAGGCTTCTGTTCTAGTGCTGTTAGCTGTGCGTGTGTTTTTTTACGGTGATTGGACGATGATAGTTACTTTTAAACGGAAACGGTAAAACAACGAGTGAACACGGAATGAACGAAATAGGTTCAGGTCGTTTTGTCCCTGTATATCACTTTTAAAACATTCGATATAACCTCGAACAGTTATTTTTACAAAATTTTTCGTTACGTTTGATTTTGAACTGGTTATTACATGACATCAACCCATATTCGGCTCACTGCTGAGCTCGAGTCTCCTCTTAGAATGAGAGGGGTTAGGCCAATAGTCCACCACGCTGGCCCAATGCGGATTGGCAGACTTCATACACGCAGAGAATTAAGATAATTCTCTGGTGTGCAGGTTTCCTCACGATGTTTTCCTTCACCGATTGAGACACGTGATATTTAATTTCTTAAAATGCACACAACTGAAAAGTTGAAGGTTCATGCCCCAAACCGGATTCGAACCCACACTCTCCGGAATCGGAGGCAGAGGTCATATCCACTGGGCTATCACGGCTCTGGTTATTATAGATTAATTATTAGCTTATCCGCATTTGGCCAGCATGGTGGACTAAGCTCAAACCCCTCTCATTCTGAGAGGAGCCAGGTGCTCAACAGCGAGCCGAATATGGGTTGTAATGCTGATTATAGGTTATCATCATCGTCATCATCATCATCATCATATCAGCCGATGGACATCCATTGCAGGACATAGGCCTTTTGTAGGGACTTCCAAACATCACGATACTGAGCCACTATATATAGATTATAGGTTAACTATATATAAAAATAAACTTGTCCTTTTAAATTAATTAAATCATAACTAATAAGAATTTCTGGAGATAACAAAAAGTTTTATAACCGTTTGACATAGACTGCTAATACCATAACAATTATCTCTGTAGGACTTTCAATAAATTCATCAAATAAATATTTCCAATATAATACTATGTCCTTTGACGATAGCTATTTCCTAAATTACGGAATGAAAGCACCAATTAATATATTGGGAGCAATAGAGCAAACACAACTCGGATGCTAATGACTAATGAACCAAATGAGCTGCATGCGTTAACACACCAATTAATACAAATAAATTGATTTGACTAAAGGCAAATAGGTTCAACTAACTATACACTTAATCGTACTGTTTAAACTTGCAAACTGAAACAACAAACATTAAGGCGGTCAGATACTACAAAAGTCCTTCGAAAAACTGCAAATTTAAAAAATATCGAATAATGCCGACTATAGGCCAATTGCCACGTCATATGCATACTTTCAGTGATGTTTGGAAGTCCCTACAGGCCTATGTCCTGCAGTGGACGTCCATCGGCTGATATGATGATGATGATGATGATGATGATGATGCATACTTTCCATAAGTAGAGAACGCGAGCTTAATGGCAAACTCCTTGCACCTAGAAGAGCACGAACTTTTATCGGACCGACACTATGGCTTTCGTACGAGCCGGACTGGAGTCTACTGGAGCTCTTCTAGTAAATGTCCTTATCACTTGGGTTGATGCCATTGAGAAACAAAGCAAATCTTTTACTGTTTCCCCGATATTTCCAAGACTTTTTACCGAGTAGCCACTGCATGACAGTCTTCATAGCACGCTTAGAAATTAAATAGAATTAGGCTGATTATGATGATTGTGACGTAGTCAGGTAAATACCGGAGGATCATCATCATCATCATCATCATTAACATCCGATGAATGTCCACTGATGGACATAGGCCTCTTGCATGAACTTCCAAACAACACGGTCTCGAGCCGCGAGCATCTAGCCGCTTCCTGCAACCCGCTTGATGTCCTCGGTCCACCTAGTGAGGGGTCTCCATTCCAGCACCCCAACTTCCATCGGCTCTTCGAACTATGTCGCCTGCCATTGCCACTTAAGCTTCGCGACTCGCTGAGCTATATTAGTGACTTTGGTTATTCTGCGGATCTCCTCATTTCTGATTCGATCATGCAGAGAAACCCCAAGCATAGCTCGCTCCATCACCGGGGTATACCTTACGTGAAATGGCGATGACTGGTAAATTATATCGTCGAAACAAATGCAAGTGTGACGTGGTTGAAAATCAATATGCGGGACAATTGAATTCCGCTCAACGTCCATCCGTTGGCTAATTATTCAAACAGTCAGTAATTTGCTGTTTAAATATTAAAACTTCAATCATCCGTATTTCGAACGGCAGATTTTTCATGTCATCCAACTGCGAGTGTCAATTGATCAATGGCGCACTTGATCATCAATAACTTTCATGATCAAAGCGTTTTCAATGTTAATCAATTAATCTTTTCTTATTCCTTATTACTACGAGCTTTATTTACATAGCCCTGTTAATATGTGTGGATCAAATCTTGGAAACATCGATATAGGATAGGTCTCTGTACATTGCGGAGAGTACAACTTATTTCGATGCTTAGCAAACTTCGTGAGGATGGATTGGACTCGATTCTATTCCAGTTTCGTTAGTTCTTACGTTTTTGGTGTTTTTTGCGTTTTAAGAGAAAAACAAATAAGCGAATCTTTCTCAAACTATTATAGTAATAACAATTTTAAGGATAATAGTAAAGTTTTACATATACAGTGTCGAGAAAACGTCACTTTTAAGTGTATAATTCGACCATTACCTACTCGGATGTTACGTCTGTACCCTACAATTTGTCACTTAATAAGAGAAAGAGGTAACTTTTATGAGACACACGGCAATAAATTTTTGTTTCACAAAAACGAATTAGGTCTAACATTTTATTGTCAAGAGTTTATTGTCAGGTCTATCAAATGACACAACATTGAAAAACCGGAAAAGTGACGCCGTAAAGTTCTTACTTTACACACGGTCACGTTTTAATAGTTTCTGGCATTGTTCATTTGAATTTATGGCGACATGTTTTGGAAAGGTTAATGATATATAAATAAAATATTTACGTATATAAAACGTCTACAATAAACCGACACACATAATAGAAATTATTTGTATATTCTAATGTTTACTGCACTTTATAAGGCTGTATATTAAATATTTTAATAAATTAAACGAAGTGTTAACTACTCGTCAATAAATTATTAAAGCTTCCATAACTTGATTGCGAATGGCGACTCACTATAATGGGTTATTGCCTCGCTCGGGGACAGCAGTAAAATTCTATTAAATTATTATTATTATTATGAATTTATTGAGTTTTATGGAATTCATTATCAATATTAATTTTTTAACCTAGTGGCCTTTCTGACTACCCAGATTCAGCGATGCAAACTTTTTGATGGTAGGTATTGTCTTCAATTCTTGACGTGGGACCATTTTGCAATTTGCGAAGTTGTTCCTAATATAATAACTGGCTTCGGACACATTTCTTTATCACTCTACTAACAAAGACGCCAACATTCGTGTACAACTTCACAATGTACAGAATACACATACTTTCCTAGTAATGTCAGCAATAGAGCTTTTAGTGACAAAGCTTGACAAGGGAAGTACTACCGTCAAGCATCATTGCTGTGTTCTCGCCTGAAGGTCAAAGTTGCCTGTGTAATTACAGACACAACAGGCTTAACACCTACTCTTCAGGTTGATGAACTAAGAGCGGCATTTTGTAGGGCGTGTTTCTTGCATGCTCTGCGAAGTGTTGGTCAACTTATATGCTATGGTTTACTAGATAGGCAAGGCCTAACTATTACCATAATAAATGTCACTTCATAAATCTATAGAAATGTGTTAGTGGTGTGTGTGTGTGTGTGTGTGTGTGTGTGTGTGTGTGTGTGTGTGTGTGTGTGTGTGTGTGTGTGTGTGTGTGTGTGCGTGCGTGTGCGTGTGTACATCAGCGTGATGTATGTATTGTAATAATTTTGTATGTTATCTAAATAATTTTATTTATCTCACATACCTAAATTTCTATGTTAATGTTTTTGATTAATTTATTGATTTTGAAATGATAACTAATATTGGACTATACAATTTAGCTTCACTATTTTTCTATTTTTAATAATTGTTCAGCATCATCATAAGTTAAGTTGTTAAGCCAGCTTGATAATTTAAGTTATAATATAATACTTTCCACATAACTTTAACTAGAAAATAATTATGTATTTCAAGCACTATTAATTAATTCTCCCAAATCGGGCACTTACAATTTAAAATGCCGACCATCAAATAACGATTTACCACAACGATACCATGGTACTCTGCATAGATCTAATTAGTGCGCGCGTTAAGCTAATCGAGTGGTACTTGACGAGGGTCGGAAGGTTACTGCGTGCACTGGAAGAGGGCACAACTGGACCCATTACCGTAAGATCACACTGGGGGATTTTAGTTTCAAAACTTTTTGTAAATTACTTGTTGTCCTGTGGTGTTCCCTGCATAAGCAGGGAACACCACAGGACAACAAGTAATTTACCCGAAATGTAGTACGATTTAAAAATATTAAAGAAGATTCGGATAGAACAGTTTATCGTTATGTTTAGATTAATTCTTTTTGTTGTTGCTACGTATAAATCGTTTTTTATTAAAAACAAGTAAAATAAATTTTGAAAACGTCAAAGATGTTGCTTTGTAATGAGTGTATTTGTACTAGACAAAACAGCCAAAATGTCGACAAAAATTATAAATAACTCAGTATACGGATAAATTCATCCAAGGTGGGCGTCGTGAGGCTTCTCTGGATTCTTAAATATTACGTTGTGGGCTGGTGGGAGGTTTCGGCCATGGTTAGTTACCACCTTACCGGCGAAGACGTACCGCAAAGCGATTTAACGTTCCGGTACGATGTAGTGTAGAAACCGAAGGGAGTGTGGATTTTCATCATCCTCCTAACAAGTTAGCCCGCTTCCATCTTACATTGCATCATCACTTACCGTTAGGTGAGATTGTAGTTAAGAGCTAACCTGTGAAGAATAATAAAAAAAAAACAAAATGTTGCCGATGTATGTCAAAGCACCTATAGCCGAATGAATTGATGAATTATCGTTCTACTGAAACTGTAGCTGGCTTTTATACAAAGAGAACAAAACGATAGCCCACTGGATATGACTTCTACTTCCGATTCCGGAGGGTGGTGGGTTCGAATCTGGTGCGGGACATGCACCTTCAACGAAATATCACGTATCTCAAACGGTGAAGGAAAACATCGTGAGGAAATCTGCATAACTGAGAATTTTCTTAGTTCCGGCGTGTGTGAAGTCTTCCAATATGGGTTGATAACGACGAATAAAACGAAAAAGAAAGTAAGAAAGCAAAAAAAAAAATTACATAGATCAGTTTGATCAAACTTTTTGTCGCACTGACTTGTAACTCATTGAAGAGCGACATGACGCTAGCGTGATCAGACTCGGTATTACGGACAGGCGCGCTCGGACACCATTTAGCCCTTTGACGGAGAGACGCCCCATTAGCGAGGACGGTTGATTTCGTCAGTTAATTGCTGGGCCTCAATGAATCAAACCTCAAAAGCTCTACGCCTCAAGTAACGGACGAAAATGCAGGAAGTCGATGGTATGCTCGTCACCTAGGCTGAAGTATTGTTATAGTCGTTTATTTAAAGGGGAATTTAGCTTATATTAAAAACACACTTAGTATTCTTTGTTAAGAAATTTGCGTTGTTATTATGATCTGTTACCTACCTACCATTACCTACTGTTAATACAACTGAAAAAAAAAATGAGGAGACGATTTCAAACACCACAATCATAATAATATGATGAACTGAGATATAAATGCCGTAAGTAAACAATTAAAGAACCAGTGATATGAGACTCGAGGAGATCTACAGAAGAACTAATATTACGTACAATATTAGCTCAATGAGTCTCAAAGCTTTTAGCATTTAATTCAAAGTTCCAACGAAGGTTGGAGTCCTAAGTCCTGAGTCCCATCTTGGCTTGCGCTATAATAGTCGTCTACAACATCAACCGGGTTACTGGATCTGATCTTAAGACAGCTCAAAGCCGTGTTGGCTGGAAGTCCTTACAAAAAGCTTATGTCATGAAGTGGGCGTCTATCGGCTGATAATGTTGAATGTGATATAATGCCGCAAATTTCTGCGTTGTAAAAGTCGGCCTAAATATTTTATTGAGGTGTCCAACTAATCCAACTCGCATTTCATACACAACACGCCATTGATAAGGAAACAAATAATATTATGAACATCAAATAAACTCGAAGGATATAACGTGAAAAAAAAACATGGAATCGGGTTCCGATATCCAGCCGCGTCGAATTTAATTACCATCAAACCAGATAGCGAGTCGAGAAAATATTCAAACGGAGATACCAAGCGAGCGAGGATGTTGGAGCGAGGCACAGAATCAGTCAGAGCTCGGAGTCAAGTCAGCGGAATTGCCGAATAAAACTGTTGATTACGTACCGCCCAAAGTTACGCTCCGTCAATCGGAATTTTATTTACTCGGTCGTTCGAAAAACAAATATGATGGCATTTAATTTATGAGCGCGTCCGTTGTGCCCTGATCAACCGATGGCGCGGCGTAGGTATAATAAAATCGTAACCAGTGTCCGTTCGTTAAAAGTTATTAAAACAAAGTGATTCATGATTTTATGGAAAGATTTAAAAGAGCTTTCAACGCTATATTTCTCAGTAAAGGAACGTATAAAACAAAACTGTTGAGACTTACTTACTACTTGGGTGCAAACAAATACTTAAATACATACATAATTTCATAAATAAAACCTTTATTTATGAAATTATGTATGTATTTAAGTATTTGTGTGCTTACGAAAGATTGTACAGATCTAAAAAAACTACTTAGCATCCAACAATACCGCGAAAAATTATTCAACAAGACATGTAAAAAAATGCGGGTTTGTTACACTTTGTATAATTTCAAGAAGGGCTGAACGGACGTGGATAGAATTTAGCAACCTAGAATTATAGAAGAAGAAGAAGAAAAAAAACTTTATTGCACACCAAGCAAATAGACAAAAACGTGTTTACCTTTCTACAAGAAGTTATCACTTAAAAAAAACGATGGTATTTATAGTCTTAAATAACGTAGGTAAGTACTTATATACGCTGTTTTTATCCTGATGCAAATTGTAATATCGGGATAAAAGCAGTCTATATACCAAGTAAATGGGAATAGAATCTTCTGGGACATAGATAGTTTATAATCGTAAAAGGATTAATTAATAAAATAAATTCGCATTTAGAACCCTTTAAACTTTCAGCAGAAATCGTAAAGTTGTCAACTCACAGAAGTGTTAAATAAGCATATCCGCGAGCGAGCCGACTAGTCCAGTACATCGCCAACAGACGAGTCGTTCAAATTCGTGATACGCGTTTTATTTGATCTTTTTATACGAGCTCGTTTGCGCCGTGACGACGGTGTTCGGGCTAATGGAGATATCGCATCTGTCATATCAGGAATATATCGTTTGACAGTTTTATTGCGATTGCACGCGATGCCGAGATAAAAGACACGATTTAAGGGTGAGGATCAGCCTGGCTCAACAACTGGGGACACCCACTCGACTTATTTTCCCGTGTGTATTTTCTATTGAGTAAGGTAAAGACGAGTTTATAACGATTTATTTATTTCACATTAGCCATTTATTTTTCGTCAATAGTAGTTCCCGATATGATTATTATGTGTGCGATATGTCAAGAGTATGTTATTTGGCACTTTTATCCAACAACTCCACAACTCCACATGGGGACATCCACTCAACTTATTTTCCCGTGTGCATTTTCTATTTAGTAAGAGACTTTTATTATTATTTTTCATTAATAGTAATAAAGTACCAGGCATGGCCATTATGTGTCTGGTATGACAAGAGTATATTATTATTTGACAGTTTTATCGTAATTACATGGCGCCACTTTATAGGATACAATTTACGAGTCAAGGTGAGGATCACACTGCCCCACGGTTATGAGTCGGCGACTTATTTTGCCGTATGCATAATTTACTCAGAGAGCTAGAGCAAGCTTTTTTTTATATCGTTTGCACTCCACAATTTTGCGTCTAGGTATATTTGCTTAAGTCTGACTTGACCAGTATGATAATACTTATTAAATTTATATTATTTTTGTATTTATGTATATTGTATACTACAAAAACCTTTTTTTCAGTGTGTTGAGTTAAAAAATACGATTTAAGCGTACTTGATGGGATAAGTTTGGCTCAGACTGGGTGTCGCTGACTTTTGTTTCTCATTCAATGTGTTTCGATTATCACTTTAATAAGATAAAGCTGCGTACACATAGTTATACATTTTTAATGCTCATCACTATTGATAAATTAGTTTTAACTAATTAAGCGTATAGTGACCACCATTTTACATGCACTAATAATAAATACATATTCATGAATTTCAGCTTTTACTATTACAACATCTTCAAATCTAAATCTCCTGTGTTTTGCCTAATAGAGAACTAATAGAAGAAGTCTACGAGTAGCTATTAAATACTAAGATTTTCTTACATCCAATATTTTTTTAGTAAAAAAAGCTCGTAATGGTTAAGTTAGTAGTGCTACACCCCCGTGCCTCGGAAAGTACATCATTTTCATTAATATCTGATAGGGATCGTTAGAGTCAAATATCATCAAATATTGTCAGAATTGATTTCGATATGCAAAATATACCATCAAATTCTCCAAGTTCAGTACAGTTATATAAATACTTTAAGCGCGCCAAACCGCATTGGAGCTGCGTAGTATGTCAAAGCTCTAGGTATTCCTTTTTCTATAAAGAGGGAGGTATGACCCTTTATTGAGCTGTTAAAAAATACTGACAATGATGACACTTTCAGATTTGAGTTCTATGTGCAAAATATACTTACCATAAATTTCTCCAAGTCCAGCACAGTTAAATATATCGATGTCGACAGATAAATTGATAACTACTTGTTTAGTGACATTTATTGGCGCGCCGCATTACCAGGGCCGTAGTTTAGCTTGTATTATAAACCCAGCTTTACATTGTAGGCTTAATTATGGCTTTAGGCTCGAACTCCGTTACAATGTGAGTAAATTGGACACTGCGAGTTTTTAATCTGGCAATAAATAAACCGGTAACTGGATCACGGCAGATTAAAATCAAACCAGATAGGTGAGCGCTTTTAAAGGCGAATCACAATAAACAGTTGTGTAACCTCACAAATAAGTTCTGTTTTACAAACGAAATTTCGATTTAGGCCGGCCGCATACACTCGTTTTCCGTATTCGTTTTCCGAATCCGTTTTTCGTGTTCCGAAAACAGAATGCATGAAATCTATATAAAATCCATTTTTTTCTGAACGCAACAAATTCCTCGCGTAGAAAGGAAGGCGAGCCCTTGCAACAATATACATTCCGAGTAAAGAAAAACGCAAACTTTGCGGCAGTCTCACGGAATTTCAGATCGAAATTACGCATTAGGAAAACAAATATGCGTATATGCGGCCGGCCTAAAGTAAAATTGAAAATATCTATCGTATGACGGATGCATTGATGTAACATATACTTCATAACATTAGTTAGTTAGTTTTTTTTATTTCACGGAAATGATGCTTACATTTTGATTTCATTCATTCATATCTCAAAAATGATTTAAAGATCTACCACGAGCTAACGTGAAGAATTTGAATCTGTTGATAGTCAAAACACCAAGGAGTCATAAACTTAGAACAATTTTACCTGGACCACATGCAAACAAAGTAAATATGTACCTACGAGTATATAGAACTTGTATTTATATTGTATTTATTAAAATAAGTATGGAATATTTTTTGTTCCTTCTTTTTATTTTTGGTTATTACTTATTAGCTAAAAAGCTCAGAAAGCACTTCGTTAATTTAGAATGGATTGAAAGAGGTATGAAAGACAATACAAAGTGCACAATAGCACTTGTTTAGATAACTCTATTTTATATATTGATTCAAATTGACTGAAAGTCAGTGATAGGAGTGGAAACAGCAATAATACTGCAGACAAAGTTATCCCCCTTTTGGATACAACTTAGGATATTCTATCTATTTAGCTCACAAAATTCTCAAAATGTCGACAATTCATATCAAAGAATAAATAAAAAAAATCAAGGTAATAAAAAACTACAGCTGAAATCGATAGATCTAGAGACGTCATAAAGTTCATTGTCTTGTTAATTGTCTATCGAGACGGAGGAGCAATTGCCGGTGATATTTTAAAATGTCCACAGAGGCTTTGGCGGCTGTGCGAATAGTAATAAAACCTAGTCGTAACCCGACACACCTGTAAGATTGTGTCGCACACTTGCAACAGATACAATGCTATATTTGCTTTGTTTTTCACACCTCACCTGATGGTAAGTGATGATGCAATCTAAGATGGAAGCGGGCTAACTTGTTAGGAGGAGGATGAAAATCCACACTCTTTTCGGTTTCTACACGGCATCGTACCGGAACGCTAAGTCTTTGCCGGTAGGGTGGTAACTAGCCGCGGCCAAAGCCTCCCACCAGCCAGACCTGGACCAATTAAGTAAATCTCAATCGGCCCAACCGGGGTTCGAACCCAGGACCTCTCTTTTAAATCCACCGCGCATACCACTACGCCACGGAGGCTGTCAAAAACTGTCACTGAATAACAGATAAATGATACAAACAACTATAACCTTGTTAAATAACCAGAAGGATGTACTGAGCAAACTAAATGCATAAAGTATTAGGGAATGCTCTTTTTTTTTTTAATTTCCAAGGCCATCTTTAAAACCCGCCCGCCTGAACTTAACATAAACTAACACTCATTAAAAAGTTATTAAAATTATTTATTACCGAATTACGATGATCATAACATGACTGAAGTTTTTTAGAAAGGTCCAAGTATGTCGGAACTGGAGACGCTAGTGTGTGGAAACTCTAAAGGACTCCAGCCGCATGTAATCGCTACTAAGCAAAAACTCGACGAGATTCCGCTCGGATGCCCGCGTAGCATTCTTTGATGTGCGCGAAATGTAAACCGATTTAAAACGAAAAAGTCTCTCAGGTTGTATTACATATAATAATATAATAATATTTTCAACATAGCTCAAGCTACTTATTGACTTTTGCGAACCATTCCATGAAAATTTAACAAAAACATTTCAATTCGTTTACTTTGATCCCTCATGTGGAAATCGTGTTAGAAAGTTAGACTAGACTTTTGGTAATATGTTTCATAAAATGTAAGTAATAGTTACACAATGTAAAGTTAGAAAGAACATCGGCTATAGTTATCTACTAATTCTATGCTGAGAATTTTAATTGAGAAATTCTTGAAAGTTAAAAAAACTCAATAAAATTCACAGCCCGACACAGAACTCAAACTTTGAACTTCCAATTCAAAGCCACAAAAACTATGCACTTGAGCAAGCAACGAGGCAATTTCCATACGAGGGCTTCCATACTTTATAATAACAATATCATCATTTATCATCATCTACATTTTGTAAAATTACTTGTGGATAGAATTGTGGGTTGTGTATGAAAACCATTTTTTTAAATTTACTTTAAGTTTTGTAAGTCATAATTTTGTACACAACTGTTTTCGATCTCATATAAATAAAATAAAATCATTAACAACCCATATTCGGCTCACTTTTGAGCACAAGTCACCTCTTCAGAATGAGAGGGGGTTAGGCATTAGTCCACCACGCTGGCCAAACGTGTGGATTGGCAGACTTCACACACTTTTAAAATTAAGAACATTCTCAGGTATGCAGGTTTCCTCACGATGTCCTTCAAAATTTCAGACACGTAATATTTAAAAAAAAAAAAACAATATATTAGTTGTTATTATAAAATCCTGAATAATCATTGTACATTGTAGCAGCCCTAACAATCGAGACCTAGTTCCACGTCCCGGTAGCGCCCACTTATTCCCCCTAGCGTAATTCGTTCGCATTCGCCACTAAGTAGCCATTTATAAGATCACTCATCTCGCCCCGCGGCAACATCACACACCGATGAACTTATTCAACGTGACACAGCTTAAAAGATATCAGATAATATAACGAACACACATCTTGATGCCATTTATCGTATAGAGTGGCCGCGTCCGTATTTAATTGGTCAACTACCCGACAGAGCAGAGGGAAATATCATTTAGCATAGTACGTTATAATGCTTTTAGCACACTGCAACCATGCGAATGCTAAATGGGAGCGAGACGATGTCAAGCATAATTTTGATTGGTGCACGTCACACATGGCGATATGATTTCGTTTCGCGTTCTGTCTTGCTTGTGTGCACCAACCAAACTATGTTCGTCAGGTTTGTAGTTCAGCCACTGACCTTCCAATAAGTTCATGGGTTTGCAGCGCTAATAGCAGGACATCCAATTAAACTGATCGTGTGTTTGTCGCGATCTGCATGATGTTATACAAATCGCGACCAACACACGATCAGTTTTATCGGATGTCCTAACTGTTAGTGCTAGAAACTTATGAACTTATTATTAGTTGGCTAGTCGCTGACATTAGGCGAATCTCCGTTTCGCCATGGTATTATTTGCTGCAGTGTGCAAACGCCCTTAAAAGTTGACTACAACTGATTGGTTTATTAATTTTTGATGGCTTTACATTATAAATCGTCAATAAATGATTTATTACATTATTGTGAAGTCAATAATGGTGATAAAACGTAAGCTTAGTATTAAACCAATGACTCTTTGTAAACGGGTCTGCACGTTTATTCACTATTTTTAACATATGCTAAATTGAGATTTTATGTAAAAATGTCATCCGGTGCTTACTGACCGATACCACACAGTATTTAAATGACATTTTGTTAATTGATTTGATGTTTATTTTAATACGTTGATAACAAAGACCTAAATAGTGAATAGGTCAGCCGATCAGAGGAAATCATTATGCTTATCAATTGATTCATTAAAACTTCGATCCTAACATCAAATCTATATATTTATAAATTTTATCGGTGAACATATTAACTTCATCAATTTTCTCAAGTTTTTCATTTTTAATACTAATCTACAGCTTGTAGTTACCCCGAAATTAAAAGTAAACTACCTCAGCCCATTGGTTATTACATATATGAAACTTTAAGAAACTCTTCATTATGGCAATAATATGACTTTAAGGAAATTGTCACTTCCATTTGACAATCTCTTGTGTAACTTAGCCTTAAAGCCACAAAACTGCTTGACTGTATAGAGATAAATAGCGATTTCATTCCTAAGCTGCTAAAAGAGCGTCATATCCTTTTCGGAGATTGCCTGGTAATTTTACGTTAAACGCAAAAGCCTTTGTCTTTTGTCTGCGACGAGTTCTAGATGTGCTTATTTCCTATGTTACACAATTTTAAATCATTTTGAACTAAGTGCTTAAAAAAAGATATTATTTTTAACAAAATATGTTATGTGACAAATGTAACATATCTCTTATTTATCAAATTTTGTTAATTTAAATAACAAAATTTGATAAATAAGAGAACCAGCCATGTCTTAATTAAATAAGTAGGTACAGTGTGACCTTTAGTATTAAATCTTGCAAACAGGGTCTGAACATGCAACCAAAGTAAAAACGATCTATGAACTATGATCATGAACCGTCGGTATAGCAATTTTGGGTTAATATGCTAATATCCCCAACTATTACCATGCAATGTTGCACAGTCGCACTAGCACATAGTACACAAACTATCAAATTGTTTCCCATACACTCCGGCTTCTTCGCTTCCCGCACGATAATCAAGTTTCCACACAACACTCCACCTGTATGGGAAACCTCTTAGCTTAGCGCTTTAGCTAATTAGTTTACCGGCAAGTGGGTAAACCGATTATACATACAATATATTATGCGATGCACTGATAATTGATATGTGATTACAAATTCCGTCACGGAACTGATGGATGCTAATTACAAATATTGATACAGGCTTGTTTGATCACTGCATTGATTAATAAGCAATCGTGTCTACTGTCTATCACAGACGCGTCTACTACACTGATAAATGCATTTACAACTGCAATTATCAAAGGACAAAAAGCTAATAAGAATCTTTGTCTTTTCTCTATTAAAAGCTACAATAACGCACTTAATATAATTAAATTAACTTGTGTAAACTAATTTTATAATAATAGAATAATAGAATTTTATAATAGAATAAGGTTTCCAATAATCGATATTACGAAGATTAAACAAAAAAATCCCTGGCTGAGTTTGTTGTGGGCTTTTCTCAAACCAAGGCGCGTTTGAAACCCTCATAAGTTTAATTTTAAGTTTCCAACTTTAAGCCCTCATTCGCACGAGAGATTTTTTAACGGACGTTAAAAAGCGTTCAAATACAGTATGCAGGTTAATGAAGTTTTATTTCCAACGCTCAAAATTGAAAATGCAAAACTGCTCAAAAAAAGCGTCATGTTTTAAAAACGCTGTCGTGTAAACATAATACTTGGGAATGCGTTTGTTGTATTTAAATGATTTAAAAAAAAATCTCACGTGCGAATGAGGGCTTAGAATTTTGACTTTGACTTTGAAGTAAAATAATAAACATATATCTCATTCCTACTAAAAATAGTTATCTTAACTTTATAATCATCTCAAAATCTATTAAGTAGATAGTTCATATTGGCGTTGACATTAAAACTTCTACAAATCTATGATCATATCACCTAGATTAACAGCATCTATTGGATGAATCTTCTCGTCATGAATTTACCGCTCCCGTGCCCCTGACTCACAAAAGAAGAACGCAGGGCCTTAAAGATGCCGAAATCAGATCTCGGCACGGACGACTCCATCCAGTGACAGACGTCAGGACAAAAAGGGTTCGCCTTGTAAATCAGCACGTCAGTTGAACGTCGGCCGGACTGCAGGCAAATCAGATATAGGTACCGGAGCAATAAAGTCGTGTCGGTTAAGGGTTAATATACACTAAATTCCAATTCAAAGCTATTATATGTACTTACGTTGAACGTCACATTACCAAAATTATTAAATGCGTTAGTGTTTTAAACAAAATGATGAGCTTTTAATTTCAAAATGTCAGTAAAAAAATCTCATTTTTATTTTACAAGTACAATATTAAAAGTACAACAAAGTATAGGTAATGATTTCTCATTCTGTATAAGCCTTTTCCAATCGATAGATACCATTCCTTCTTATCTTCACTGAGGCTTTACAGAAGACTAGACGATATCGCTGAATCACCATGATTTTATTTAGTTTATGATATTTATTCCACCTTTTCAACTTTAAGAGAAGTATTTAAAGCATAAACCCGTCTTAAAGAAAGAAACCACCAAAATTTCGTAGGCTGACTTAGTACTCTAATTCAAGACTTTATAATTTATGACCCGTAGCTGTCCATTTCATCAACGAGGAAGTTACAGAAAATAAAAAAATAGTTGTAAACTAAATACACAATACTTAGTTCTAATATTTCCACAATGGATCAGTTTCAAATAACGATATCCATATATTAGTTGTTATTATCCTCTAGAAGCAATAATACAGAGAGCAATCCGTAAGTAAGAGGAAATAACAATTCGGATTAATTAACACACACCGAGGGCTTCACAATTATTATCATACTTAATGATAATACCATGACCCGCGAAATACGGCTCCGAATGCGAAGACATTATCATTACTGTCGATTTACCCAAACAGATAACAACTTGGATCAAATAGCCGACGGTATTAATACGGGGATCCTTATTTGCTGAAGACAAAATAATATGTATAACGGTATGTTCTTAGACAGGCTGCTCAAAGCTGATGCTACATTTATACGACATAGAAAGTTAAAGTCAACTCAAATAGTAGACTGAATATAAAATTAATACAAGCACATGCATAATTTAATTTCCTGGAGGACTGATTCATCATATCAGAGCGAAAACTACTAGGTGTGATAAATTAAACTTAAGAATTACAGTCTATAGTAGTCTATAGTAGTAGTGATATAAATTCCTAATTTAGAACAAAATTAACACAAAATCAAGTATGAAATCATTTAGGAAATTTCAAGGAAGAAATAGAAATAGAAGTTTAAATATAACCATAGATCTAGATAAATCAGCTTTGTGACCTAAATTCTTTATTTAGAATAAAATAAATACAAAATCAGTAACAAATGATTTAGGAAATTTCAAGGAAGAAATAGAAAGAGAAGTTTAAATATAACCATAGATCTAGATAAATCAGTTCTGTAACCATGTTTGCAGTCCACGTGGATGTGAAGTCGTCGTCCTCTCATTCTGAAGTAGAGCTCGGAGTTGTAACTAACATCGCTAAGATAGTTTATGAGAATGATAATAGTTAAACCTTACTTTGAGAGCTTACCAAGATCTACAATTCGTGAGAAATCACCCTAAGATGCCAAAGATACAAAATATATTATAGCTACCGATCTTGCCTAATCTAAATATTAAAATCTTCCCCTTTAAAATGAGTAAGCGAAACCTCCGCGCCGCTGCGTTTAATTTGTCTTTTGACGTGATATCTGTCAGCGGATTTATGCAGGAGATACCAAGACGAGCTAAAATTATAATATTATACGTTTCTCAGTATTGCTAGACGGTCACGATACCAGCGGATTCCTTGTGAGGCACTGACAGCCGTTGAAATATTTTACTATCCATGTGAACCATTCTAATTCAGATTTTAGGAAACGTCCAGATGTGTCGAAAAACGGCCCGAGACATGTCCGAGGCAGTTTCCTATTTTTCCAACAATAATGTATTTATATGAAGTCGGTTAAAAATGACGAAGAGCTGGCCACACATCCTTTTAGACCATCATGATAAATATGAAAGTCTATTAGTCATTAATTACAAAATGGGCATTTCGTCGTAATAAACACGATTTCAATTTTTAATTATAAAAAATATATAAATCTTCACTAACTAAAATACCTCTGCAAAAATAATTTTAATTTATAGGGTTATTAAGTAAAAGGGTTTATTTAAGAGATCAAATCCGGCCTGCCCTCCGAGAGTAAATGAAGATTAGGTACACGTTTTCCCCGAATAACTATAACCGGCCAAGACAATCACCTCAGGCGGAAGGTATGCTATATAACATTTATTGACCATAAATTCGGAATGATAAACGCATTATACTGCTTTTCTCATTAAAGCCTCGATTTTGTATAAGAAACCTTTACGCCTCTCCGAATATTTACAGAGCGCTCTAAAATCCGTTCCCGTGTCCATAATTTGTTCTTCGTTTAGGCAAGACGACGAGATCATTATCCACAATCGTTTATTAAGCGTTTAAATTTATAACAATCTATTTATTGATGTCTAAACAAATGAGTGTTTTAATCAAAGTCATAATTCTTGTACAAACACGGCTAAGTAATAAAAATTTTACGCAACGCCACACGGATGCCGACGAATTATTATCAAAGCTGCCACAGACCATTAATTATCATATTTTACAGTTGTAAGTATTAATTGCCCATTTTTTTTTCAACTAACGTTTCTCTATGAGTTAATCTAGGGCACGTGATTTTTATCCATTCCGAAAGCAAGGTTGGTGTTTGTACGTTTGATGCAATTTTAATTAAACAAAGTGTCACTCAGTGAACTCGTACTATTTTTTTAATTATTACTCTATCAATTTTGATGCATAAAAGTACTAAGATGATTTAGACCGCTAGGCAGACTATTTTTTATTTCAGGTAAATAGTAAAGGTATACAATATAGGCAAGGAAACAAAACGGGGTTTTCCAACAATAAAGAACTGAGCTTTTTTGACAAAACTTGTCAAAGTACTACCGCTATTCCTATTTCTATCACCGAACTGTATTCCGGTCTGAAGAGGCATCATTGCCGGTGGTATTACAAGCACATAAGGCTTAACAATCCCCAATAGATGACGTCACCTGCACGTGGATTTTTTAAACCACAATCTCGGGGGCGCCCGGACTGATACACTCAGCCTAATCGAAGACCGGGAAGTGGGTCAAATTGCGATTCCAAGATTTTCTTACATACATACTCGTAGTTAGTTACAAGTAAAGCTATTATAAGCGTGTTAAAATAACATCCCTAATAGAAAATCATTCTATGCTAAAATCGTTTGTACCCACCATTATAATATTTAAATATTCTATATCTCTAGGTCATATAAGTTGATCGAACAAGAAGTAATGGACTACCACGTTCTAGGTAGAGACTCACGATAGAAGAGAACAGCTTACAGGGGAACAAAAGGCCACTGCGGAGAAGAAAATTGAACGTCAATCCTTGAGTATATTATAACTAGGGCGGGAAGGAAATTGGCCATTGTAAACCCATTATTATATCTGGCAGTATGGACCCAATGTGGGACATTTTCGTGTAAATCTGCCAGCTAAGCCTGCGGAAGCGTCGCCTTTATAAGTCGTAAATCAGAGAGCTTATCGGTTTACGTGGCCGTCGCGCCACGTCCGCGAAATATGCAACCGGGGACCGTATTCGCTAACTGAGAGACAATACACGGTGCACGCTTATCGCATATTTTGCATTCGGAACGCAATTGTATTGATGTAAACATCCCGATTTGCATCTTGTATCGGAGATTGTTTCAGTTGTGACTTCTTTATTTGCGTACGCCGATGTGTGTACTTGCGAGTTTATTTCTTCGTTATTAATTACATCTGGTCTGCTTTTTTACTTTTGTACATCATTGCATTTTTTCTTATAACGCTAGTGTAATTTGCCTTTTATAACTGACTTCGAAAACGACAGTCCTATCGCAATTTCCTCAAGAACTATTGAAGATGAGAATGGATATTTAGATGTGAAAAATAAAATACATTAAATCATAGTAGGTATACGATAAATAATGTTTGTTTTTCCATAAATTAATTTTTCATGTGTATAAATGCTAAGAAATAAAAAGCAATATTAATTTACAAAAATCCATTACATGTTTACATGAAATGTAAACTCTACTAATTTCAAGTTTTCTACTTATATGCAAATACCTCTCTCCTAAATGATTATTATCATCAAAATAAACAAAAGAAATAAAAAACAGACAGTTAAGTAAATCATTGTTGGAAATTGAAACTAATAAAACACCAATAAACTTTTATACAAAGACCGTGATACTTATAAAGTTTTATTTAAGGTTTATAGCATCATTCGAATACGTATTTGTGAATATTTATAGCTCGCGTAATAACCGCCAAGAGTTATGCTCCGGTGGGACGGCACGACAAATTGTTGGACGGTTGTAAATCCGTATGCGTCACCGTTGCACGTATCTTTTTGATTGTTTCCTATCTTTCTCCGCAACCGTGCTTTTAAATAGGGTAGTTGACTCATATCAAATTTAATATAAACAATATTAATTTCGCATAGCACATGGAAGAAGGGTCCGAAATATATCGATATTAATTAATAAAAGTTAAGGATTTTTTATAAAACTTAATTTGAAAATCATGTATATTTTTCAAAGGACATGTCCCAAAATGGGCCTTTATTATTTATAATTTTTAAGCAGGTCGATAGTATTTTTTACGGATAGAAGATAAAAATTGGTGTTGAGCAAATAATTTTTAGAATTTTTGGAACCCGCAATAATATTTTTTTTTTGTTTTACTCCCTTGTCTACAAATTAAACATAGACAATACAGTAAAATTGTCTGAAACAGCCATTAAAAACACCTGGAATTGAATTCATATCCGGTGTAAGTTGTCAATGTCATGTAATATTGTCAAATGTCATTATGACACAAGTTAAAAAGAAACATTAAATCTTAGACAGAGAAGCATTAAACAAAAAAAAATCTTATTAGTATTATCTTATAAAAAATATTATCTTTTAAGGTCTATATTTTATGTTATTTTAAGAAAAATAATTTGTTCTGCTTAGTTGACACCCGGAATAAAGGCTTAGCCTCCATACAAAATTGGGACATGTCCTTTCCAAACGTCAACTTCCGTCACTTCCGACTACTGAGAGAATGTTATCTACATATACATGACTTATCCACCAGTAAGCACCGGATGACATTTGTTACATCTCAATTTCGTATATATGTCAACTAGCATACTTTAAAGATAGTGAATTAGCCTGCTGTAATCAACACGAAGATCTTCTTTCTCATCATTATATAAGCGCATAAAAGTCACCAAAGTTCACTTGTGCACATTTTGTTTTTATGTTGCGATAAAGAATTATATAAAAACAAACTTTTATTCACTTAATCACTAAGATAAGACGTATCCTTACACATAAATCCTTTTGAATTGGTTTTAGTTTAATTACTACCGCATATCGGATTTTAAACAGTCTGTGCTTAATGGGCAATAATAATAAACAAGACAACAAATAAAATTATCATGATTTGTTTACTATCCCAATACTCACTATGAAAAATAATAAGTCTCAGTTTTGCATTTCGGCTGTATGTCTAGAATCTAAATAAAAAATAGTCCATATTAGAATATTTAGTTTACAAACAGGTGCCATTTTTTAGGGTTCCGTAGTCACAAAGAACCCTTATAGTTTCGCCATGTCCGTCTGTTCGCGGCTTTGTTCAGAGACTCACTAGCAAGCTGTAATTTACAGAACACAGAATACATATGTACAAGACATGGCTATGAACATTAAAAATGCCAAAAAAAGCCGTAAAATTAAATTCTGAAATTTTTGAGTCAAGTGTCTTCCACCTCTATCAACTAAAAGTTTATTTATATACGTAAAAAAATCTTGAAAGTAGGATATGAAAACTATTACAGCAAACTAACAAAATAATGTGCAATAGATATTTAAAGAGCTAAGTCGACTAACTTAAAAATTACGTTTTTTATTATTTATTAGGAACTCTAAAATTTGAATACAGCTCACGACTGGACATGGACAATCATTCGCGTAAGGCGTCGAGGGTTAAAGGCTGAATTAAATTAAAAACGTTATAATAGCGCCTTTTAACTAACGTGCGATTGCAGACTAAATGTTTAAGTGTAAAATTTGAATACAGCATTAGTACATGACTGGATGGTGGACAGGACAAACATTCGGGTACGCTTTTATCAGAACCAATCCAACTGTAAAATAGTAGAATCGCAATCAAATGTACCGGCCAATATGGTGTGGCGAGGGTTCACTGGCGGCTATTAGTCAAACAATATCGCGCAGTTATCCGCACTGATCGAACACTCGATATTCCCAAGAGTCATGTAGCGAAATCTATCACGTTGCAAATATCTGAGTGGGAAGAGATTTCGAGAAATTATGTTCTAGGATTTGTTTCATTGGAAAGTAGGAATGAATGAAATCTTTTAAAATATTGTTATACTATACCTAGTCAATCTATTATGGTTGATTTTTAATATCGTGTTTAGATGATAGACCAAGCACGTTTGCGTGTGTTCACTAAAGGTTCTTTTTGTTAAAGAAGTTCTTCAGTTTTACATACCAACGTAAGTAGGTACTCTCTGTCTTATGTCTACTGTCAAACGCTTGTTTTGACGTCTGTCAGTCATTGTCATTATCGTCATCATCATATCAGCCGACAAACGACCACTGCAGAATATAAAATATTGTAGTGACTTTCAAACATCTCAATCCTGAGTCGCCTGCATCTAGCGAATCCCTGCGACTCGCTTGATGTTGATAGTCCACCTGGTGACGGGTCGACCAACACTGCGTTTTCTAGTGCGGTGTCGCCAAATCAACTTGAGACCCCAGTGTCTATCGGCTCTTCAAACTAAGTGCCCATTATCAATTTCGCATCTTAAGTAAGTATGTATATGTATTGCTTTTTGATATCCTAAAAGACAACGTTATTAAAATAAATTGCTTAACGTACCAACCTGTAACACGGTAATAAGACTCTAAAGTACCACCATTCAAAGTAAAGGAAGCTTAATCGATAGCGAAATCAAGAAGTCAATGAAGCGGACTGCATGCCGTCAAACGGTTGATAGACAGACGTCGGAGCACCATTAGATATGCTATAATATCTCGGGGCCCGGTCATGCGCTCTGTTTTGTATGCAAATGTGTGTCACTGTTTTATATGCAATCGACATCGACACGTCATGCTCTTGGTATCTGACCCTCAGTTCGCTTTGATAGCTCACGAAATTGGTACTTACCATTGGAAACTAACGTCTTTGGCCGGCTCAAATTTCATTTAATAATATGTACGGTATGTATAGGTATGGTCGAAAATATGAAATATGCTAAATCTAGTTCTAGAACAAGCCATTACTTGTAATTGCACCTCGTAAGTGCTTAAAACCATTGCAAACTCTAAACGGTTTTTAGAAATCTGTCTATTCATAACCATATTACCAGGCAAGGTTAAGACCACCACTAGATAACTATGGTCAAGAAGCATGAAACAAGAATCTTTTTAATGCCAGTGATCTACAGCTACAAATACAAATATACTTTTACGCAGAAAGACTTATATTATTATTTTCAAACATTTATGTCAAATAAATAAATAGAAATATAATATAATATTTTAAAAAGCAAAAAAAATACGCTTTTAGCACGCACTAAAAATTACAAATGGATTGGAATTGATGATTAATTTTTTTCCATTTTCCTGTCAGCAAACCCTTTTATTTGATACCCATATCATGGGGGTGCATTACAAATAGCCTGTCCGCCATCTTGGACGTCCGCCATATTGGATTTAAGTCACGTGACTATTTTTTCGTATTCCTGACAGCAAACTTTTCATTTGATATCCTTATCATGGGGGTGGATTTCAAACAACCAGTCCACCAGTTCGTTTATTTTAAATTTATTTTATCTTGGGGAGGCTAATATTAGATTTGTAATGACGTTTTTTAGCTTAATTAAAGTTAATTTAATCCTAATTGAAGACCGGGAAGTGGGTCAAATTAAGATTCTAAGATTTTCTTACATACATACTTGCAAGTGAAGCTAATATACAGCGTGTAATAAAAGCGTGTTAATAATTAAGACAAGAAATACATTTTTGTGAGTAGGTAGTTCAAAAGAATAATTGCTGTACATCAAACACAAGATTATAAATTACAGCGAAAGGACTTCAAAAGTTACAAAGCGGATCGACTCAATAACTTAGCGGTTATTGCACCAATGGGATTCATCAATGCTCCCGAGAGCACTGGAACTCTAAAAGATTCCAAATTGATATCTTCAGGGGCACAAAAGCGACGTTGAGTGAATAATAATGCTCCGATTGTTACAAAATGGTGTGTCGTAAATGCATCGCGAGAACTTATTGGCTTAGAACTACCCTCACATTTGACAATACAGTAATCCAACGTACTTTACAGAATAGAAAATTGACACTAGACAGTAGAAACAATGCTGTTTTGTTCTCTTTTGTTTTTAGATATAATATCTTTACATATTACAAAACAAAGTCGTCCGCCGTGTTTGTCTGTAAATGTTCGCGATTCAGCTCTAAAAAATTGCAGTTTTCTATAGATAGAGACTTGACGAGTCCACTTATAGGTGCCTAACTGCATAACAAATTTTTCATTTTAATTAAAAATAATGTAATGGGGTATAATAGGGTATTGACTCATATCAAACTTAATATAAACAATACTAATGTCGTGCAGTACATGGAATTTGGGTCCAAAATAAATCGATATTAATAAATAAAACTTAAGGATTTTTTATAAAGCTTAGTTTAAAAGACATGTATTTTTTTAAATTTTCCAAACGTCAAAAACGCTGTCGTCCATTTTGTGACGTCATAAAACTAAGTTAAAATATAGACCATCGTGGCCGACACCATTTTGGCTTGTATTTTCAAAAACTATTTAAAAAATAAAGGAGATCATTCACGCTCCATACATTTCTCGGCTCTTTTTTGAAAGTGCCGGCCAACAAAAAAAAAAATGGCACGACTCGTTAGAATTAGCCATTTGCAGCAATAGCTAATTTTTTTTTTTTTTCTGATTGTGTAAGTGCCGTAGGCTCCTTATGGGACCTCAGCGGCGTCACCGGGGGGGTTTGGGCGAGCGCAGAAGCATCGCCTGATGGGGCCCGAAGGCAGAAGCAAGTAGATGGGCGGAATGACTCTCTAAGGGCGTCTCCTCTGAGACTCGGGCCTCGACTTAGAGGGCCGTTCGGGAAGGGTGTTTTGGCCTGAGTGTATCAGTCCGGGCGCCCCCGAGATCGTGAGTTAAAAAGCCCACGTCTGGGTGACGTCAGATATCGGGGACCTCGTCTTCGCCGGCGAAGACGCTGTGTAGCTTGTGTTTGTGTTGCCTGGGAAGCATTGTCGTTCGTTATGTCATCGTCAGGATCGTAAAGGACGTTTTTTGGGCGTCTAGATCTACAATCAGCGTTGATATCGGGAATGTAGCTGCAAGCCTCAACCACTAGTTGGTTGGGGTGGGTGGCGGCTCTCTCAAAATAAGTTTTCGAGAGCTGTTTCATATATTGGGCTATTGTGGGGAGATCTAGGTCTCTATGTAGGTCGTTATTGCGCACAAACCACGGAGCACCCGTGGCCTGACGCATGAATCAGTTCTGAATAGCTAATATGGCATAAAAGTTGTAGGAGAGCTCTGAACCAAGTTATACAGGGTCGACGATTCGTTATTTTCATACATTTTGTCGATTTTCAAAAGTGCCCGCCAAGAAAAAAAACTGATACGTATCGTTAGAACTGCCCATTTGGAGCAATAGTTAGTATGGCACAAAGATTGTATTTCTAGTTTTTTTTTCTTAGCGGGCACTTTTGAAAGTAGACTAAATGTATGGAAATAACGAATCATCGAAACTGTATAATTCGGTTCAGCGCCACCTGACAACTTTTATGCCATATTATCTATTACTTCAAATTATTACTTGTAACGATTCGTGCCATTTTTTTTCGTTAGCCGGCACTTTCAAAAAGGGCCCATAATGAATGATCTCCTTTTCATGTCGATCAATCACGTCTCAAAGAAATATGATATCTTTTTCAATCTAGTAAAACAATAAAGAACAGTTTAAAACCATTTAAAAAAAGTGTCTAGTAGTCTATTAGTCAAGGGAGTGTTTAAATATAATTTGTAATCTCATACAGAGAGCTAAAACCATATAAGGCTTAATGTATGAATTGAATAACTTTATCAATACAATAACAATAAACATCGAGAGAACAATATTTTACCATTAAAATCCAGTGCGCAACTCAAATTCATAACACTAGAAAATTCAAGTATCACTTCGCAGTTGTAAATCGCAATTACAGTTTCGTAAACACCGTGAAGGCAATATTTCGCGCTTTAGTTTGCAATCGCATATATTTTTAAGCTTACGAATGCTTTAATCCCAATCCAATACATACTTTTTACAACTCGAAAACTATTATTTCATATTTACGCAATCGTTTTACTCTAGTTCAGTGGAATAATTTTCTGTAATGGCACATAAATGTCGCACGGAACGGCGACGTATTGAGCGAAACATAATAAGCTTAGACGCAATTCAGTTTCATTTCTTAGTGTAGGTGATTATTGAGCTCCGGCCAGCAGCCATACAATTTCTGCAGTCCAGTAAATAAAGTATTTAATCGCCTATACTTCACAATCTGCTCCTGACGTTACTGCAGCAATAAAAGGCCTTTCAAAAGTGGTGGACCCAATTTTCATGACTCTATAAACGTTCGAGCATGAAAATTTAAACAAGTGTCATCGTAAAATATAGTAAGGCTTTCGCTGAGTGTAACGGCTGAGATAACGTACTGAATTCTGTTCTATCCTGTATCCATTTTTATAGAACACCTGCTTAATTCTTATTGTTTGTATACAAAAGTAGGTTTCCTAGAAAGTCTTTGTATACCTACATACCTACATATATAATTATTTACACGATACTAAAACACAAAGAAACTTTTTAAAATTTCATGATTGTCTGTTTGTCCGGGTAAATTATTCGAACGGCTGAACTGATTAAAATTAGACCTTCACTGGAAGACAGAGGAGGTTATTGGGCAACGTATAGACTATTTTATATCCCGGAAAAATCCATGGTTCCCATGGCATCTATGGAAATTGAATTACACTCGGACGCAGTCACAGACGTCGGCTATTTAAAATAAAATTATAAAATTTCGGCATCTTTGTTGAATTACAAAAAAACACACCACTAAAAACAAAATACCTACAGCATATTTTACAAAACAGTGACACAAAAAAGAACAGAAACTGAAAAACACAAAAAATAAGATGATCTGAAATTTCGTCGCATGTAAATCCTACGAAACCCTTAAACAAATGAACATTGTTTGTCACAAGCCCATCGTTCATTCAGTTTCATATTGTCAACGGAGACGAGGAACGAGTGTGAGTGGAAAAATCGCACAATTTTCCGGATGCCGTTAAAGCTAATACGGCCTTCGGAGGCGGCACTCCATTAATCTCTGTCGACCGCGATGAGCTCGAACTGCTCGATATAAAGCACCAATCAAACTAGAGCCCCGGCACATCAAACAATGTTCTTATTAAATTCTTGCGAGTATAGAAAACGTGGATCTTCGCTATCTGGTGTCAAATTCTGACCGATTCCTTTGAACGTTTAACTTCAAGTTGATCAAACCGCTACTCTTTGGTAGAAGATACCATGAAGGCACTCGAACGTGGAAAGATAAAAGTGATGTTCGAATTTGCTTGAACATGATCAGTTTCATAAAATAATATTTTCCTCTGATGGTACGAGACATAAAAAATATCACGGTGAAAACGCAACAAGAATAGGGTAGTTGACTCATATCATATTATTAATAAAAGTTAAGGATTTCATAGAAAACTTTATTTAAAAAATATGTATTTTTATCAATTTTTTCAAACGCTGTCGTCCATTTTGTGACGTCACGTTACTTGATGTAATAAAGAAATTAACGTCAAACTAATAATTTTGACAAATATTTAATGGTTAAGGTTTAATATTTACGTGACGTCATGAAACGATAAAATAAAGACCATCATGGCAGATAGCGTTTTAGCTCGTTTTGTCAAAAAATATTTATAAATTGAATTTTTTATGTATTTACGTTCCAAAAAAAAATTACTTTTTTTTTCAATCTAGTAGAACGATAATGAACAATTTAGGACCATTTAAAAAAATACCAACTAGCCTATTTCAGTAGGAATACATAGATTCGTCACATGGTACGTAGTCGTAAATCTGATACGCTGCCATTTAATTTGACAGTACACTGGCCACATTACCGATCCAATAGAACTGGGGATCGCTATGTAAGCGAGCACGTTTCGATGCAAATAAGCGCATTTAGACGAATTGCCTACAATGGTCATTTACACGTTTCAATTCGCACTGAATTGGGTAGCTTGCAACAGCTAAATGGAATAAAACGAAATGTACACGATTAAAATCGATGGTGTGAATAATGTTAGATATGTAGAATGCTCATTGCTCATGTCCGGGAAATCGAGGTACGAAAATGTAAGAATGAAATCACGAGCTTGCTACATCAGCAGAGTCCATAAAGAAATCAGAGCTCAGGGCTGAAGTCGGACGTAGACAAGTCGCAAAGGCTTGTCCCCCATCATCACGTTACAGCGTCGTCAGCGTAGCACGGCGCAACACGTTATGGTAAAGCGTTATCGTGCTTTGTAAATTTCCGGTGAAAGACTGGTATTTATGAGTTTCGTGAATGACTGAGAAACAGTAGTCTCTTTCTAGATACGGACCATGCACTCATATTTCACGTTTAGATTCCGAAGACATGGGACGCAACGTACCGCGGCGACGTTGCCGTAGCGTTAAAAAGTCAAAATCAAAATTCATTTATTTCAATCATTCTTACTTTACAAGCATTTTCAAAACGTCAGGTTGTTACTTTATAATGGTGATAATTGAAAACGAAAACTTAAAATTCAAGTAACGAGGGATCACTGTAAGTCGCGACAATGCACCGCGTCGCGACACCGCACAGTATGTACCTACCAAGTTGATGTCGTGACGTGGCGATGGGGACAAGCCTTTACGATGCATGGGACGATGGTTGATTTTTAATGTATGAGCCACAGAATCCAGCGCAGATGCCCACTCCCATAGGCATTAAGTTATTAGCTAGGCGCTTAGTTCCGATACGAGCTCCGGCGCGACGGGTACGTTTTAGACTTCAATTTGAATTCAATGGACGGAATTAGAGTTCGAACAAGCAGCGCTGAGCGAGCTAACGCTATAGAGTACCTACTTTACGTATTGAGAGCTTATTTAGTATACGATTATCGTCGAATTGCTGAATAAACAATCTTTGTGGAGCATTTCAATCATGTCACTAATATACGAGTATATTGGAACTCATGACAATATTTAAATTATAGGTAGCGGTACCTATGTTTATATTTAAGGCAAAGGATTTTATTCAGACAATTGTAAGAAAAGTATAATTGAATGATGATAATATAATGATTATTTTAAAAGGGTGTTGAGTTTCTTGCCGGCTATTCTTGGAAAATCTGCGTCCCAAACCGATAGTACTGTATTTGAAATAATCTTATTTAATAAAGAAAGAAAAAAATTAATGCAGAAGAGTAAGACTCTTCTTCTTCTTATTAAGGGTTAAGGGTTATAAGGGTAAAGTTTATGTTTTTTGATATATTGTGTCATAATTGGTTAAAAAATACAACTTAATGATATCAACTCCGAAAGTAAAGCTTTATATGGAAAATTAATTATTTTTTTATATTTCATATCGATTTAATGCAAATAAAAATTAATGTGGAACAAACTACTAAACAATCGCGCTTCCATCACAATGTTTTGTATTTTTTAAAGTAGGTCATTAAATTAAAAAAATATTTAAACTATAAACTTTTGTATAGTATATTACTTATTGATAGAGATCAAAATATTTTTCCCACCAACCAGCATTCGCACAGCGTGATGGGTCTAAGCGCCAAATCATTACCTACTTACGTAAAAAGCCTTAAGGGTAGTGGGCCGTTCAAATGGAACAAACAAGCATGGAAGGCCATTTGTGTACGAGTCGATCTCACATCTCCAATCTTCTGAAGTATCAAACGTTATCAACCTATATTCGGCTCACTGCTAAGCATGAGCCTCTTCTCAGAATGAGAGGGGTTAGGAAAATAGTCTACCACGTTGGCCCAATGTGGATTGGCAGGCTTCACACACACAGATAATTGATAAAACTCTTTGGTATGCAGGTTTACTCACGATGTTTTCCTTCACCGTTTGAGATACGTGATATTTAATTTCTTAAAATGCACCCAACCAAAATGTTGGAGGTGCATGGCCGGACCGGATTTGATCCCACTCCCTCCGGAATCGGCAGAGGCAGAGGTCATATCTACTGAGCTATCACGGCTCGTCTATCGTGCAGGAAGTATCAAAGTAAACACTTAAAACTTTATCGCAATTAGTACATACGGCAGTGTGATGCATATATTATTTTAATCGGCAGTAGGTCACGTCTCGTGTACCGGCGCGGACGCACGTAAATCTGCAACTGATTAGGTTAATTGAAGTCATTAATCGGGGGCGATCGACAAGCGTATCGTGTTTAATTAACTAACGAACGGACATGCTGTCTTATTTTATTTGTATGCATATCTGATAGTGTATTTCACCCTTATCGCTTTCCAGGGGTTTATCGCAATGTCACATAAATATTAACGTGTATTTGCTTTTTTTTCGGGCTTTATATTGAATATTTATTCGTATTTTTGGAATTCGCGTTGTATGAGATAATCTCGAGCGAAACAAGTACAGAGATAATATGCGAAATTTTTGAAATATGGATATAATATTTGCTAAAAAAAAAAAAAAAAATTTGGATATAATCCATATCGATTCAAAAAACAATAAAACAAGTCATAAAGGCTTACGAGAAACTTACAGTAAATGTTAATTTTATAGTTACTAATACTTATATTACTACAGGTGTCTATTACTAAAGTGATAGATAGAGGTAGAAAGTTAAATCTTTTTTAAAGAGACACTATATATATAACTTTGTTATGTACTTTGCATGTACCTACACCATTTACTTTGGTGTGCATTTACTCGATATACGTATTACTGAAAGTAAACAGGAAAGTGTATAAGTCGATAAAATGCGCCCTGGGGTCGCTCAAATACCACTTCGGTCCACATGTTACAATATTTACCGTAGGTACACTAACCCTTTCGGGACTAAATGTATTAAGGATATATTTTACTTTCCGTATAAGTAAACTAAATGACGTAAACATTCTGATGTGTAAATAATGACATCTCATTTTAATGGATGCCACAACAATTTTTATTATACTCGAATACATATAAATAAATCTGTCTGTAATTTCTAAATAACTGTGTTTCTCAAGTTCACTTAACAGTACGTATAATTATTTACACGATACCTAGCTGACTCCACGATACCTAGATTTACACGATACTTAGATTAGGTACTAGCTGACGCCGCGTGGATCAACCCTTGTGGTTCTCGTTTTCGTAAGAATACGGTGATAATATATAGCCTATAAGCCTTCCTCGATAAATGGCATATCTAACACTGAAAGAATTTTTCAAATCGGACCAATCGTCCCTGAGATTAGCGCGTTCAAACAAACAAACTCTTCAGTTCCATAATATTAGTTAGGTATACTCGTATGCATTTATGTAAATACGTCTAATTCCTATGTCTATCCGCATAATTAGGCTTCTCTCAAAGCAAAGCTTTCCATTTGGTACACAATAATTACGGAAACAATTCCGCCACGTACAAGTAATTAATACCTCCGCCCAAAGATACTTTTGCAAAGCCGGCAATTTTACGCCCTATCCTCACGCACGGGCGGGCCATCGGCGTTATCATGCAGGTACAATAGAGCAAACAACGGAATGAGAGACTGCCACAGCCAGACATATCACATTATATTAAGGCCAGCTCTTGCCTACCATAAGTAAGTCTGGTAGCCAATTATGTATGAATGTAGCAGATTTCAAGGGACCAGATGCTCAATTGTCGAAGTACAATGTCCAATTTTTTCGATATTTTTAACATTATACCGTTCAGTCGTCAGATAAGTAAACTTTAAGGCAACACTTTTCTAAAGAAAACGGTGTTTTTCCAAGGGTTGTCCCCAATCTATTTGACTGACGACGACGATATGATTTCTACTAATAAGCTGAAGAAAAAATATATGAAATACGCTGTATACTTGGAGTTTCTAACTCTATAATCTACTGTACTTACCTACCTATGAAACCCTCGTAAATTTAACATTAAGTTTTCGACTAATTTAGCCTCAATAGCTCAACGGTAAGAACGGTTGGATTCCCGCCCCTGTTGGTCTATTGTCGTAGTCACTCCTAATACAGTCTTTTCCGACTAGTGGAGTGAGAATGAGAATATTGGTTATATTTAAAAAGATATGGCAAATATTGTTGAAAAAAAAAATATCACCATTGTCTAATAACATTACGTGACATTTCAAAAGTGCTTGTAAATTAAGCCAAATAGAAATAAATGTATTTTAACTTGGACTTTGATTTAAGAGTAAAGACGGATGAATATTTAGCCTTCATAAAATAAAGCATGTCTGGGTATCGCAGACTCTTAGTCCACAGGTACAATAGAGCAAACAACAGTTTGCGGTGACGCGGCTCTTGTTTATCGTTCAACTCGACGCGCAGAATCTCTTAATCCTAAACAAATATCGGCACAACCCGCGCCCTCTATAAATTCTCTATCTACCCCCGCGGTGCAGGGATAGGGCCCTGGAAATCCATTTGTGTCAGTACAAGTTTATGAAAATTTAGAGATTAACTAACTCAAATAAACAATAATATAAAAAAATCAAATAATTTTCAAGTAAAACTGAAGCTAATCCATACAAGCGTTTTAATAAAAAAAATCAAAAGCCTTTAAAATCATCACTTATTGATTGATTTAGATAATAAAATAAATATTTATTTGTGATTTTTTTTGCTGTATCTCAGTCTGAAACGTAGAGGGTTTTTGTGAGATCTGGATGAAATTGTCTCTAGGATTGATTGGGATTTTCGCAGAAAACAGCATAATAAATCGATCATTCACATTTAATCAATTAAATATTTAAATCAATTTGATAAGGACTCGCAAACAAATCACTACAGTTTTCAAAAAGATAACGATACGTTGATTAAAATGCACTTACCCACCACACCTAGTTAGGAAAGTCTCTTGCTGCGTAACTAACCGATAATGGCAGGAAACGATAGCGTGAAACTGTGGCAATATGCCCGAATGGTCAGAATGAAAGCTGATTACTTGTAGGTGCGCTTTTAGTCCATTGTTAAGCGTTTATTAGTCACACTGCACCCCCTTGTTAGCGCATTCTAAATGGATATTATGTATTTGGTTATCTGTTAATGCAACAGATAATTTACTGTTGCGTGTCTATGCATTATTCTTATTTTTCACCAAGTTACTCTTACATCAATTTACTGTAATGGCAAAATGTGTCATAATAAAATTTTGCACCTAGATATTACCTGGGTGAAGCCAAAGAAAGTTTAGCGTTTATGTGCATTATTGAATTGTATTATGACACAAATACTAATACGAAAATACTAAACGATAATATTAGTAATAGTAATAAGTACCTAGAGTACCTACTGCCTTTTTAGGCAGTTTTTTTTTGTTAGAAATGTATTTATTACTTTTGAACATGACTCTGGGGTTTTCATTATTTACCGAAAATTAATTAAAAATGTTCAAGTAACATGTGTTCTATCTTTATAATTCTAAATTAATATTTTCGGAGTAAATAATATTTATTTTGTAAATATATCTGAAAATGTGCCCCTTAAACGCATCCTTATAATTATGACGTAGCCAAGTTTGACGTATTTGAAAATGCAAGGTAAATTTTGAATTATTTTGTAAACATAAAAAGTTTTTATTTTTTTGATAAAAAAATATTAGATATGCAATTCGGCTCTTCTTCAATTAGTTGAATGAAAATAAATACTCCCGAGCAACCTGTATAATTTGAATAATTCAATCAATCAATTTATTTGCAGAAAAAAGTGTAGTGTAGGTGATGCAAATGGTAAATGTATCTTGCCTATTTGGCATGCAAATTACTTACTACTCATACGTATTTCAAAGTTTAATGTGAATTTCAAATTATATCACATTTCTTAAATAATAAACTAATTAAAAAATCAGCAATGATCACGAGGCTTTCGAGGATGGGTGCTTAATAATTAGGAAGAGAAATGCACGACCACGCTTCTTGGCGATAATCATCCGTTGGCCTAAGTAAAAGGCGACACAAAACATTTTTTTTTTAGAAAACTAATTACATTTCATAAACAAAGCAGCTGGTTAGGTTGGTCAATATTAACCAGGTTTGTTTATGCTTGCACTACTAAAGTTAGACAAATTATTAGGAACTAGCAGACGCTCTTGATTTTTAAAGTAAGAAAAGATTATCTACCTATCCCCTCCACTTTAAAGTAATTTCTCATGAATCTCGCTATGATATTAAAAAATAATATAATGCACCTGGTAGTTCTAGAAATTAGCTCGTTTTTTTCTGCTATAAACATTAGTAATAGATAAATAGAAAATAGATAGATCTTCTCTCCCAAACTTATCTGTGCAAACCGCATAAAAATCCATTCATTCCAGATCCAGAGAATAACGTAAACGGATCAATCTGATCAAAATTTAAAAAAATATTCTGTTATAGTTACTCTTTCATCTAAAGTACAGATACTCGATTATTAATATTTTATTATAGAATAGGTATTTCATTATAAATACTGTATATGATAGGCAGGATTACCAGCAAAATCTCTGTATAACTTGCTTAAGGGTCTTACAGAATTTGGCTAGGCAAGGAGAACAACACGAACGGAGAAAGGAAAGGAAACGAAAATTCCTTGACAATCGATTAATACCCATTAATCGATTGTCAAGGAATTCCTTAACCCGACATCAATTGGTCACACGTACTAGACTTTGCTCGGAGGTTTTCTCTCTGCCACGCGATGGACCTGGCACCCGTACGCGTTGAATCCATGAATTGCTAAGATATTCGCCTCTCTCTATATCTACATTAGATCTTATTGAAACATTGACTTCATTGCGAGTGTTGAATGTGCAGCGTTACGCATAATTAACTATCACTAGTAGCGAAAAAAATAATAGTCATACAGGCACATCGCTCATGTCTTGCACCAAGGCTAATTATACACAGCGCTATCACAACGCGCAGTCGCTAATTTCCGCGGACCGCTCGCCTCTCGTCCGACAACTTCTAGACTGGGGACGTGATCACGGGACAGATACGGGGTGATTTATTTATTATCCGCCCCTTAAAACTTCGTCAGATTTATGAAAATTTTGTTATGGCGTATCACTTAATGCTATCAACTCGCACGGGCAGGTATGTACGAGTAGCAGGAAATTGATTTCGGTGAACCAGCATTTTTAATAAGTGACGTAATTTAACACCAATTTTTATAGTAGGTAATAGTTGATGACCAACCTAAGTAAGCGGAAAATTATCGCAGAGCACCACTTCGCAGGGTATACGTTTACAAATAGCTAATAAACGATTACCAATATAAATGAAAAAAAGAAACGAAATGTTTGGCCGATTTGGAAGTTGATTTCATTATTTACATACATTAAATAAAATTGATACAACATTTAACACCTTTCTAGGCCTCTACACGCTGATCACCAAAAACACTGAACCAGATCAATGCGATTTTTGCAAATACAACATATAGTATCATAACAGAAATATATAACTGACGTATCTTTTTAAACGTGCCAACTGAGTTAGAAAAATGTGATTCGATACTGATTCAATTAATTCAGGCGCAAAGACACTAAAGGTGAAGCTCAAGCGTCGTTAGTTAAACCAAAGGCAATAGAAAAATAAACTAACAAGGCGCTAGACGCTCTGCTGTGCGGTGTCAAAGAGACCGCACCGTCGCACTCTGAACGGTCGGCGTCATGGTACTTTGCAAACCAAACAGTTTGATCCCCGGTAAAAGGTATAAGTTTGTCAACGTAGCATCGGGGTGAATTGTTTTATGTCCACTTAATGGATCTTTCCGAATGAACAATAACTAATGGCTTCACTGTCTGTAGCAACGAAAATACGGATTTCCAATAAAAATAACTTTTACTGTGAGATTGGATCTTTATGCCAGACCTTGCTGAGGGAGTAACGTGCTTAATTTCTGTCTCCATGAGGCTTTTAATGAGGCACATAGCAAGAGGAATATTGATAAGGGATGAGGTGTTCACAGAAAGTCTCACACTAATATACTATTCAACTAAAAATCATTGAAAAAATAAACAAACCCTTGAAAAACCACTGTCTTCAGAAAATTAAGCTATAATTACGAATCTAGCTGACACAAACGTGCGAGTATATAATAAAACCAAATATCAGCAAGTCGAAAAGTTTTTCAACACAAAAATATCCCTTCCATTTTCTTTTCCGAGTTAATAGCAAACAAGGAAAAATAGCGATAGCGGGATACGAGTTGATAATCCTGGCAGACGTCGCAGGATATCCGGAGGCCGGCGCGACGGCCCGGACCGGTTATTCCGGTCGATTGCAATTTAGCAATCGGGATCGGAATAACACCTTTGACACCTCCTAGTGATAAAAAGGTTAACCGCCTTCAAATCTGTTAAGCAATTTCAGATAACAGAGTAAGGGTATTAGGCTCGGATGTTGTCCGAAACTTTGTGACATTTTCTTAATACCTATTACAAATGGGCAATTTTGTTTGGTAACCTGATCAACGTAATTTATGGCGGGTACGTTAGGTAACATCCGCGTAGGTAGGTACTTTTCATACTGAAAAATTTTGTAAAGTACTACAAGAATTATTCAGTATTCTATACATCAATAAGCCACGCAAATCGCTATAAAATAGTAAATTACTCAACCACATCCCCACTTTACTAAATACAGAAGCGAATTACTCGCCTGAGGAAACCATTACTTTTTAAATAGGTATAAATTATTAAGCTATTGCGTAGCTTTTATCGCGGACTTTGAGCGCAGCGACCGAATCAAGAAATTCCGTTACGAAAATAAACCTAACACCCAAGCCGCGCATCAAGTTAACACATTTCGACGTTTATCATATCGACTCAACTAGACAAGTGGCGTGAAACCAAAGGGCAAAACTTATTAAGCCAGAGTTCGATTCCAGCTCAACGTAAAGTAATTTTTTTTTTCTTTTTATTATTTTTTTTTTATTTTAATAGCTTTACCGCGGCAGTCCCCGAGGGCCACACGTATATTTTTTATTTAATATTTAAATGTTTTGTGAAAACTGAAAGAAGTATGTAGTTTATTTAATTATACAATTTAATCAGCTGCACACTGCTATGTCATTTGAACAGCGCTGGAAGAGCTCATTGTAAAAATAATGTTTCGTACTTCGATTTCGAAATAAACTGCAAAATAAATGAGTTACGGTGATTCGATTAACGTTAACGAGATTGGTGATTAAACGTAAAAGCGTATTAAAATAATGTTTTTTATCTGATTATAAAAAAGGAAAGGTGATAATGTAAGTGGTTACAGTTTACTTATGGATACTGCTGAGTCACTTTTTTAAATGCGGTATTTAAATTCGCCAACTAATCTCTTTCTGTAGTTATAATTTATAGATCAAGCGGATCGCCCACATGATGGTAATGCTAGCCACTCACCATCCGATAAGCTCACCCGCCTGCAGCGCTAACAGACATCCGATAAAACTGATCGTTTGTTGGTTACGATCGGCATGATGTCATGCACATCGCGACCAACACACGATCAGTTTTATCGGCTATCAAGCCGTAAGCGCTGCAGGCATGTGAGCTTACTTGATCATCAGTGGCTGACATAAAACAACCAGCGTCTATAAACAGAGATAAGTAACATCATCATCAACAAGCAGGGCATGCAATTGACCCTACAAAGTGATGCCCTGTATATAAGCCATGCTATGTCATATACCTAATGCGCCGGTGTTAAGCCTACTATACCATATATCCTTTTTCGCATGGCGGTAGAAATAACCATAAGTACAAGTATTTTCCCCCGCTCTCTTTCAGCTTTAAAATACTTGAAAGTTCTTAAATTAGGTAAGTACACTCAACTAGCAAGTAGCCATAAAAAGACAAGACACGGATGTCAAGTAATAATACGAGTTTATAAATCACAGACAATCAATTGATGAAGAACGTTCAAAGTTTGCAACCGATTTCGACTGTCGAATCACAATCGCACCGCGGGATTCCGATACTGCCGATCCCGGGAAGATTGTCCTCGCTGATTTGCTGGGACAATGGACGCCAGAGATCTCCGCGTTTATCCCGCACGCCAGCTGACATCTTTTGTATCGAAGCTGAAGTTATTTCTTTTAAAATTGAGGAAAACAAGTCTGCTCTACAGAGGATCTTTTATCTTTTCAGATATGGCTAGTCATTGTTGGAAAGAGATTATCTTTTAATACAGCAGGATGTATTTGTTGTTCTTCGTGATTACAGATCTTGCACAACTAGATTTTATTATCTTTCAACTTGCTGGCATTATGAACACGCGAAAATTTGAGATGGATGAATTATTCTTATAACTCTATTTAAAACTTTATTTTACAGTATATAGGTACATCGGTATATTCATATACCAGGGGGTTTGCTCGCGTTGATGTAAACAGTATTAATATAATCAATTAATTTGTGTCCCCTGTAATAGTACTCACCAGTAAAAGTAGAAACTTTACGTTATTTTCTGGATATATGACAAAGAAAAGAAAGAAAGAAAGAAAATAAGTTTATTGATTTTTATTTTCACAAACAGTACATCCTATCTTAGATATTATATGACTGTCTCTGAAACCAAACAGTGTGCCTAGTTGGAGTTTTCAATATTTTCATACTGTTACTATCACGTTGACGTAAACGCAAATTTATATGGAATTGAAACAGTTGTGCAGTAGTGCCACTAGAGACTGGCGCTGTTTCAATCCCTTAGAAATTTGCGTTTACGTAACGTGACAGTAACAGTATCAAACTGCCACTAGGCCCTCAGAAAGAAAGGTTTACCTACAGCTCAGCATTAGCCGTTCATCTCAAAAAAGCAATGCCCAGTGCTGATTACAAAAAGTACTGATTATAGTATGAATAGCTAAGGCGCGATATTGTAACAATCTGACACTCGCATTTATATCAGTAGGGACAATGTCATTATCAACATCATCATCAAAATCAGTCGAAGGACATCCACTGCTGGGCTTAGCCACCTTGTATGGACATCAAACACCAAAGACTATCGGACAATAAAATACGCTTTCTATATTAATGAGGTAAAACTAAGTCTGGAAATGTATTCGCCTGGCGAGTATCGCGGCGTGGAGCCAAATAATCTTTTATTTGTCGCTCGCACGTCCCGCGCCGCCTCGCAGAGATTCGCAAAAACGACTGCATCTCACGCATCTCCAACTCGCGACGAATGACTCCACGGCATTTATTATTCAGCGAAATTCCCCTTTTTCACTACGGCGCAGAACGACGCCCCGGAGATAGTAAAAAACTAGAATTGAACTAGCTCATTTGAAAGTGAGATTGGGTAGTGTAATAAATATTAAGCTACTAATATTAAACTACTCATGAAATCTTAAGTAAATTTTATATCATTTCAAAATCAATAATAATCAGTTCAGAGAAAATAAAAGTAAAACTAATTTCATGTAAAAAAAGAAGATGAAAAATAAGAATCCTTTAATGACACAAAATAATTTTGACTCTCATTTATTTATTACTTCTTTTTTTAATTTTTAACTATGTCAATATAAATATAAAATACAAAACACTATTAAAAATTAAATCAACCCTCCCGCTGCGGGACATTTGAGTGCCCAAGCAACCGGTGGTCAGGGCTCCAGAGTGAGGAACCTCCTCACAATACGCGCCGTCTTAAGAATCACTGCCTTTTGTATCCGACTCTACATCCAACGGTTAAGCGAAAGCTTCTTAAGGTGTTGGTCGAAGCTTTTCGCTATAAGATCATTGACTGAAACAACTATCGGAACAATAATAGTTGACTCAACATTCATACACAAAATATTATTATATCCTTATTTTTTCGGAAAACCAACAGTTGATGAGTAAATTTCTTTAGTCCAAGTTATTACATTTTTAAGCACATTGTCAGTAAATGCTCAGATTTTTACGACGTTCTCAAATTTGTTTTAAACTATTAAAATTAACTTTAAACGCGGTCAAAGTATTAGCATCGCCTCTGATGTTGGACCATCAGGTAACACGCATCAGCTTTATGTATAACACTGCGATTTCGCTATCTGGATATTTTTCATTTATTCTATGTATAATCTATATATATATATATAAAAGAAAGTTGGGTTTGTTACAACACTTATAACTCCGACCGATTTTCATGGGTTTTGATTCGTTGGATTTGTTTCCGCCAAGAATAGCAGAATACATCTATATACATCATAAAAAGTATGAAAACTCGACGAATAAATAATTATGAAAGATGAATAATTTTCCATAAATGTTACATTGTTTAGTACCTGTCATACATTTGTTGTCCATCCTGTCAGATACTGTTTAAGTAATGATTGACTTTTATATGTGCGTTCAGAAATACTGAGAAATGATTAACATTTACGCGTGCGTTCATAAATTGATTTTGTGTAAATTAAAGTTTCTATTTCGGAAAACAATTTCTTAGATTTATTCTCTAAGTTAACAAAGCGTAAATGTTTTTTTATGTTGTCTATGATTTGAGGAGTAGGGTAGGGGTAGAATAGGGGTAGGGTAGGAGTAGGGTAGTGTAGTGTAGGGATAGGGAAGAAGTGCACATAAGTCAAAGCGAAGCTTGACCAGGTCTGCTAGTTGAAATTAAATTATTCATATTTCGTGTATACGTTGGTTTGGGATAAGTGTACAGCTCGTGCGGATTAAGTTGATACCTGGCTCGAATGATATTTGTATTGTGTTTGTTTGGTTGTGTTCGGTAGCGAGGTGTCACGTTAATCCGTACGAGTTATATAAAACGTGTTGTGATTTGCAAACAATAGCATGTTGACCGCTGTGTTTCTGTCGCTGCATTCCCTAAATGCCAAATATATGACGTCGATTGGACACGGGTCAGTTTTTTGAAATCCGACTGGCTGTTTCATTAAAACTTTGAGGTCATGACATCATCATCACAAAGTTGTTGAATTTAATATATCGACTCCTATGAATACAGTATACGGAAATAGTTATGTAATTAAAATATACGCTAAACATTTTATATTAAATAGATGGAATTTAACTGCTGAAAATTAATAATTGATAGTTACGAAACCTGTTCAAGCGTATTTTTTAAATATAATAATAATTAATAATAAGATTTAAAAGAAAATACAATATCCAAATGATGGAAACATATCTGAATTTAATTTAAAATTACTTTATCTTGATAATCCAAAGCTGAACCAAACCAAACATCCTCGTGAAAAAAACTTTATTTCAGCTCTAGCAATAACAATTATTGCCGTGATATCCCAGTGGATATGACCTCTGCCTCCAATTCTGTGTAGGTTCGAATCCGGCCCGGGGCACGCACCTCCAACTTTTTAGTTATGTGCATTTTAAGAAATTAAATAGGTACCTCAAACGGTGAAGGAATCCTGAGAAAACCTGCATACCTAAGAATTTTCTTAAATCTCTGCGTGTGTAAAGTCTGCCAATCCGCAGTCCGCATTGGGCCAGGGTGGTGGACTGTTTGGCCTAACGCCTCTAATTCGACTCGAGCTCAGCAGTGAGCCGATTATGGGTTGATAATGATGAATAACAATAATTATTACTTTTGATATTATCAAACGTCACTAAAACGCGTCTCGTCAGGTGTGTGCCGAGCCTTAGAAGCTATATATTTAAACACTTAAGTTCCCTATTGTAGTACGAACAATAATTTGCAAACGAAGCTCATAAGCACCTTAAGACGCGGCGGGGATCAAATACCGGTGGTTGAGACGCATTATGCTTTCACGTGTAATCCTATCCCTTCAGTTGGATTACTATCGTTGGCCTACCTTAAGCGCCTTCAGCTCATTCTGACATCGCATTTGTAGGCAGAATGTTATATTTACGAGTATATTAATGTTGTTATGGGAATATCATAATCTTTCAATTTATGTCTATTATAAGAGCTGGAATGTGCTGCATCCTTGTGCAATCAATGGAAGAAATCCAACCTATCCGTGTTTGCATCTAAGCTTGCTTTTTAAACAACTAAAGGCGAATTTATATTTGGCTGACGTGACGCTACGTGTCGTGTCATGACGTGATAGCAAGTGTTTACATTGACGTATCGTATATGATGCATCAGGACAATGTTTTGAATCAATACAGCCGTAGGTCTTGAAGAGGTCAAACGTCAATGTCACAACACAGCCACGCGCGCACATTAATCTGACGTGTCGTGATAGCGTCGTTTCAGCTCTCCGCAACCCGCCGCTCTGTCGCGAACCGGGATCGGGTATGATGCGACACATCAGAAACCATCACGACATATCACAACACATAAGTGTACCTAAACGTTGACATACAAAATGTATGATACTGATTCTAATCTGATGCATCACGACACGACACGACAAACATAATTCCCCCTCATCATAGCCTACAGCTAATCAGGACTTAAATTTAATTGGGAAAATATTGTTAATCTGTAATAAATAAACCGCTCATCATTATGTTATTAGGACAGCCATTGTCGATATGGTATACGCCAATCGTTACGGGTATAATTGCTAGATATAGGGGTATTGCTAAGATTATTATTAACGTCTTAAGTAACGAATCAATATTTATATTGATAGTCATGAGTTAGTAATTTACAAGCTGCGGTTACAGAAAGAGCTTGGTACTCCCTTGGATGAAATATGTCTTAAGGTCCCTGCTTCATTTTGAGTTTCTCCTAGTCTTTATTTATAATTTCGACTACTATAAAAATATATAAAAGCACTAAAATCTGGTGTTTAATATGAGCTATTCTATATTTTCATTACTTCTTTAATAACTTACAACATCACACAGTAAATATATTTAGAATTAGGCTAATGAAAGTAAAGACTGAAATCGCCCAGCAAAAGCAAAAAAATATCTAGGTATTAATCTTTATTAAAAAAAAGTTTATGTGTGAAAACATTACTACATATTGAAAAAAAAAACTTAAATTACAATTATCAAACATGAGTTATTTAAATATTTGCACTATTGTTTCGGGAACAACCTCCATTTTGTTTTAAATTTGCCGGTCGATTTCAATTTCTACTTTCACTAGCCAAACTCTAGCGTTTACATGAATATAGTGTGGTTATAAAATAAATTAATTTATTTTCAATCTATTCCATAGAATGTATGTACATAAATTAAACCAGCATTTCTATTAGCGTCAACCACTCTATTGTACATAGGCAATGGGCACACAATTCGGTCAACAATTAGGTTAATTAAATAGAGAATGCTGTCCCATTTCTATTGTGAAATAAATGTGCAAGGGAAATTACAGACCAGAATTACAATTAATTATAGCATTTACGCGCCTTTAATTAAAATATTGAAATTCAGCACAGCCCTACCAGCGTGCACGCTCTCATGTTAAATGCACTATTTTCTCTCGCAGACCTCGTCGCGAGTTCATTATTTCACAAAACGATATATTTTTAATGAACCCAACTGCGAAAGTGAGCACTGTTAGATTATTATACTTAAAATAATGGCCATCGCTTTTAACAGTTCTTATAGAGAAAAGTTATTTTTTGCTTTTTTCATTTTCATCAATTTGTTCTCTAACTCTTTTATTTCCTACTGTTTAATAAATATATTTTTTTAATTCAGTCGCCTTATGGGATTATTATTTGCCTGATGTGGTGAGTCTTATCTATATACAGGGTGCTGGGGAGTATTTCCCATAACTCTGGAGTTATATTTATTATCGAAAATTAATTAAACATGTGTTCTAAAATTAATATTTTCGGGGTAGACAATATTTCTTTGGTAAATTGATCTTAAAATGTGTCCCTTATACGCATCCTTATAATTATGACATAGCCAAGTTTTACCTATTTCAAAATGCAAGGATAGATAAAGGCGTGTGTTACATGGATAGTCGGAATTATTTGAATTACTTTGTATGAAAACATAAAAAGGATTAATTTTTTTGTTAAAAAAATATTATTTATGCAGTTCGGCTCCCATAAGTGGACTCGTCAACACCTTTTTATGGCAAATACACCCGAGCGCCCTGTATAATAAATATTTATATGTCTTATTGGTATTAGTTTTATTTTTATTTTTAGGGGAATTATATGTTTCAGGAGAATAAAAAATTGTAGAAAATGTATAACTTTCCCATTCAGCGATATAACTACTATGAGGAGAGTAAAAGTTATATAAATAGTTACTAATCGTGATCTATGCTATTGACAACTGAACTGTATAATTAAAGTAGACGCACTGGAGAGGTAATTCTGTTGTTCTCTAGTGTTTTTCTACCAGTTCCATTTCAGTTTTCTACCAGTTCCTGGTAGAAAAATACAACAACATTACGTTGTATCCAGTGTATCCAGGTTCTTCGTGTAATTTGTTAAACGGCACTAGGTCGCTATATCAACGCCCCCGACTGCTGCATCTAATCCCGGCCACGATCAAGTGCTCATTAACGAGATTTATAGATGAAACATAGACTGCGACGACGCGCCGAGCTAGGTAACGTCTTATTTACGATGGTCAGATTTGGAAGATAGCCCGCACCTTATGGGGAAAAAACTATGAAACTCCTTCTAGGCGTCACAAGTAACCTAGTATTACTGAGGTAACCAATTATTATTAAAATTTAATAATGGAGTATCCTACTAATATTATAAACGCGAAAGTTTGTATGGATGTTTGGATGTTTGTTACTCTTTAACGCCGCTACTACTGAAGCGATTTGGCTGAAATTTGGAATCAAAATAGATTTTACTCTGGATTAATCCCGAAGAAAATGATTACATTTGGATGTCATCCGGTGCCTATTGACAACCCTTTGTGAATATCATGCTATAAGTAGATGATATTTGAGACTGGGCTGTCAAATTTTCAGCTTTTGTAACAAATAAATAACGAAGGTCTGGTCATCATAGGTCCTCAATCTAATACCTAAACAGGATAAATGTACTGTACGTCAATACGACAAGTAAGCGTATCGTTTCGCACATAGCCATCGTTTTCAATATACAATTTTATAGATAGACCATTATTTAAATTTTATATTGTACGTTAACGATAACTATTGCTAAGTAATGATAATAATAACTTAGATTCATTATAGCGGCGGCTCGTACGATAAGAGAAACAATGTATCGATATAGCGAGTTCCCGAACGGCAAGGAACCATTATAACTAACAAAAGCGAAGAAGAATAATCTGTACCGCACGTGAGATTCAGAAACTCCATATAGCAGGCAGCGTATCGGCGAGTTCGTGCGAACCGAGCCATGCGGCCGTATCGACTCGCCTGTAATCCGATAATAATGAATAGAAAATAGTAAGAGCATGCTCCAGTTGAGAGTTCCTAGAACAACTGGGGGCACGAGAGTTTTATCGCGAGGCATAATTTGGCCTTGGCGTCACGCGCTGTCCGCTCGAATTTATCGTAAAACTCGATAGTTCCCTCGGGTATTGTGAAGAAATTCACAATAACCCAAGACTCGGTTGTAATCGGAAATCTATGAGCGTGCCATAAAAATGCCGCAGTAGCGAATAATTCAAACGAGCTGCACTCGGTACGGTGGAATGTGTTCCTAATTTATAGATATTCCACCTTATTATGCACTTGGAATGTGGAAACTCCGCTACCTACATTTTCATTTTATGCCTAAGAAGTTTAATGTTATTATTTAGTTAGAATGAAATATTAAATTTATTAGTCAATAAAATTAATTGAAATAAAAACCGATTCATTTACTATAGAACGACAGAACCGATATTTCAAAAATCAAAAAATCTAAATCAAAAATCATTTATTTCAAGTAGGGTCAGTTTATAAGCACTTTTGACACGTCAGTTGACTATTTGTAAAGATTCTACCACCGGTTCGGAAGGCAGGTTCTGCTGAGAAGAAACCGGCAAGAAACTCAACAGTTGCTCTTTTAAAAAAAATCATACAATAATATTATAATTACAATTGATGACAACATTACAATTTCTTATGGTTTTACTTCCTGTGTGACGGTGGAAGCTGATCCAACGGCCTCCAAGCAACTTTAACATTAAGGAACTCATCAATGGTGTAGTAACCTCGACTATTTATGATTTTTAGTGTTTAATTCACAAACCATATAATAATTATAAATAGCGCCGTTAGGTGGCATGACGAGCGGGTTATATTTTGATATATTGTTTTATTTTCAAATTATATCTACATTCTACATGTTAAAATAATAATCGTGTATGAAGAAGAGTCATGTAACCTCAAATATTTTTGTATTTGCCACATTAGTGAACTAGAAATAAAAACTGCTGAACAGAGAGAATAAAATAATTCGCATCTATCGCTTTAAAAAACTCAGTGAAAAGTGTCAAAGAGTCTCGGCAAAGTGTAGGTAGATAAATAAATGTTGAGAACTGATTCCTAGATCCGAATGTGTGGAGTACATGAAGAAACCGCTCTTTGCGGTTAAATGTGACATGAAGTATTTCGAAGGATACAACTTTTACGCCCCGATCACGTATTTTAGTTTGAAATTCGAAAACGTAAATTCAGCGTCTGAATATAAAAATTCAAGAGGCGATGTGTGCAAGTGAAGGGGTGACTGCGGATACCGGATATAAGGATGCGGTCATAGTGTGAGCGGTTTGCAAATTGCACTATATTTCTCCAGCAATAAAAACTTTAAAAAAATGTTTGTAAGCGAAAGGTGTTGAGAGCTGTAACATCTATGCTCATTTATTAGCACACTTACAGATAAATTTATGATAGCAATGTTGTATTCAGAAAAAAATTACATTAAATGACAAAAATATGCGGCAGGTAGCTATTTTGAATAGTTACGTTGTCACCCTAGAAATGAAATTAAACCACCTGATTATTTTACATACTAAGGCAATTTCGAAATAAAATAAGCAAAGATAATTTAAATTTAATTAAACTTCAGAATAATAAATAATTCTTAAGTAGACATTAAGTAAATAAATTTTTGCGAAAATTTTTAATAGTACAAAACCTCTATCTGGCGAAATACAGCGTAAATAAATGTAGGTTATACCTATTTGTTCCCAGAAACTATTGATATAACCCGGAAATTTAAATTTTTGACTTTACTTCAACGCCAGCCAAACATAAGTTAGTTTATCAATACTTTCAAACTCTTATTTAACATCAGTAGAATAGTCAATACTTTAGCTAAATTTATAACAGTATGCCGCGGCTCGCCAGATATACTCCGCCCTTTAATCATAATCCCCGCTCACAAACCGCCAAGTCCTTATACAACCACGTCGCCACTCGCTGTCAGCTACCCGCCGATTTACTGAAAATTGACGTTTCACACACCGACAAAGATCTCGACTCTATCGATAATACTCTATCTATTTTTATTCGACTGGCAGAATTTAGTTTTCCTAGTTATATATTCGTAGTAACTTCTTTATGGTGCATCCAGGAAAATCGCATTTATAATCACCGTCAAAGATTAAGATAACATAAACATGCTGATGCTGCTGATTTGACAAAATCATCAACTGTCAAAAACTCGAAATTTCCCTGAACACAGACCAACAAAATAGTAGAGAACTAACGCTACGTCCTTATAGAGCTTCGGGCATCTTTAAGCCTGGACTCTAACCGTCTCTAATACACCTATAGGGAAGCTTTAATAAAACAACTTATAAAGTTTTCTTAATTCATAACGCCAAACTTAGCACCTCACAAACACATATTAATTTTTATCACAAAAATACTCGAACAACAACAACAGTAAAATATTTCTTGATACATGGAACCAAATTGGCCCATGGAGCCGCAGTTTCAAAAAAAAACTGTGAATTATTTCATCGTGGCTAGTTGTCTCGACTGGTGACAAAAGGGCTGGCTCATTTTTTGCACAGATGATCAGCCTGGCTATCCAACGTGGAAATGCAGCCACTTTCTTGCCATCATTCCACGTGGGCATATGTAAGGTTATTAGGTTGAGTTATTTTAAGTTTCTTATTAAATTATTTCTCAATAAACCAAATTTTATATAATTTACTATCTAAAGGTTGCTTTAATACCGGTAAGCCGAGTTAAAGAATTCGTCTTCATTTAATGCCCTCTCCAGAAAAAATTTGACGACCCGCTCGCCGGGGACTTTTAATCGGACCATAAAACTCTTTACCGATACCAATTGATTTTTTATAATCCAACGGAAACAAGGGTACCCTCGACGGCCTTACGACCAATCGATTCCCTATATTAGGCTTCCGTTAGAAAACAAACCGGGCCCGAGGAATCTTTTGTTCCATTGTGGCCCGCCCTTTGTTCTACGGTCGCGGATAAATTATTTTCCTTCGATCGTTCTTAGCTCCAATCTCGTTCCATTTCGCCCGTATTAGTTCCAGTGAATGCGTAACAATTACTGCTTTTATATCTCGGATGACGCGAAAATTATCCTGTCTGTCCTATAATTTTACGCCTCAATATTATTTTGTTCGGTTATAAAAGGCCGCGAGAAATTATCCGAATAACAGTGGTTCTGAATGCTGATTGATAGTTCTAACTAGACTTTCTTATAAATAATTAAATGTCTTATTCTTTATAATATTTAAACTGTATTACGGCACAGTCGTTCGATAGTTCTAGTTTGTCGTTAGCATAATTTTAATCACACTAATATTATTTTGTTTGTAAGTTTGTGTGTAAGTGTTTGTTCGTCCTTTGCGATGCGGCCACTGAAGCGATTTGGATAAAATTTAGAATAGAAATAGATTTTACTTTGGATTAACACCTAGGCTACTTTTCATCCTGAAAAAGTTTATGGTTCCCGCGGGATATGTGGATAACTGAATTTACTTTACAACGCGGAATACGCCAAAATACAAACTCAGCATCAGATATGTTTCATTAAGTTTTAACTCTTCAAATATAACGTACCAAAGTATACATAAAAAGATCTCGGCAAATTACAAAAGGATCACGGTTTAAAGTATCTAGTTAATAGCATACGCCCTGTGGTGGCAAACAACCATAAAAAAAGTATAGAACAACGGGAAGATGGGATGTAAAAACATACACTGTGTAAAAACTCACAGCAAATTACGCATAAAAAGTAGAAGTTAATTATATTGCCCGAACATAAACGAGACATTCCATTTAAAGGTTTATGACTTTTTTTAATTCATGATACAATTCTTTATGCGTTCACCATGAGGTCGGGTGAAAAATTTTAAAGGATACTTTCATTAGCGTATATCATAAAACACACATAAATATGAGTGATTAAGGTAGACAACGTAGCGGGGGGCAGTGAGCAATGTCAAAAGGAATTACTGTTTTACGATGAGATGCAAACACTGCGCTAAGAGATGTGCCTGAATGTTGCACATAAGTGGCCAGACGGCGAATGTTGTCGCCGTTTTATGTCAGGGCGCCATAAATTATCAAAAGTTATGGTTTTATAGTATTTTGTTGTTTCGCCAATAACCCTGTATCTGCAATGAACATTAGAGGCTTGGAGTGTGCCAAATTGTATTCATGCATAGTCAAATAGGTTTTCTGCTAATAGGTAAAAAACTAATTAAAGTCTAAGCACAAATTTTTTTAATAGATAACAAAAACTGCATCATCATCATTATCAACTGCTGGACTTACACTGTATGTCATCGGCCTGTTTTAAGGACGTCTCCTGGATGATGTTATAAAGCGGGCCACTTGATGTCATGCCAGGTCGCCATTTCAGCACCTTAGGACGCCAATGTCTATCGGCTTTTTAAACTGTGTGCCCCGCCCATTGTCATTTCGTCAGTTAGTGTAAGTGACTAAAATTGCATAAGACTGAAAGAAACAACAATTTTAGTTGTAATTCAAGTATTGTTATAAAAATACGATTGTCAATTAATTTGCTTTCACCAACTACTACAAACAATCCTCGAAGTCGAGATACAGAAAAAAAGATAGTTTTATTTACACAGAAAAAAAATCTATACTAATATTATAAAGCAGAAGAGTTTGTTTGTTTGTTTGTTTGTTTGTTTGATTGAACGCGCTAATCTCAGGAACTACTGGTCCGATTTGAAAAATTCTTTCAGTGTTAGATAGCCCATGTATTGAGGAAGGCTATATATATTATCTGTATTCCTACGGGAACGGGAACCACGCGGGTAAAACCGCGCGGCGTCAGCTAGTTAAATATAAAAAAACAAGACGGTCATCCGGCAATATTTCTTTTGATAATTTTATTAAAGCTAGAGGAGGTGCAGGCCGAAGCTAGTAGAACAATTAACAATATTATTCCCCCAAAATATTAAAATACGCGTAGAGAATAATGACAGTCTCACATACGCCGGTTACTATTATAGTTAAAATTTTAATAGCATGCGGGTTACGTTTGGTTAACTGTAAAATACTAGTTTATGTGTAGTTAATTGTAAAATACTGTAATAATTATGAATAGCGAGTAAGTACTTTGAAGATCGAAATTTAAATTACCTACCATAACAATACCGTTTACAATTACTACTTATTCCGTTAGTTATTACTTATGTTCCTGCGTTTCTAAACGATATTAAAAACACAAAATTTATGTTCTCCTCTAATAAAATTTTGTCGTTACTATTTTCGTCTAAGGAACAAAGTTACGCAGTTGCTGAATTATGTGTTGACGTACTCGTAGGAGAGTAATAATAATGGTTGACACTCTAGATTGCCGATGGACGTTGGGGTCCCAAGGTGCTGGAATAGCGACTCCCCACCAGGTGGACTGACGATACAAAGCGAATCGCAGGGATTCGCTGTATGCGGCTCAGGATCATGATGTTTGGAAGTCCTTACAAAACGCCTATGTCCTGCAAAGGACGTTTATCGAGTGATAAGATGATGACGATGATGATGATGATCATGATGATGATGATGATGATGATGATGATGATGATGATGATGATGATGATGATGATGATGATGATGAAATCATGAAACAGCTGGAGAACTACAGTTCTGGAATATCCAAGATAATAATTCTATACGCTTACTGAGCAAAACTGGCATCACAGAAAGCATACGTTTTGGACACACTCAAACTAATCAGGGAGCTTGACGGCCTCCTCCTTTCATCCTCCTACTAACAAGTTAGCCCGCTTCCATCTTAGATTGCATCATCACTTACCATCAGGTGAGATTATAGTCATGGGCTGAATTGTAAACAAAAATAATAAAAAAGAGCTACTAGGAGGACACCGGTTTCTTCTGTAATTTCAATCCCCCGGTCTTAAACTAGAAAGTGAAATTTAGATTTTAACGGCCAACAGTGAAGTAGATACTCAAAACGCAAACGACACTGCAAATGAAATAGACCACACAACTCGCTATCATCATTGAAATAAAAGTTTACGACTTCAAATTACAGTTCAAAACGTACAACAGTAACAAAAGGCGAGTAATAGCTCACTAACTTTATGAATACGGGGGGAACAGTTTAGATACCGCCACGGACAACTAAAGACTACTGACAAAGACAATAAAGACATATTTCAACCCGTACAGCGGACTCAATCTTAGAGTAATTACCACGATAAAAGGTGCCGGACACGACACGATCAATCGCCGCCACTTCTCGCGATAACGCGGCCGCCGTCTCCGGCCGACCGCCGACCGCCGCGCCGCCCGCCCGTGATTGATGTCGTCACTCGCTTATGAGTTCCACTAGAGAAACATTATGCTCCGAGAGCGGGTGGAAAAGTTTAAATCTATAATATACTAGCGGACGCCCGCGACTTCGTCCGCGTGGAATTCAGTTTTTCACAAATCCCGCGGAAACCATGGATTTTTTCGACATGAAAAGTAGCCTATGTGTCAATCCAGGATAAAATCTATTTCCATTCCAAATTTCAGCCAAATTGCTTCAGTAGCCGCAGCGTAAAAGAGTAACAAACATACTTACACACTTATACACAAACTTTCGCCTTTATAATATTAGTGTGAAAAATTAATCGCAAAATGCGTTGGTAAGCGCATAACTCAACAACGTCGGGATCAATTTGGCCAATTCTTTTTTTAAATGTTCGTTGAAGTTCTAGGATGGTTTTTACGGCGAGAAAAATTTAAAAAGACTAATAATAAATTAATACTCTCATACAAACGATTCGTAATAATTTGAATTTTAATATGTATAGATCATGGTATCATTTTTTATGCAAATAGGTTCACGTTTGACCTTGATTTAACCTGATGGTAAGTGTAGATACAGTCTAAAATGTGGCGCGTTTGCCTTGAAGGTGCCTACTCACTCTCGTTTTGAAGATACCCAAGTTATAAGATTTTGCGTGCGTATGAGAAAAGAAGACGCAAAGCGTTTTGTATGAGTCCTAGGATATCTACAAAATAGGGATGAAAGCCCATCCGATGTCTTGCGGTGTGATGGTAAAAAGAATAAGTTTGTGTGTATTGAATAATTCAAAGCGAAGCTTGACTGGATCCGCGAGTAGTTAAATAACACAAAAAGTCTAAGCTAATCAATACCTGCGTTTCCATATTCTATAAAATAGTATAAATATATAGCACTAGAACGTATAGCATAAATGTAAAAGTCAAAGTTAATCAGTACGTTTCCATACTCTATAAAACAGTATAAAGTTTTTTAAAAACTTGAGTTTATAGCACCTTGCCAAATTATTCCACTAGCACTTCGACTATTATAAGTTCAAGTAGAAAAACATTAACAAAACCACCGCTAATGGAAAACGTTATCCATCAACCCGAAAATTAAGACGTAAAACTAAACTAACCACTAACTGGTCCGTAATCTTTATCTAAATTACGACACCATTTTTTATGGAAACAATTACCTAGTGAGGTAACATAACTAACATCGCAGGGTCATCGTAGCATTATTTTATACGATGCATTCGTACATTTTTAAATGCACTCTAAAATTATAATACTTGTAAAAGAATTTTAGTTCACTAGTTTAGATATCTTTACATCGATTAAATAATAAATATAAAAACTTTTTAATATTTTTAATTACATAGCAAGCGTTTAGGTGGAGAGACAATTAGATTTCATTGTTGAAACAGGAAAGTTGATAAAGCTTACTCAGTAACGATATTTTTATAACTCGCACGTTAGAGAATTGCCGTGCGGGTACTAGAATTTTTTATATTATTTTATGTATTTTACGGGCAAACGAGCAAGCAAGCGCCGTCTGTCTATAACTGCAACACCAAAAGGCGTCTTCGATGCGTTCTTGGTGATTTATCCGTCGCTTTCGTAACCACAATTTTTTTTTTATTCTTTACAAGTTAGCCCTTGACTACAATCTCACCTGATGGTAGGTGATGATGCAGTGTAAGATGGAAGCGGGCTACCTTGTTAGCCGAAGCCTACCACCAGCCAAATTAAGAAAATCTCAATCTGCCCAGCCGGGGATCGAACCCAGGACCTCCGTCTTGTAAATCCACCACGCATACCACTGCGCCACAGGGGCCGTCAAAATCCTAGCTAAGTAGGAAAACTGTATATGGAAGCTGTTACCACAGTTTGCAGGTTTGTGGCAGGGAGAATACCAGTGGTAAGATACATAGAAATAATTCAGTCACTCAGCCCGGACTAGAGAAAATGATCATTATGTACTTCCGTGCATCGGAGAGCACGTCAAACCCTAAGGTCCCAATCATCCTAACTAACAGCTGATAGTATTGTTATTATCGCTCTACCCGCATTGTAGCAATGTGGTGGAATACTATCAAGAAAATCCAATGTAGGTACAAAACCACGACTTTTTGTGTTATTTATGATTGCGCTTGAATGCAATCATACATGAGGGTAAGCGATGATGCAGCTTACAGTGGAATGCTTAATAATAGTGGCGTATTAGAGTAAAAGATTTAATAGAATATAAATTATTATTCAGCACAAAGCATACCATGTTTTACTTGAAATTAGCACTTAATTGTAATTATACTAACCATGTAACGTCAATGGAGTATAATAGGTACATTCTAGGGACACGCAAGTGACAACCTTATTCAACCGCAAACTGACGTACGGTACGGCCGAGCAGAGAGGGGGAGTTCAAAGTGAAACGAAAGTCCTCGCCCAGAGAAGCGTTAATCGGAATAATTAGCGCGGCGCCCCGATATCAGAGGCTCCTTGACGCTACAATGGCTGTTGAGTTGGAGTGTTATACTGCGGGATCGGAAGCGACGTTTAACTTGTGAACTGTGCGAACTTTTGACATTGGTTACATCGATTATGTTTTAATGATCATTGAAGGCGAAAATATGAACCGAACATCAGCATAAGGGTGCTTTTCTACCTGTGATGTGCTATGTAGCTATGCTACGAAGATGTGAAATGTACGGTACGAAAAAATGTGACCGTTTTCACCGATGCTAAGCAATGTAGCTGTGCGAGGAAGATGCGCCGCCGCAATGAAACTGCGCGAGAATGTGATGTATCGATAGCAGGCATAGCAAGCATCCACAGCATGCATCTACAGCACGCATCCTTCTATATAAAAAACATATCTAAGTTGAATCCGTTTCCACCAGTGCTAAGCTAATGATTGGTGGCAAACGCATCCATAGCACCGTAGCATCGCACATAACTGGTGGAAAAGCACCCTTACGCTGTGTTTGTGGCCGTTAATAACAATATAACAATTGTTGTTTGTTAATCAAGCCGTGTGTTATATGAATTATTAATATCGCTTGATTTATATGTCTGGCTGGAGTGCAAGTTTGACAATAAAAGTATTTATTACTTTAGCTCCATTTTAAGATCTACCAGTTCAATCAATCCATACTACTCCTAAGCGGCTTTTAATCATCTTAATATCGGAAAGAATAATTGTAACAACTTTTTTAGTAGGGCATAAAGATTACTTTTATTTAGATTAGACTAGAGACTTAACTAAATGAATGATGAATTGATGTACCTAAAGTAATTATTATGGTGAGATACATTCACCAATATAAATGTATCAGTATCATAATATAGTCGTACATAACGTAAAAACATAAGGCACGTAAGGATTTCTATTGTAGACACGTATTTCGATTCCATTTTTTCCGATACAAAAAAATAACAGCATGTCCATTGTCCAATCAATTGAATAAATACGAAGGTTAAGAACAATCCCATTAAATATGTACGACTAACAAAAATGTCTAGTGTTTGTGACGTATGTGCGGAGATCATTTTACACTCGACCGAATTTCAATTTTCTGCCAACGATGCCTGAATGGTTGTTTGACCGGGATATTATCAAAAGATCGCTTTGTTGTCCCTTTTTATAGTTTTAGTAGCTGACGCCGCGCGGTTTTACCCGCGTGGTTCCCGTTCCTGTGAGAATACGGAGATAATATATAGCTTAAAACCTTCCTCGATTAATGGGCTTTTTAACACTGAAAGAATTTTTCAAATCGGACCAGTAGTTCTTCAGATTAGCGCGTTCAACCAAACAAACTCTTCAGCTTTATAATATTAGTATAGATGAACTGTTGTTCGCGACTGTAGCTTGGCAAGTTCGTTCGTAACACTCTCGATGATCCGCGCGGGCCGGTGATCGTGTAGCGATGAATGAAAAAGATATTATTATAAAAACAAAAAACCTGACTGCTTAAGCATAATGAACTGAAAAGAGAAAAACAAGTATCACAACATCTATATAAAGTTCTGACTAAATTCTTTATGTTGCCGCATGCGGTGACAAACATTGGTATTTCATTCTTTGTCCGCAAGAAAGTATTATTTGTTGTTCCCCCCTGTCGCCCGCATATCATGGCAGAGTCATTAACTAACTTGCCAGACTACAGGTTTACGATTTTTAGGATTCCGTACTTCAAAAACAAAAAATAGAACCCTTACGAATTGAAATGGGCATTAGGTCAATAAGTGCACTGCAATCACAAATCACAAACTTCTGTATTCACTTCAGTGGAAAATTGTTGAAGTGAAGAAATTAAAAACTTTCCGAGCATTTTCGAAAGCAAATTGTCATTAAAAGTTGTAAGGCTTAAAACATTTCGCATTACAGCATTCTTGATCCTGAGGCAAATTGCGTTTGAACGGTGAGTCGGTGAGGCAACCCGAGTGCTTTCTCAAGGAATCTCGTTACGACCCCGTGATTTAACTGTCTTGACACTTGCAATATTTTTTCCCTTTGTGCCCGCAGCTTTGTGTGCAAATTTTGTTTTTACAAAATTAGTCGTTGGTTGGATAATGTAATCAAAATTTTTATCATCACTGCAAGTTTAAGTCATTTTGAAGTTTTACAAATTGTCCAAGTAATTTTCTACAATATTGCAATTCTCAATTATTCAGTTATTAGCTAAGTTACTTTCTCGTTTTATACCGAGGAAAAAATTGCCTAGAAGATTGCCCGTGACAACAATCTGAAGGTAAGTGATGATGCAATATAAGATGAAAACGGGCTAACTTGTTAGTTGTTAGACGTAGGATGAAAATCCACAACCATTTCGGTTTCTACACGACATAGTACCGGAACGCTAATTCGCTTGTTGGTATGTCTGTGCCGGTTTGGTGGTAACTAGCCACGACCGAAGTCTCCCACCAGCCAGATGTAGACCCATTAAGAAAACCTCAATCGGCTCAGCCGGGGATCGAACCCAGGACCTCCATCTTGTAAATCCACGTTATAGTCGATTTAGACCCTTGAGATCTGCTTACTTCAAAGCCGCCACTGTCCAAACTCTATAGTTTCCTACCGTACCTACTTACCTATTACAGTAAGAGAACATGTACTGACAAATTTTTAGCTTTGCTTTTGTTCTGTAATTTCATTAATTTAAAAATTCGACAACGAATTAATTGAAAATGCAAAGGACAGACAAACGTGCATCAATCTAAATGTCATTATCATCATCGTCACCATATCAGCCGATGGACGTCCACAGCTGGACAAAGGCTTTTTGTAGGGATTTCTAAGCACCACAATACTGAGCCACCTGCATCCAGCGACTTCCTGTGACTCACTTGACGTCGGCAGTCTATCTTGTCAGGGGTCGACCAACACTGAACTTTCTAGTGCATTGTCGCTATTTCAGTACCTTAGGACCTCAGCATTCATCGTAAATTCAAGTGATAGTAAGTAATTAAATTAACAGTGACAATATCTCGAATATTTGACTATTCGAGACTATTGACTATATCCATGACTATTGAATATAATTTTCTAAACAATATCCATGACTATTGAATATAATTTTCTAAACAATCAGTTAGCGTATAATAAATGCATTCATGAGCATATATAACCCACACCGCACTGGACTAAGGCGTAAAGTGAACGCCGTATAAAGAAGTGCAGAGCAATTTTCACGTCAGTATGCACTTTGTCATTATGCATCAGGATCGTGACGCCTCGAGACAACTCGCAATTATTATGTATGTAAAAGAAATTCTTTCTGATGCTGGAACAGTTGAATGCGTGCAATAGATTTATTGTTTAAGTAAGTAAGGTAATAAAATAATTTTTATTTCAGTTTACGATGCAAAGTCACGAATTTTTTGACGTGACAACGTCTTATAATTCGATGCATCCAGCAGACTCGAAAAAAGATGACGTCATGCGTCGCTCCCTCGCTCTAGGGTTGCCAACTTTTTTTAAAAGAAATAAAATACATTCTGGTGTATTAAGATTATTAAACAGTATATTATAAAAACGTTTAAAATTTTAAATACGATAATTGAAATTTTCTTTTGAAACATGCAACCATTCCATCAGTATTTTCTGAGGTTGTCACGTTGAACTATCGTCAGTAAACCGACTTTACAGACAACCGATTTTTTTCCTTATTTTTTCATTGTCCTTTACGGGCGTAAAAGAACAAATAAGCAAACGCTTAATAAATCGTGAAAATTTACAGTTTGCGGTTCAAGTTTCAGTTCAGGAACACGTATGTGCTTGTGTGTTCGTCCTGAGACAAACTTACATTTGAACTTACAATGAAATTTATTTATTTATTTATTTTGTCCACCAGTTACGGTTACAGTTTTTACATAATAAATAAAATTCAAAAATACAAACACAGTAGACACTGCAGGTGACATTTTGTATTGAAAAACAAATTATTAATAAAATAATGTATAGGTATATGAAATACGTTGTACAGGTTAGCTTTATAAAAATGTTCTACATTGTAACTACTATTACTATTCCACCTAATTCCCAAAGTTATTATAACAATCTGGCGCGTCGGTACATCAAAGTTTGGTATCTTCACGATGCAGCGCGAATAACCGATACTTCTCTGTAATCGTATACGGCAACCAACTTTTACTCCGTTTACAAAACAGCTCGCATCTCTTTTTTAACATTATTACCTCATACAAGCAATAGTTTTGCACCATAATGGCAAATATCGCTGTTATTTTACATAGTTATTGTTATTTGCTTTAGCTACCTGTTCAAAAATACTTGTAATAACACGAAATTTTCTCTCTTTTATGACGTTTTCGAGTATTTTGTTTGTAGCTGTGTTATTCGTAGATCCTATTCCTGGTAATATCGGCTATGGGTACAAAGGGTACCCTATGTTCTATTCTAAACTATAGTCTATCTAATCGCGGCGTTTCATCTAAATCCGTTCAGCCGTTGACCGTGATTGATTAGCAAACGTACGTAATCTATTCAAACTATAGTATTAATAATAATTTTTAAATGTTGTTTTCGGCCATCTACACAAGAATTTTGCCCAAGTAATAAGAAAGCTATTTTAAAATTTCAACAACACCTACATTCAATTATCTCGAGAAATTATTAAAGAAAATTTCACGTCGAACCGTTCACGGTATAAAATTTAACTTACACAAGACTAATTTTTTTAAATATTTTAGTGTTCTTAATGGAAACTACTACTCCACAGCTGGCCTAGTTCCCGAAGTTCACATTATTATAACGAGGCGGCGCGTCGGCACTGCAAAGCAAAGTGTGCCCACGGCCGCGCGAATAACCGATACTTTGCCGTAATGGGCGATCGAGGCATGCGATAACAAGCCGTCGATAGCTGAACCCGTATTTTATTTATACATCAACCCAACTCTTTTTCAATAACACTTTTCCCCTCTTCCAGTAGAAATTTGCTCTTTTGTATTGGTTTGTGTTGGTTTTTGGTTTAGTTCTTGATTCTGATATTAATTGTCATTGATATAACAATCAACTTGACCAATTTAACTGTCGAGTAAGAACAACAACAACTTATTATTCACGAATTTATTAACGAATATAATCTTAAGTGATAGAAATTAAAGCATACTCGTATAAATAATGTGGGTATAATTTAACATTTTAAGCCAACGTTTTGTTGATTGCAATTAAAAATTCCGGATATTTCAATTTAGAAAATTTCCAAGCGTCTTTATTTATTTGTGCGTATGCAATCTCGACCGCAAGCGAGGCGGTGCGGCGAAAGCCTCGGGCGGCGTTCATTAAGGAGCCAGCGGTGCCATTGTTAACGTTTTTAATTCATGTGTCCAATGCACGCGCCTTTCCCTCTGCGCGGAGACTGTTGGGAAATCTCGCTGGAAAATTAACGCCGACGTTTTTTTTTTTATTACTTTTTACACTTTTTTTATTTACTCTTTACTCGTTTGCGCGGCGCTTCCATTTTATTTATTTCACGCTCCGATCGCCGCGCGGCGTTTAGTTAGCGCTTTTATTTTTGTTTCGGTTATAATGCGCCCATTGGATGGTTTTGTTTTGTGTCGAAATGTTTAACGGTGAAATATTTTCGAGCTTTTGCCGAGCGTAACGTTGATGATGGATAACCCATCAGGTTCCAAGTGTTTCGTGAAAAGTGATGGCTTCTTTATATAACAAATCTTTGGTATTTTTGTGTCCACTTTTGTAACGAGCTCAAGAAATATTGGATTTTTTTTCATCTAATAGTTTCTAAACAACAGTCCGGAGTTAGATTGTTAGTAGGGTAGCACCTGAATGATTTGTAGAACACTGGTCCTGGTCATTATTAGTAACCCTGCCATCAAAAACCGCATCGGAGAAACGTGTTGGGTTTGAGCTCCAAAACTGCCCCTCGTATAGGACAAAAGGCATATTATGACCTGCAAATCTTCTATATATATAAAAATGAATTGCTGTTCCTTAGTCTCGCTAAAACTCGAGAACGGCTTAACGGATTTATCTTATCTTGGTCTTGAAATGTTCGTGGAGGTATAGGGAAGGTTTAAAAGGTGAGAATAAATCAAATAATTTCCGGGAAAACCCTAAAAACTGCCCTTTTCTATTTCTAAAGTTAGTTAACTGAAGTTGTGGCGCTTGTCATCAAATCAAAAAAACCTCTGTGTTAGTATTAAACATTTCGTTTTTATCATAGTCGCACATAAAAATGTTTGACAAAAACTTCACAACAAGGTTACGAAAAAAGAAAAAAAAAAATAACCAAACTTATATCCGTTTGTTTATAATGACGAACAGTAAACCGAATAAAAAGTTAATTGTTTTGATTGCCAGCCCACAACACGCCCGTCCGCCGTCCGTCTGCTGCAAGTTATCGCCGTAGAAAAGCGTCCGATCTTAATTAGTTTTCAGGTCTTTGAAGGCGCCTAGTGTGATATAATCTCCACTTGTTACAATTTGTTTTCCTTTGGCACAAAAACCTGGCGTCCTTTTGTTTTACCGGTTTTTATTTGGCCGCCTCCCGGTGATGTATGGTGATTGGCTCCCCGGTCCCCTGTCCCGGCGCGTATCTTGTTTATCATCACAATAATTCTCCCGGCGTTTGTTCGAAAACAATATTTGAATAGCCGGACTCCGAAGTCGACAGCGCGAGTGTTTGATTTGTTTATTGATTATGTTTTGTTTAAAATAAATGAGAACACGACGCCTCTGGCGAATTAAATTTACTTTATTAGTTTATCGACTTGTAAGGTGGGATGTTTATCTGTATTATTTTTTTTTGTATTGGACGTGATGAGATTTTCTATTGTTGGCATGTCCAGATAACACCTCGGCTTGTACTGCTAACAGCGTTATGATGAATCGCCATTATTCTTGCTACAAGTCAGCAGGCGTCTCTCAGTTTGTTTGAGCATTTGTTACGTCCATTTTTAGTATATACCCGCTCACTAATTGTTTTGGAGGTCCGAACGATTATTCTCGTCCGTTTTTCTTATTTGATTGTCGAAATTTATTTTTTACGAGTGTAATAACAAAAGTATGGGTTATTACTGTAATTATACACCGACGGTGCTTGGTGACTGTTCGGCTATAATTTGTTTCATGCTGCAGTAATAACTTTTTGCTAAGAGAAAAAAAAATAATGGTAAAAGACAATCAGTTTCTCAGTGATTAGCATAAAATGTTTTTAGTGCCAGTATTCAACATTCCAACACCGGGTTTTTCAATTAACTTCGCCAGATTTCGGATATACAGTCCATAGCATATAAAGAAAAATATCCTCTGCATCTACAGAAGAACCAACTTTACTGATCCAATGGCCAATGGACGTTGGGGCCCCAAGGTGCTAGAATGGTGACTCCGCACCGGAAAGCGCAGAGTTCATCTTCCTCCAGATAGACAGAAGACATCAAGCGGGTTGCAGGGAGCCGGTGGATGCTGGTGGCTCGAAAAAGTTTCGTTTGGAAGCCTATACAAGAGGCATATGTCCAATGTCCAGCGGTAGACGTCCACCGGGTGTTAATAATGATGATGATGATGATGATGATGATGATGATGATGATGGTGATGATGATAATGATCATGATTGACCTATTAAACTTCGTTACTAGCTAGTTAGATACATTGTTTATCAGAACTCTATGCGTAACGCGTCGAAGTTAATTGACCTCACCACAATTGATCTCTGCCACAATTTTATTTAAATATTTAATATGAATCACAATACGTTACCTATTCGTCGTCACAGTACAAAGCTGCAAATTATACTCGCACACAATGGCCATTGTTGTTCAAAATGCGAAAAAGCGAAAATTGTAATATAAGTTTCCATTATGATTGAAAACGACACATTATACTTTGTGAAAGGCACGCGTGTAAAATGGAAAACCCAAATGATACTTAATGTTGCGTGGACTTTCGTAGAAAACTTTTGTTACGTGAATGAAAAAAGAAATAAGAGTTTTCTTATAGACATATAATTTTGTACAAAATTCTTGTGAATCCATATAAAGTTCATGTAATTCAAATAGTCTCCGCACACAGTCAATTATTCCCCCTTTGTTGTGAAATTATTCCCCCTTTAAAAAGGGGGCTACAAAAGTACCCCCCTTCTAGTTAAGTTCTTGTTTAATTCCATAATACCATACACTTTGTAATGATAACTACAACTAATAAATATTAACTAAATTAACTAATAACAATTCAAAAATTAAGCTTTAAGAGTTTTTAACGCATCTAGTTTGAATAAAAGTACACAACAAACACAACCATGTTGAACTTTTTTCAGTATAAAGTACGAGTCAATAAATACTAATGAGAATTTTTAAACCTATTAATCGCAAATTAAATTAGCTAAAAGCTAAATGTATGCAACTACAAAATTATTTTAATTACGATAGTTATTTAGACGTAATCAAAGTTTTTATAGTCTAAATCTTAGTTTAATCGAAAATTTAAACTAGCATAATACCCGACCGTATAAGCTGAACTATAAAACTAATTCCGAGGTATTTGGGGGCGAGCGCGGAGCGGCTAAAGTGTACTTCGCTGTACAATCAAATAGCATAATTATCATACTTCAGGTTTATACGATACTTACACTGTAATGGGTTTCGCTGGTTTCACAAATGGATGAGTTTATTTTTGAAGTAGCCTTGATTTTGAAAGGTTACACATATAATAATTTTACTCAAAATTCTCTATAACTCTCTCTCTATATAAACATTCGAAAACTAAAATTTATACTATTCTGGCGTTATCACTAAACTTAACTTAAGGCTATGAAAGAAAAATACATCTCTCTCATCTATACTAATATACTAATATTAATATTAATAATAGTATAAAGCTGAAGAGTTTGTTTGTTTGTTTGATTGAACGCACTAATCTCATGAACTACATGTCCGATTTGAAAATTTATTTCAGTGTTAGATAGCCCATTTACCGAGGAAGGCTATAGGCTATATATCCCAGTATTCCTACGGGAATGGAAATCACGCGAGCGGAACCGCGCGGCGTCAGCTAGTATATTATAAGCGGCTAAAGTTTCTGTATGTTATCTTTAGCTTATTGGTTGCTTGGAAAACTGAACTAGCTAATGGCATGAAATTGTCAAGTAGAATAAGTCAAAACGAAGCTGAACTGCGTCCTCTAGTTATATTATGTGCCTCAACAAAACAACTTTAGTCTGTCAACTAATTTCCAAAATTACTGAACTGATTTTTATATTATATTTACAGGAAGGATTTGATCCTTAAAACAGCATTCTAGAAAGTAACACTTATGCAAAAGCATTGGTTTCTGTTATATACCTATTTTATTTAATTGTAAAATGTAGAGTTTTATTTTATTAAGTTCTGTAATACTTTATTATTTGTTTTCATTTAAGTTAAACACTTCAATAGTCGAGCTGTGCACCTGCATAAAAAAAAAAATTAAATTTCGATGAATAAAATATTTTATCTACACATACAGCACGACTCGTGCGTATGAAATTTTAAAAAGAAATTGCGATGTCGCCCAGCCAAGAGTTAATAACATTTATTTCAGCCGACATGTAGCCTTAATAATCGCATAAACCGCGATAATGCTGAAGTTTAATCTGCGGGAACATTATTTATGTACGGAGTCGGTGCTGGCGCAGCAGTCGGGACGAGACGTGCAACCAAAGTGCGAATCCGCCCGTGGGCGACTTCGGTAATCAAAGGTGATCGCACACTCACCTGTGCTTGTTAGCAGTTGAATTTACTCGTATTGAGTCTAGGATCCCAGTATATCCCAGAAAATCACCGAGCTGGTCATTGGATCAAAAGTTTTATGTCAATAAATATATTGCAAATGGGTTGACTAAAAAAAATCAGTAGTTCTATAACATATCGCTAATAACTTAAACAGTATCAATACATTATTAATACATCTAAATAAAATTTAAGTGTTGTCTGTGATTTAAACTTTCAGCCTCTATTTTAAGCGAGTTCAAAAAAAGAATGTAATTATTTGTAAAAAAATGTAATTATTTGTAAAAAAATTTATTTAACACTTACTTAAGCGCGGGACTGATATCTTACCTGGTGGTAATTGCAAACTTAACTATTCATATGTATATGCAGCCTATAAGTTTTAAAAACAGGTACTTTAATAGAGTTGTAACTTTTACTGTAAAATTCAGTACTTACTTTAACAAAAAAAAAACCTGTATCGAAATCACCGTTGAATCGTCAAATGGGCGAATAGCCTAACACTTCCCGTGCCAGCAGATAATATAATTGGGTTACTGACATTTTATCAATTTAGTGATTAAATTAATTGAACGTTCAAAACCGATGCACTTTTACGGCGCAGCATTAAGCTTTGGCGGCGAGATCTTACACCACTTTTGGTGACCATGTTCGATATAATCAGAGAAATGTCACTCTGTTTTCGCATACCACAGATTTAGATACAAATTTGTCAAGCGAGTATCTCGACGAAATCGTTCATTGCATTTGCGGGATACGGTTTTTTATTATTTTTTCCATTTAAAAATTGTTCATTGACCAGCGGACGCCCTCGACTCCGTTCACACGAAATTCTGTTTTCCATGAAATTATGTTTATCACAAATCCCGCAGGAACCATAGATTTTGTCGGGAAAGAATCGGCTCCAAGGTCCGGTTCATCATTGTAGCTAAATTCACCTAAATCGTTGCAGCGGTTTAGCCGTGAAAAGTACAGAATTATAGATAAGACTTACTTTTGCATTTTTAATATTAATATGGATTTCTCATCAGCTCAGCATTTCTTAAAATTTCATAATACATATTTTCTGATATTCTCTCATGTGCTATTTTTGTTTCAATAGCGAGAAGTCTCCGCAAATTCAGTGAAAGTGTTTTTCTCTTAGCGTTTGACCTTAGATGACAGACGCATTCTCTAGATAATGACAAAGAATATTAACCAAATTACTGTTAACGGTACAACTGTCACAAGATATGATGGCATGTTGGTAAAATAATACCGGGGAATCTGAAAGCGAACGCTCAACTTTTGGGTTCCATATTATTAAAAATAGTTTAAGTAATCGACTAGGTACTTAACATTATCTGAAGGTATTAGTTTTATATTTGTAGTAGTCCGTAGTCGGGTAAAAATAAGCATCCCTATTTTTCTTGGTCTAATATTAAAGAATATTAATTAAAGAATATTTTCTCTGTCTTTTCTGATGCCCTATAGATATACGAGTAGAAGGTTCTAAAGCTCAACGAAAAGTAAATTGGATAATTTCAGAAAACATAACTGTCTGTTCTCTGAGTCTGTTACTCATTCACGGCTCACCGGATGAACAGATCTGGACGAAATTTGGCACAGAGATTTATCCCGATACTAGCGGACGCCTGCGACTTCGTCCGCCCTTAGATCTCGTTAATCCGGCCCTATCGCAAAATCCGTTCTTATTTTTTTATTTAGTCAAAGTCAAAATTCATTAATTTTTAAGTAGGCTTAGTTTATAAGCACATATGAGACATCACATGTGCTTGTACTTCGCTAATTTGGTCTTTATTGACTATTTAATTAACATCAAATTGACTGAGAAATGTCATCTACCACTGTATGATAACCACGTACGGATTCTAAGCTTTATATACCTCTTCCTCTCCACCCTTCTCCTGTAAACAGGGATACCTGGTCCTGTAGCGAGCCACTAAAATGATAATTAAGGGGAGAAAATGGCATATCTCATATATTTTATAAAAGTAAGAGCACATAACTGCACATTATTCTAACTAATATTAAAAACTACTTATCACACCGATTAAGTCTTAACAAAATGTAAACAGATGTAAGTTTTAAGAGGATTTCTATAATAAGGAAATATTGTCTGCTTATTTTTGGCAATAGGTAATCAATTTCTACTTAAATTTAATAGCTGATGTATTTTTACTTTAAGTGGATAGGTGTCGCTGTAATGAGTATACGGGTATATTTTTCGTTTAATAATTTTGAATTAATTTTAGAACAATGAAGAGTACCTAACAAGAAAAACAAACAGCACGGGTTCTTGTAGCTTACACCGGCCAAACAGGGTGTGGTGGGCTCGCTTAAAATAATACATCGTTTGCTTGACTAAAATCATTTTTAGACATTAGTTTAAGAACAGCGTGGTGGTTCCTCAATCTACATCATTTTCCCTTCAATGACCCATATTATGATGACCATCGACATTTCAAAACCGATTTGTTAAATTAAACAGAATCAATATCATCATCAGCATCATCATTATCATTAACAACCCCTATTCGGCTCACTGATGAGTTTCCTCCTCTCTGAGGGTTATACCTTAGTCCACCACGCTGGCCTAATGCGAATTGGCAGACTTCACAAACGTGGAAAATGCAGCAGGTTTCCTCACGATGTTTTCTTTCACCGTTTGATATTTAATATCTTAAAATGAACATAACTGAAAAATTAGAGGCACACGTCACATAGAATCGGTATATAGAACCCTAATGATAAAATGTACAGACAAAGTCTAAGAAAACGATTAGTGTCACTACGATTACTCGTAATATTATTTATACAGCATACGTTGATGTAATTTGACCGCCATTTTGTGTAATGATCTCTGGCAGTTTCAATTGCCCAGCTCAAAAAAAAAATCATACGAGAAGTGCTAGATACCGATATTGAATAACTTTCTAAATCTATTAGTGATTTAGTTTCCCAATATAAGTGGTCATTGTTTGTTATTGTAAAACAATTTTCGCCGCAAGTGAATACGAAATGGACTAAATTTCCCTGTGGCGCGGTTTGGAAACTTGTACTTTTATCTTTGTTTTAGAAAGTTATTTTATGGAACAATAAACACGAGTGGAATTTGCAATTACGTTTCCAACCGCTAAAAAAATAAAAATTAAATTGTATTCAAATATTGGATACCAAGATTTGACGGCCTCCGTGGCGCAGTGGTATGCGCGGTGGATTTATTCGGAGGTCCTGGGTTCGATCCCCGGCTAGGCAGATTGAGGTTTTCTTAATTAGTCCAGATCTGGCTGGTGAAAGGCTTCGGCCGTGGCCGTAGTTACCAGCAAATGCGGACCGGTAAGCGATTTAGCGTTCCGGCATGATGTCGTGTAGAAACCGAAAGGGGTGTGGATTTTCATCCTCCTCCTAACAAGTTAACCCGCTTCCATCTTAGATTCCATCATCACTTACCATCAGGTGATTGCGCTTTCCGGTGCGGGGTCGCCATTTCAGCACCTTGGGACCCCAACGCCCATCGGCTCTTCAAACTATGTGGCCCGCCCATTGCCACTTCAGCTTCGCGACTCGCTGAGCTATGTCAGTGACTTTGGTTCGTTTGCGGATCTCCTCATTCCTGATTTGATCACGCAGAGAAACTCCAAGCATAGCTCGCTCCATCGCCCACTGAGTGACTTTGAGCCTTCTAATAAGGCCCACAGTCAGCTTTCCTTTACTTACTCGGAAATCGGTAAATCGCAAATTCAATATATTTTATCGCTTTAATAGTTCAATAAGTCCTTTTTTCTATTCATAATCGTTAGTAAACTGCGAAAATAAACCGAATCTTTACACAGTTGAGGCACGCAGTATAACATTCATACAAACCACGCTTGTCATTTGAGTGCAAAGATTTAGCGATTCTTGAGAAAGTTAAGACACAGCTCGTAAATAATGTCGCATTGGGAACAAAATATAAGTTCGCGCAAAAAGTGATACAAAGGCGAAGCATTCGATACCTTTTCGTAGAAGAGGAGGAAAGAATTCAAATTTAAAAAGGCCGCGAAAAATTCTAAAATCCAAAAAAGAAGGACAAAGGACACGCATGGCGGACGATCCGGCCATGTTAACAACGAAATTGAGAATAACACGCGGTTAAGCAAGGAAAACCTTTTATCGGCTCTTTCTACACACATGACATTATTTTATTTTCTTTGGCTGTAGTTATATTTTATCTGTGTACTTTATTGACAATTTACGTACGTAAATATATTATAGTCTATACTTTATACTAATATTACAAAGAGGTAAAGTTTGTGTTGTTGTAGGGTGTAATCTGGATGTACTGAACCGATTTTGAAAATTATTTCACCAATAGAAAGCCACATTATTTGCGAGTGTCATAGGCTATATTTAATCCCCGTATTCTGACGTGAACGGGAACTACGCGGGTAAAACCGCGGGCAAGGAAGTTTAAAATAAAGACTTAAACGTTAAACTTAGACAATGAAATAATAAATACAAAAACAATAAATACATACGAGAGACTATGCCATGGGAAGTACACTAGCCTATTACGGAGTTTCGACAGTGGTGGCTATGGAAGACAGCAGGTTTCAAGGGTTCAGATCCTCACGCGTACAAGTATATTTTTTAATAGAGAAGAACACGATAAAGAGAAACAGGACTAAAAATAAACAAGTAAGGTTTAATAGCAGCAAACTGGGGCATAGACTTTTAATTAATGACTACAAACAGTGCAGCGGCCATAATAGAAATGAATGCCAAACTTCATGGAACTCCATTAAAGCTGCGTCTAAACTTCCCATTCGGGAGCGATCGAGCGAGCGTTGTGAACGCAGAATTGTATATTTTATTCATTCTTATACACGCCGAGCCGCGATTGCCATCCGATAAAACTACTCTAAGCAAAATAAGCAGAACGAATAAGTGTACCTGTCACGCCCGCCTTGTTTTTATTTCCAAAATTTGTATAATGTATTCTGAACGGTGTCGCGCCAGAAACGGATTTCGTTGCATAAAAAATATGGAACACAAAACAATAGACATGCTCAAAACAAACAAAAAAATACATTCGCAACCGTATTATCAACATTGAAAAGGTACTTGATTCCTAAAAAAATGCGAAAGGTCGTACAAAGATGTAATTTGGCAGGGAGGAAGTTTATTGATAGTAGAGGTCCGCTAAGTACGGATTTTGCTAGAGAGCCGGCTTAAGGAGGCCTAAGGCCGGACGAAGTCGCGGGCGTCCGCTTGTAGGTACGCATATATATCTCAGATTCCATAAATTGTAGTAACGATAGTGTGTAATTAGCGGATTTCCAAAGAACCGCCTTTCTCAAAAATTCCTTAAATTTGAAGACACGCTTCGATTCCTTGAACGTGGATCGGTGATCCGTGTCAGTCATTCCATTTATGTTTAGATTTCTTGAAACACCGCAACTATCCTTTGAAGAAATATTTGACACCGCGGCGTCGGAGATGTTTTCTCACATGTTTTGATTTTTTTCCTTAACCATGGGAACTAACTTTTGTTTATTTATAGCCGGCCAGTGATTGTTTTTTTTTACAATAATTTGTAGTTAATTGCTTAACTACTTATTACTTATCATCAGAATTATCAGCCTATTTTAACGGGCACTTAAGGGCAATGTGTTATCGAACAGGGGTTAAGGAGGTTTGTTCCACCACGCTGCGCAAATGTGGGTTGGCGGGCTAGGGGTGATCAGATCCAATTATTTAACAACCACTATCATTATCAACCCATATTCGGCTCACAGCTGAGCTTGAGTCTCCTATTATAAGAGGGGTTAGGACTTAGTCCACCACGCTGGCCCAATGCGGATTGGCAGACTTCACACACGCAGAGACTTTAGATAATTCTCTGGTATGCAGGTTTCCTCACGATGTTTTCCTTCACCGATTGAGACACGTGATATTTAATTTCTTAAAATGCACACAACTGAAAAGTTGGAGGTGCATGCCGGATTCGAACCCACACCCTCCGGAATCGGAGGCAGAGGTCATACCCACTGGGCTATCACGGCTCTCTCAACAAATTATTTAACAACACATTATTTAACAACGGCTCAAATTATTTAACAACCACTATCAATCCATATTCGGCTCACAGCTGAGCTTTAGTCTCCTATTATGAGAGGGGTGTAGTGGACTACGGCCTAAGTCCACCACGCTGGCCCAATGCGGATTGGCAGACTTCAAACACACAGAGAATTAAGAAAATTCTCAGATATGCAGGTTTCCTTACGATGTTATTCCTTTTGAGAAACGAGATATTTAATTTCTTAAAATGCACACAACTGAAAAGTTGGGGGTGCATGCTCCGGATTAGAACCTACACCTTCCGGAATCGGAGACAGAGATCCATCATGGCTTATATAAGAACCACTACCAGATGTTTATAATTTTGATCTGGACTCATAGCTTAACTTACTTTCACACCACTAAGTTCCCAACACCGGTCTGAGAGCTTTCACTGAAATTTTGAAGAAAAAAAAAATTGCAATGCTTCATAGCCCGACCCAGGAGTCTAACCTAGGACCCTGTAAAATGAAGCCACATATGATAACGACTGGACTAACTCACAAGTTTCGTGTCAATAGCTTTCATAGTCAGCAGTTATATAAATTGAATACAGCTAAATTCAATAGCTGTATTATTCTTCTTGATTTCGATTTTAAATAAGCTTAATATTTATATTTTAAAACCTCAAGAAATTCCCCATCAGATAAACTGACTACATAAAGCGAGATTCTAACAACGATTACTTAATAGCTCGCTAATCCATTAGGAGTTCTGCGATAGGAAATAAAAAGCGATTGGAGTTCGCCGGTTACAGACTCTCAAGTATTCGTACCATCAAGTCTGCAACACGGACTCGGCAGAGGGTCTCTATCATGCAGGCAATGAAAAAAAAACATATCGAAGTATCGCTATAGGTTACGATATTTTTTTCACTCCACACATCCCAAATCTCGTTGCAGACTTATGGCAGGCGTCAACAGATCCGCATCGTACTTATCGGAAGCATTGACTAAAACGGATTTTTAATTTTACGGTAGATAAAATCCGTTCCAAAAAACCTTGGCTGAGTTTGTTGTGAGCTCTTCTCGGACCAAGGTGCGTTTGGAACCCTCGTAATTTAAATTTTAAGTTTTGTACTATTATTACCACCATTAGATTAAATTAAATTATGACATTTCAAAAGTGCTTGTAAACTAAGCCTAATTGAAAAAAAATAATTTTGAAATTTGAATGAGTTCGATGCGATCCGTACGTTACATATCAGTGAACGCACTTGTATGACTTTTTACACAAAGAATACTAAAATCCGTTTGATGCAATGCGTCCAATACTTACGATGCGGATCTGCGGACGACTGCCACATATACTTGATCGTGTGTAGCTGGCGTATCGTGCGCGGTGTCGTCGCGAGGGCCGCTGGTGTGTTCGCCGTCACAACAGCACAATTAAAATGCCAACAAGTCCGACTGCCAGCCAATCCAATTACAACGAACAAGGATTCCAACGAGTCATTGGGAGCGAGCGCTTTACACAGTAGCGGAAATGTGTAAGGGTAGACATGCGAGAATACGGGAATAGAAAAACACATTTGGCTGAGAGTTGTGGGGAAGTAATAATAAAAAAAAGAAAATAAAAATGAGGATGCAATACTTGTTTTATTCTTATTACAAGAAATATGGTGTATTACAAATAGTAAATTTAGTAGTGATATGCTAAGCCATTTCTTCCGCCAATCAGCATTGATATCCGCCATCAGGTCTCATCTGCTTGGTTTATCAATTATTACAACATCACGAAGTCATATCGGGGAGAGTGACTTGAGTGGGAAAGGGGAGTTTTTGTTATCTGTCAAAGGATCCTTTAACCCTACACACAACGTTCACAAGTGCGTGACTTCACTCAAGATCACTCTGCTATTCTAGGGTCTTATTTTGGATACACTATGATTTGTTAATTAAGTTGTCCTGTCAAATGTTGTGAATCATAACCTTTGTTCGGCATTAGTTTTCTAATTTTTGTAATCACTTTTGAGTCCGCTAAAACTAGTAGTCTGACTTATTAGAACAGATTTAAAATTTACTAGAAAAACATTGATCAAAAGTTCAATTCAAAAGTTATTTATAAAAATAAAAAGCTTTCGAAGTGATCTTTTACGTACAATGAAACTTAAACTCAGTAATAGTTTCAGCCTTTGTAGACCGCACAAAGAGGCATAAAGCAAGTAGATTGGTCCGGGTTCCAGACGACCCATAGAAGACTTTTACTTCAACTGATGGAAAAGAAACAATGTTAAACTGTAAAACAAACTGCCGGAAGCGTTTTGTACGAAAATCGACCACTATGACTCTTGTAGGAAACTAGTTACGGAGCTCTAGAATGCTGCTTTTTAAAAACATCAATAGCGAAAGTAAAAAAAGAACTCGAAACGAGTTTTAACTTTAAGGTAGTATTAATAAAAAAGAAAGAAAGAACGAAAATTTGTTTATTTGCACACTAACACACACACACTGGCTGGCTGGTGGGAGGCTTCGACCGTGGCTAGTTACAACACTGCCGACAAAGACGTACCGCCAAGCGATTTAACGTTCCGGTACGATGTCGTGTAGAAACCGAAAGGTGTGTGGATTTTCGTCCTCCTCCTAAGAAGTTAGCCCGCTTCCATCTTAGATTGCATCATCACTTACCATCAGGTGTCAGGTGTAGTCAAGGGGTAAATTGTAAAGAAAAAACAACACACACACAACACACAGAAGACACCAAAAAACTAAAATGAAAAGATATTAAATAAAATCAAAAGATGATGTTTATGGTATCAAAACGGTCACAGAGCATGTCCTAAGCTAGTGGTGGATCCACCAGCGCAGCGCTGGTACTCCGTGGAGTCATGCGGAGCCAATTATTTAAGTCACTTAAGTACAAATATTTAAAAAACCTATGCCAAGTAAAGAAAAATACTTTGGTGCAGTAATAATTTACAAACATTAAAACTTCAGTTGTTACCGACCTATCAATCAGTGAAACAGTATTGCAGAAGTTTAATTCAACGTTTTCCTAACTATATTCATGGGTCTGAAACAATGGCGTGCACTTCCTGTGCCATCAAATAAGTGCAGGCAAGGTTGAGACACACAGAAAGACAAAACAAAAAAATCCGGGCAAGCGTGAGTCGGACTCGTCTATGGCCGGTTCCGTACAATTTGATAGGTTACATGATCATGTAGGTACTTTAATTAAATACTATAATTTTTAATATTTTATTCTCAATGTATGGTTTTTCATAATATACTTGTATTAAGATGGTATTAAATTCCTACCAGTGGTAGACCACTGTATATGCCTCTGCTGTATATACCTCTGCCTCCGATTCCGGAGGGTGTTGGTTCGAATCAGGTTTGGGGCATGCACCTCCAACTTTTCAGCTGTGTGCATTTAAAGAAATTAAATATCACGTGTCTCAAACGGTGAAGGAAAAAGATCGTGAGGAAACCTGCATACCAGAGAATTTTCTTAATTCTCTGAGTGTGTGAAGTCTACCAATCCGCATTAGGCCAGCGTAGTGGACTATTGGCCTAATTCTGAGGGGAGACTCGAGCTATGCAGTGAGCCGAATATGGGTTGACAATTAATGAATGATGAAATTCCATAGTTCTAGGTCAACGGAAAGTACCTAAATTTTGATTGAGTGTCGAAACTTTTTTAAATAAAAATGTATATTTTATTAATTCACGTTATCTTCATGTTTATATTATTTAATTTTTCATAGCTTTTAGGTACTGCAGTTGAGTATAATTTAATTTTTTTTTTAGGTACTGCAGTTGAGTATAATTTCAACTAGTAGGTATCTTCAAGCATTCCCGAGCTAAAGGATATGCATATGCAGACAAAGTGCTCCTATAAGGGTTCCGTGTTTTTTCTCTTGAAGTACGTAACCCTAAAAAGGTCTTTCTGTTCAACAAGCGGCCAACAAGGCGAACTAATCTGGAAATCTGTACACTCCTAAAGGTCCAAACTTTGCTTTGTGAGAATAAAGAGTACACTCTCTCATTGTAGAACTTTTATATCCGATTCACGTGTTTCCTCTCCGGTCACCGACTTAAGTGAAACATACGTCTTCCGATCCGATCCTGGGCAATTTTATTTTAAACTGCAAAGCTTTAAAGAGGAATATTTTCTATTTATTGTTTCATTCCGAGAGAGTTCTAAACAAAACTACTTAAGCCGCTTTGTGTTGGAATTTTAGATGGAATTTTGAACTGTTCCGAGCGAACAAGATGATCTGTTTTCTATTTTAAGAGTTTTAGTCTCGAAACAGGGGAAATATTTTGAATCATTTTCATTTTGCTGCGAATGTATTTGAGCGACAATAATATAAATTCAGAAACTAAGGTCTTAGAAGAAACTATATTTAGGAACAACTGAATTTTACGGCAATAATAGAAGACAAAATGCGTTAGTTAGGTAAAGAAACTATCTAACTCATTTTAAAGCGATTGTCATCAATATAAAGTACTAGTACAAGGCAGTTTTGCCCGCGTGATTCCCGTTCCCGTAGAAATACGGGGACAAAATATAGCCTACAGCCTTCCTCGATAAAAAGGGTTTCTAACACTGAAAGAATTTTTCAAATCGGACCAGTAGTTTCTGAGATTAGCGCGTTCAAACAAACAAACAAACAAACAAACTCTTGAGCTTTATCATATTAGTATAGATTTCAACAGTAAGGCTTAAATGTATCGTTTAGTTAATATAATGTACAGATTCAGAGTTTGCATGTGGATAAAATCGCGGGCACCCACTAGTATAGTAATAAACGAGAGAAAAGAAAAATGGTTATGCCCGATTAGTTTCGTACCCATACGGGGCCCTTAGTCAGGAGCTGGTTCTTGCAACGCGGCACGATCCAAGAAACCTAATATCACGTGAATTTTAGCCGTGTTACATAATCAACTAATATGAAAACCACTCACGATAGTTTAAATTCAAAAAAATGGGTATAGTAATTTTTAACACACAAACTAGTTACCTAAATACTATAATTAGGTATTAAAAGTATTATAATTAGGCACCTACTAACATTTCCTCACATATTACAACGCCTCAATACATATTGCGTAAAATACAAATAGGAACGTCCTTTTGTGATAAATGTCAAATGTTAAATTAAATAGCATCGTTTTGCTATCGTAATGACATTAAACATGAATCGTTTGTCGTCTCTTATAGGTAACTTGTATCTAAAGTACCTGCACTTATCGGCACAATTAACTCAAAGATCCAGCTTAATATATTGTTAATACCACGGATAAAGGATTACCGACATTAACCGGTCGGACAGCATATTAGGCCTAATAAATGTAAGCGTTATCGGGGTGAAGTATTTTCTTTTCAGATATTTAAATCGGGAATCATTTGGACCCTATTTATTAGAGCGTATCTTATCAGTTTTATAGCTCGACAGAAGGTGCCAAGCTTTGATAGAACGTTAATGGTCCCAATACTAGATCAGATATGAAACTGCTACCGACTTTCTGTGAACACACATCGAGTGTACATTCGTATTAATAATCATTAAGTGAGACAACACGTAAGTTATAAATTCAAATTCTTAAGAAGTTAAGTTTACAAACACGTTAGAAGAGTCAAGTATGTATGTTTGACTCAACTAATTAGGAATGTACTAATTACTGTAGGTAGGTAGTGAATAAATATGCACTCGCTGTATTACTGACAAAACTGAGGGTAGGGAACAGGAGGTAGATAGACCATCTCACGTCGTTGAACCTAAAAAACGCCTAAAAAAAGATCAAATAAAATACGCCGAGGCGCAAAACCGTCGCGTCCAGCCTCCAAACGCCGCTTATAAATCTCAGGCTCACAATATATCAGTCAGATTAAAATGGAATTTCGTTAAAAATACGAGACAAGCGCAGCTTCGGAGGCGTTACTTGAAATGTATTTGCGCATTGTTAGTTCTTCGTGCGGCAGCGCAGCGTACGACATAAATACTGTACGCAGTGGGCACACTTTCGAACGAAATCGCCGATAGTGATGAGCCATTTCGCGGGTTAAAACAAGCATATCACTTTTCTGAGTCAGTACAACATACAGTTCAAAACGATCAATGAATCAATCAAATCAGATGAGTTGTTTAAAGATTTTTTTTTTACTTTCTGTTAAAAAAAGCCTTGAAAAAAATAATATGGAACTAATTGAATTACTGCCAAGGATTTAGAAAAAAGAATGTCTTAGATTGGTAGGACATAATTTGTTAAATAAAGATTGATAATGTTTTATCTCTTTGAAATTTTGTATGTTTGGATTTCAATAATGTTTAGCACACATACTGTTAATCCAAAATAAAGACTTAGAGCCTCAATAGATCAACAGATCAACAAGATCACAAGAACACTCATCACCTCCGTACCGGCTCCTAAAACAAAATTTCCCGACTAATTCGAGGGGAGTGGGGACATTGGTCATATTTAAAAAACATATTTTTTATTGTCCGTCTCTAGACCATAATCCGATCAAATGTCTGCTTATTTAAAAGATAAGACAAATATTATTTTATATTATTTTAATAGATAGCTTACTTTTCACCCTGGTAAAGGACATACATACATTACATAATTAAATAATCAAACAAATGACAAACAAATAAAATAAAACAAATAAGTTTTACTTGATTCTGCAGTTATACAATGCAGTTGATAATAATTTACAAACCACGAGCTATAAAATTACAGTTATTAAAGGTCATCAAAACAAATGAACCGAGTCATTCACTCAAATTTAGAATCGCACAAAATGACTAACTCATTTTCCATCGATCATACTCATACTCAACACTAGGTGCGCCAATGAATAAATCGGGAAGTATATAATCTTTTCAGGCGGGCTCTGGCGGTAGGCCCTCGGCAACGATGCGCAGTAAATTGCACCGAAAAAGAGCGAACCTGTATGGCGTATCGAGGACCTAAGTTACGATCGGCTGCGACACGGCCCGCTAAGTGGTCTATCGTGTTTTGAAAAATCCAAAAAACGAGGTCTGTCGCACGGGAAACAGACGGACGTGATAGATGAGACTAACCCATTAATCAGGATTAAAAAGTGTATAGTGAGGCGTTTTGAGGCACCGAAATTTATGCCTCAAGCGTTTAACGCCTTTGCTGAAAATTTCGTTGTAAATGAAAACGTAAAAAGGAAGATCGCAAACAAGCAAACTCCAATTTAAAACAAATCGTTTTTAAAATAGGGAGAATTCTAACGTTTTATTTTATGAAATATAAATGCCATTTTATAATACAGTCGAAAAGGCCTTTGTTTTCCGGAATATATAATGTATACTTAAAGCTACACTATCAACGGGTGCTATAGGCTATATTTTATCCCTGAATTCCTACGTAAACAGCAAGTACACCGACTAAATACTTATTTAGTACATTTTTACACCAAATCTCAACTCACCTCTCATCTCTTTTCTTACGCGCAATTTTCTTCACATATTATTAGTAGTACATACTACTATTCAGGTAAGAAAAAAATCTTACTCATTTGAACACTACACAAGCACATTTAAACACGTAAATAACTATGGAACTTATGTAGAAGACAAAACTTTGCCTTGTTAAAGTTTCCCCGTATACCTGAAACAAAAAAAAAACACAATTTAGTATATAAAATTCGTATGAAATGAGTGACCGTCCAAAAGGTTGTGCATACACGATCATTGCTCATCAACCCTTGCGCAGATTTCGTTCAAACTAAACCGAAATTCGTTAATCCGGCGAGGTTGCGTACAAAGGAGTCTGCGGTGAGCCTGAAAATTAAGTTGGTTCGCTCTATTGCCTCGGAATTAAGCCACCGTTCTGCATAGATACGCATACTTATTATTCCCGCTGTTTCGAGCCTTTTGAACTTTGCCAACGATATTCCATCACGTGAAAGTTGAAACTCTATTTGAAACGCAATTAAAATTGCAAATTAAAATAGTTTTTAAATTTATAGCATCAGTAATTTTAGTTGACATGTTTGATTACTAAAAGAATAAAAAGTCTCGTGTAAAATATTATTCCATAGGGAGGGCTTGTGATGACTGACCCATGATCATTTTATAAGGCTTTTTGTCAGCCAATGCCTAATGCCTAGCAAGGCAGACAACTATGAAGTTTGAACCATAGTATCTTTGGGAGGTATAACACTTTTATAAAGGTCCAGACCATCAATCGTTTAAATATCAAGCATATTTTTTATATTTTTTTCCAGATAATATAAGCCAGACAAGTCAAGATTCACGGAAAACCTTCGGCAGTGACCTTTACGGCCATATTTATAAACATGGATTAGGATTTAAATCTCCATTTTCTTCAAAGTAAAGTGGAAACACTAATATTTAAATTTTGCTTTACTTTAAAAATAATGAGGTTTAATTCTTGATCCATGTTTATAAATATGGCCGTTGAAATTTATTCTTTACCAGTATCTCTCGAAGGGTTCATGATGAAGATTTGTGTGAAAATTGTAGCGTCTAATGTAGATCTTGTTGTGTGCGAGGTTGGTTTAAAAAATATATAAAACGTAATACAATACTTGAGATAACAATTACGTATGTACGTACGTCATAAACGGATCAAAAGCTAATCACATTCGTATCAGTGGGCGCACGCACCGGGACCGAGGCTTGGGTCAATCGTAAATTCACAAATCGTCGGCGCTGGCCGCGGGCGTATCGTGACCTGACTGAGTCTCACTCGGTATTATTTACGATTTTTATTATGGGGTAAAAATGCGCGAGTCCTTAGCGTGAGATCACACTAGGGGCATGACAAAAAACACTATAATACTAGGACGATAAGTAGTGTGAGAGCATGACTTGTACATGTTGCAGTAGGTGCTAGTACAAGTATGATGAGTTATTAACTACCGTAGGTACAATATAATGTCGTTGTTATTAACCATGTACAGTCTTAGAATATAGACCCGCAACACCTGACATTTTTTTCATCCATATGTAAACCACTTCTGTGACTATGTGAGCGTAAGAGCTAAGGTAAGTTTACGACACGCACACAAGCGTGCTTAGCGTAGTGTAGCGATGCCTCCAGGGCTCCCATTTCGGGGCACATAAAAAAGCTTACGAATCCTGCGACTACACACTATCTGTGTGTACAGTTTGTTGTTATTTTGAGGCCACAATCACAACATCCGATTCTTTCCGTCACTAAATCATAGACCTTCTAGAAATTCCGTTTCTTCAAAAAAATTCTTCGTGTGATCATACGCTTACATATGACGTAAAAATGTGCGAATTCTTACGACTCCGGCACGCCCCAGTCGCGTGGATCCACGCGTCGATAGCTAGCTCGTGAGCTCCGTGGTACAGCATATAAATCTGCCCACAAATACCGATACGACCCGTTAACATTTTTCGAAAAGAAATATTGTGTTAAAAACCTTGTAAGTACTTGTATATTTTCAAAAGGGATATCTTAAGTATTCACGACACGTGAAGTTCCGCTTACGAGTTATATATTTTGTGATATAATATCTCGTTCTCTTAGTTAAAATTTAAGTAAAATATAAATCAATCTAAAGAACAAATCATGATACTGAATACTACAGTTTCCGTAGATAGAACAATATCTACAACATTGCAAAATGTAATTTCTTCGAGTAGGTTGTACGTCTTTTATTAAACTTGAGAAAGTATGTTAAAAGCTATTCATTACAAAAATGTAATAAACGAGACGGCACACTTTACTCCGTATCTTTCATGTGTAGAATGCAAAGAGGCAAAGAGGCAAAGAGACATTCGAATAGGATGGCTACAGTAGGATGTCTCATTATATTCGCAGAAAATAACAAAGCACGTCTGAGTTTTAACTCCAATATTTTCTAAAATTGTTTTTCATAATACGAAATATATTTCAAAAAACGTTAAAGAGAAGACGTTCAGGCTTCCGTATGACTTTTAAATTTATATGCACTTAGTTTACTAACTGGCGAACTCTAGGAATGGAGACGGAGAGTCGAATTACTTCGAAACTAGAGCTATTTTGTTTAATATTTGCGTAACTCTTGTAACTAATGCTACAAATTAAACTACGAGTGCTATCTACTCGGAGGTTTTCTTGGTAACACTATCTTGTTTTTCAATTATGATATGATTATTATAGGTAGTGTTAGAGATATTTTGATTTCTACATCATATTCATACTAAGTTAGTTATCAAAGACGCATAACAGTAAAAACTTGAGATCAGTTTTTAAAAACATACGTCATGAAAACCAGTTTTCATGTCATATTACACAGCACCAGCGCTGGAGATAGTTTTATGGGTAAAATATGAGGTCTAAATTATATAAAAGGATTTAAGAATGAAATAATCATTGAAATTCTATTTCAGCATGTGAGTATCTATTTTTCTTAATAAGGTAGAAAAAACTTACCCACCCCCATCTTTTTTTCATTTACGGGCGCCATTTTGAAAATGTATATAGCCTATGTCACTACCATAGTTTAAAGGAACTTATTAACACCTTATATGTCAAAGTCCGTCCAGCCGTTTGGACTGTGGAGCATGCCAAAGAAATACAAACACACTCAGTCGGGTAAAAATATGATAAATCCCAAACGAACAGCCTAATATTGAATCGATTATAATTGGCACGAGATTTACCACTTCTGCAACAAGGTGTTTGCTTGTTTATTGTTAAATTCAATATTTATATATTTATAATTGTAGCGATACATCAGTTCTATGTGAATCCATTGTACTGTGTTCAATTAACAGGGAATCCTGTGCAGTCGACGAACACCTTTATTTGTTTTCAGCAGTAACACCGTTCGTTTAGAATTTAATTTAGCAAACGAACAAAGCTTTTACCTTGTCACAATTCATCGCAGCAAACATTAGCGCACGGTCGCGTTGCATTTTCATTGTTTTCTTTCACTTGTTCAGAAATAGTTTAATTATTAAAGAAAAAAATAAAACGACAGTCGGCTACTTGTATTCCGCAGTAATGTTAATGGACTTATAGCTTGGAATAGATTAATTGAGAACGTCCTACCTTCCTCATTTTATATACGCTGAAAGTTATCAGCCTGTGCTATGCCCCTATACCATAGTAGTAGGTATTCTATGTTAGTTGTAAGTACTCGTATGTGAGACTATGGTGGCTTTGGAAGGTAGCAAGTATCACCGATCTAGACCCTTAACGCTCCTCGGCATAATTTGAGAAATCATGACCACAGTCGCCAGGCTGTGCTTAGCTGGAAACCTTTTGAAAAACACAGTTAAATATCAAACTTTAGGGTATCTAGCGAAGGATGGTCACGTAATTAAGGGTTGGCGTCTCAAGACAAATAATTTGTTATAATATTCCTTAAAAAATAACGAAAAAATACCTTTTATTCTCGTACAATTAAGGACCCTTGAAACCTGCTACTTTCCAAAGTAGCCACGGTCCAAACTCGATAATTGGCAACCATATTTACCTATGGTCCCGTCCATGGGATGGTCATCTTTCAGTTTTCATAAAATGAGGTAGGTATGCCTGGCTATCGGCTTTCTTTCAATAATGAATATCATAACATACTTACATTGTTGTATAGCTTAATGAAAATGGCAACATTATGCTTTGCTTATCACGCAAAATAAGTAAATAAGTAAATTTTAATATGAATTTATGATTAGTATATACGATCTATGACCTCTGATCTGCAATCTAAACAGTTATAGATATCGAAACTACCCTTTTGCCTGAATTATAAACATAAAGTGGTTTTATAAGCCAAAAGTATCCTGCGAATGAAAGGCGTAACGATGGTCTGAATAGAAAACGCTCCTTGTTTACAATAGCTGCGGGTAGTTCGTGAGCCACTCTGTATTTAGATGGGAAACGTGTCGATACCGCGTAAGGCCGCGGTCATACAATCCACCAATATTCAAAGACCCGCCTTCCCCTTCCGGAATGTATGAAAATCGTAACAAATCGGGGTGTAGTAAAGAAAAACTATAGTTCTCGTTATTCTGGCCTCTTACACGCCGAAGTTTTGTTATGGAGCTATAAAACAAAGTGCGTTTTATACGGCCTTTGATGTTTGGCTTCGAGCTTTTAGCTGCGATTGACTCCCGTGGGACTCGGACAATAAGTAGATCCATCGACGTATTTGTAGTGGCTTTTAACGTATGGACCGTTACAAATGACCACTCAATATTCACGACAATGACTAGATTCCTCTTGAAAAAGGAGGAATCAATAATTACTAGTTGTCTGGGCTATTCTCAGACTCGACATTAAAAAAAGTTCCGTTCTACTAATCTAGACTTAACTAAAAATAAAGGCCCGATTTCATCCGATTCCATAAAGCAGTTATCTGGTTATAAACAGCGTAACTACACTCCGCGCCAGGAAAGAAGTCCCACAGCTAAAATCTGAATTAAAATTGACAGCGCCTTACACAAATATGACAATGACCGCCATTACCAACTGACATAAAGTGCCATTAAGACATTAACGCCGCGTCTACGGGACTTGCTTCGTGGCGAGGAGTCTAATCCGACTTTGTTTTATACGTAAAATCGATCGTAGATCGTTAGATGGGCCTCAAAGCGTCGCGGAATTGTCATTGGTTTCGCACATTGATTACGTCATCACGCGTAACACATTTCTCTTTATTCATATTGTGGCTTATGTTTTTACACTTCCAAAATGAACAGGCATAATTAAGGGATTAAAATAAAAAAAAAGACAGTAAATTTTTTTTTAAGTCCCCGTCCACTCACAGCATGCGCTTGTTACGTACTAAGATGTGCGTGCACGTTTTTGGGTAATGACATAAATTTGTGCATTCTTTGCCCATCTAACGATTTATATCGATGCTCGTATATATAGATAGATATGAATCTACATATTTGCAGCGCTGATTGTAGCAGCCTAACACCTGCATAAAATAATTTATTAGAGAAGCCGGTTAACACGGACCCAGCGGACGGTGGAAGTGTTAAGTGATTCGTAAACAATAATGTTATGTTGTACCGCGGCGCGGATTTTACACGGTTTAGCGATACGCAATATGGACCGGTAATTGGATAATAGTGCGCGGCCAGACTCGACCGCGGTTATCTATAACGTGGCTGTTTGTTGGGTACTTTAAAGCTTACAATGGTTTTATTTTCTGTTTTATTTTTGGTTACCTTACACTTGGTATTGGTCAGCTGTTGCTGAGTTATCTACTAGAAAAGACGTACCGCGAACACGTACTGTTTGTTGTGTAGTAAAAATTACAATGATTTAATTATCCGGCTTCAGTTATGGCTGAGTTACCTACAAGAAAAAACGTATTAATAAGAAAGTATTGTTTGTAGGGTACTTTATAGCTTACAATTATTTCATTTTACGTTTTAGTGTTTGATTCGTTACCTACACTATATAAACATTTGATCTGGCGATAGGTTTCAGCTGTGGCTTAAGTTACCAATTTGCCAGCAAAAACGTACTGCCACTGTGTACTGTTTTGTGTATTGAAGCTTACAATATCTTTTTTGATTCGTTTATCTTATACTTAGTTTTGGTCAAGTGACAGGCATCAGCTGTAGCTAAGTTACCAAACTAACGGCGTAGCGCCAATGCGTGGTAGGTCCTCCTACCAAGTGCATTTATAATGCGTTTTAATGACAAATTACATAATCGCTGTAAAGCACACTGCAAGCGCAATTACGAGTAGGTATAGTGTCTAAACAATCTCTGATTGAGTATTTTGCCAATCAATTAACCTTGTGTGTGCTACGCCTTGTATGCCTTTATAACTATAACTAATTCAAACCACTTCCACTACTTCAAACCAATACCAGTGAAACATTATCTGGCAACCTATCCCACAAACAATAATACAGTTAAAATTAATAATAAACAATAAAATAAATATTAAAAATTATGAATAATTAAAAACGTCAAAGCATCCATCCTATAAATAAAAACTTCAAGTCATTATTAGCCGCCACGCCAGGAGTGCTGTAGGCAATCTTTTACATGGGATTACAGATTATTATCACCTAGATGACTGCTTACAGACCGGGAACAACGAGCCCATGTATATACACTATCCGAGACACTAAAAGTTCTATGTAATAAAATAACAATATATTACGTTGAATTATTAGCCTGTTCGCATTTGCAATTGGTATTTCGATAGCGATCTTGTACAAGATCGTGACATTCGCGGACACGCGTAATATATTGATCCATAATACCGTCGGACGCACGTCCCGGAGTCATTAAAAGGTACAATCGCGAAAATTATCCGTCGCCCGGGGAGTGCCCGCTCGTAAATCCCTACGTTTTACTGTGCAAAGTCTTAAATCTGGACATAAAATTGTCGCGGCCGAGATGAAAATGTTCCCTTTAATTAGATTCGACCGCTTTGTCATTTTGCCCACACGTCTTGGGATAACTGTATTATAAAGGTACCTATAGACTTTACCTACAGGGACTTTAATATACACCTAAAACACAACTGTTTCATACAGTTAAATTAAATAATCCATATTCCATCAATTACTTTTAAAAAAATTATCTCATGCATACAGGAATTGGTTAATATACCTACTCGTATAGGCTGCGAATGTGTATCTACCTAATAAGTAAATATTGTATCAGAAATAACTACATAAATGATAAGTATTGACTATTAATACAAAGGCCTACCTTTGTATTAATAGCTGCAAAATTTCAAGTCTGCTAATAAATATTATTACGCAAAATATCCCGTTATCAAACCGCAACTTGAGAGTTGAGTTATATTTATCAATGAAACAGAATCGCATTATCTTTGAGGTGCGATGGAAACAATGAGTTCCACACGACGCGTCCATAACTAACCTTGGCCCGTTACAATCGAAGGGTTGATATATGGCACCGAACTCCGCGCAACGGTTGCACTTTTATTAACCGAATTCAAAAAGGAGGAGGTTCTCAATTCGGTTGGTATTTTTTTTTATGTATGTACACCGATTATAACTATTAGTTCCTTTATAGCGTAATCTGTGGTAACAGCATTCTTATTACACTTTTAGGGTAACTATAAAGTTAACTATTATTGATTGAAATTGCAAATTTAATTTAATTTGTTTTTGTAAATAACATTTGAAATGTATTTTATATTAAAAAAGATAAATATATTTTCAAAGTTAGTGCTAAACATGAGTCAATTATAAAATTACTTTTTTATTGTGCTACATATATTTACTACTATAATAGGACTCAAAAAGGTGATTGCAAATATAAGAAAACTAATATCGAACAAAGGTTATGATTCACAACACTTGTCAGGACAACTTAATTAACAAATCAAACTGTAACCAAAATAAGACCCTAGAATGGCAGAAAATGATCTTGAGTGGAGTCACGTACTTGTGAACGATGTATGTAGGGTTAAAGGATCCTTTGACAGTCGACTAACACTCCCCTTTTCCACTCAAGTCACTCTCCCCGCCTATCCTAAGTAACCCTTAAAGAATTACACAACAAGAGATGTGGACGCCTCGAACGCCACGAGCACACTGAAGCCAACACGAGATCGAGCGGCGTCATATCCGTCACAGACTACTATTTCCAACACTAAACGGCGATAACACTACCGCCTAATTATTTAGTTACTATGATGAACTAAAGCATAAGAATACAGCTATATCAGGATATGCATGTATACAAAAATTGTCAAAGTTAGTCTAGAGTAATTAAAGACATTATAACGGTCTTTTTAATACCTACTATTAAGAATTATTGTTGTTACCAAACAGCGAAAAAGCTTGTTGTAGGGAACAGGCCCTTTCATGTCAGCCACTGACGATTAAGTAATCTCACATGCCGTTAGCTCTGCAGACATATGGGCTTATCGGATGGTGAGTGGCTGGCATCAGCGTATATAAAAATGGAAGAATAACTCTTATTCCAAAAGTATTGGCGTAGTATATAGTCTTTCCGAAAAAAAGAACATAAACAGAAGTTCCACTGCATTTAGTCTCCTTTAAGACTAAGATTACCTTAAATTTTATCTTGAAAGTCGATCGGTAACAGGTAGGAGGCATGTGATTGCCGCCTCGTAAATCTAGCCAGCCCGGGGCTTGAACCTGCCACGGTTCACTAAGGTGCGAAGTTACTAGACGACTGAATGAGCACGTTGGCTAAATGATTACCTCAGGCGGGAACTTTTATTTCAGTTAATATCATTTGAATTTCCAAGTCCTTATAAGTGTAAATGGTAAATTTAGTAATGACAGGAAATTTATAATAGACTAGGGGACCCGGTGTATTTTATGTGCACTTCTTCCCTATCCTACCCTACACTACTTACACTGCCCTACTTCTACCTCTACCCTACCCCTACGACCCTTACCCTACCGTTACCCTACCCTACCTATCTACTGATAGTCCGGGATCCGTAGAACATTTTTTACAACTGTTTAAAGCTAATTTTTCGTGAGTAGCTTCATCTCGATGGGAGGATCAACTTTTTAATTTACGAAAATTCTTGATTCTATTTCTTTGATTCAAGATTCAATTTGTAGGACATTGTGGCCGTTAAGTTGTATTATTGATTAAGCAACAGTAAAAAAACAGCTGGTAAGTATCACCTTTTAATAACCTTGTTATCGATACAAGTTGGGAGGAGGGTAGTTTACCAAAAGTTGTTACTAACCTGATTTTTTTTTACTAACAGCCACTATGTTCGGCAAATTGCGTGGTACATTGTCTCATTTCGGCACTCAGAATTTTTTATTTCCTAGTAACTCAGTTAGCTACCAGAATCAAGTAGATCATCTTATCGAGATGACTAACTATATAGTAACTAGACTACTACTAGTAGATAACTTGATAGTAATCAGTTGTAAAAAATGTTCTACGGATCCCTGACTATACATAGTCCGAATAAAGCCTACACATGTGGTTAAGATTGGTGAGCCCGTTCTTGAGTTATAAAAGATTTTTATATACATAGAAAAACAGTCTGCGGTACCCAGATATTATACACTTTTACATTTGGTCAGCTGAGAGTCTCGACACTTGAAATGTGCTACCACCAAGTTCCAAACTATACCCTATGGTATATATATATATATATATATATATATATATATATATATGTGTGTGTGTGTGTGTGTGTGTGTGTGTGGTATGTCTGGCTATTGCAGATTCTTAGTCCATAATGTCCATAATGCTCTATAATTCAATATGTCATAACATTCATATGAATACTATCGCAATTAATTAATTTGTTCTGAAAATATTCTATTCATACTGTAATTTGCATCAATTAGGGTTTATAAAATACAAGCCCATTATTTTCCCAGTAATTCAATAAGAATTAGAATATTCTAATAGAGCCTCTAACGGAAGTCGCTACAATGTATCCCGATTGCATCTTATACATTTATGGCCAATAAAATTCCGTACACAATACGGTATTATTTACTTGGAACTACACTTTCTTCGGGGATAATGGTGAAGTAATAGCAAATTATTGAGTTCTTGGTCGTTTAGATCAAAGGATTGTTGCACCGCCTGTGTTTACGACGGGGGCTATGCGGGGCAGATTTATAGAGGCTCGTGTCACCTGCCAGTTGCAACACTAGCTGCTTCGTGAGCCTAACGAGAGGACGATAAGGGAATTTAGAATTTCATTGCATGACAATAGAGCTTATTATTGCGTTGTGATGGTTAAGTGCGAAGTGGACAAGCGGAGACAGCCGATACGACGGCCACCGTGACAGCGGTATTGTTTCAGCAATACAACACCACTGCTAATTTATTTCGATGGCACAGTCTTGTTCATGAGCTGCCTGACCTATGTTGATGCCGGAGACTTCAGTTTCAATTCGTAGCGTTAGTTATTAGTCATGGTCCATGAACGGCAAAGTTACGGCTTGTCATATACAAAACAGAGTTCTGGCGTAGATGGATTTAGTGTCTTCATCAACGTCACACGCCGCTGTGAAGGTATCGATTTCAACTAAACTTAGTACCGAATACAGTTTCACACACTTACGATGATAATAATTTTTCTTTCTCAATATGGACATGATCATAAAACGAAATATAATTTTAAACTAATTTGGTAAATAGTAAGTTTCACATCAATTAATTCAGAATTCTTTTTTATTTTACAATGCACAGTAGGTACCTACGCTTTGTTGTTACGATTTCACTACCTACTCAACTAATCAACTGAATAATGTAAGAGACAGAGTATTTTTTTCCAGATAAATGTTGTTTCCGATGAATAGAAATAAATAAAAGAAAATCGCTGACAGAGGTTAATTTTAACTTAATGTTTACAACACACGTTAAAGATCACACTACCCAAACCAGCACAGTACTTATATTAAATTGTGTACATAATTTCCGGTTACATGATCTATAAAAGCTCCATACGACTGTATATCAAAAACGGCTGTCGGAATTTGGTAATTTAACGCTTATTCGCGTAAGCCCATTCTATACGCCGTATGGACACAGAATTACGCTGTGAATCTCTATACGGGCCAATGTGAAATAAATTAAGTCTGTGTACACAAAATAACTGAGAACAGATTAGATTTGCGGGTACGAGATACCGTTGAAATCAAATTTTGTTTACACGAAAAACATGTCCGTGCAAAGTGAGGATCATTTTATCTGTGCGGGGAGTTCCAACTCGCACGGAGAGACATCAAAAGATATATAATATGACGCGTATGGAGTGCTCTTTACGTGTTGTGAATACGCGGTGTGATGTATGTAAACAAATTTACCAACTTTTGATTAGATCAAGAGAGTAGACGCGACCGAAATAAAAGGCTTCCCCGCGGTACAATGGCTGGCTTCAGGCTCATTTTTGTCACATCCGACTGTTCGCGGTTCCGCTTGTGTACCTACCTACATCACACTAATCACACTAATATTATAAAGGCGAAAGTGTGTAAGTATGTTAGTTCCTCTTTTACGCTGCGACTACTGAAGCGATTTTTCTGAAATTTGGAATGGAAATACATTTTACTTTGGATTAACACATAGGCTACTTTTCATCCCGGAAAATCTATGGTTCCCGTGAGATTTGTGAAAAACTGAATTCCACACGGACGAAGTCACGGGCGTCCGTTAGTCAAATTATAATTTAAAGATCTAAGACACTTTACGCGACATTACAAGTTTCTTCTGTATTTAGTTGTTGACTACAACAAAAAGTAAAATCACAACTATTTTTCCTTAAAGCAACAAGACTTCAATAAAACAACAATTACAATAGTCACTATGATTATGTAAATTAAAATAACTACATATAAAAATAAAATGATTTAATTAGACACCGATGAATCACTGATATAGCGTGGTATTTTGAATTATTATAAATTATTTTCCCGGACAATTGAACATTTCACAAATAGAGGCGGAAGACGATAATAATTATTTAAAAAAAAAGTTAAACAAAAAAACATTTAACTTATTTATAATAACTTTAACGATTTGCATTGAAAATAACCCGAAAGAGAGAAAGAGAGCAAAAATACTGCGCCTATGTAACTCTCCGATAAAAGTGGAACGAGCAAAACTTGAATAAACCAACATACACTCGTGCATTATGGATGGAAACTAAATAAAAAAAAAACAGCGTATGGAAAAGTTTTATATGTCAGTAGCCGAGTGTATACTTAGTTAAAATGCGAATACGCGGTTACATTTCAGATTTGGTACATTAAACTTTATACGAATGTTGCTAAATTGGACCGTCGGTTAGTTTGTTCTTTGCCAAGTTTTTTCCTGTTCAGGCTTCGAGGACCGGGAAAATGGCAGTGGACTAGGTAATTGTGTTAAAACTTTCATCGGGAAGTGTGAAATTTTCCGAAAGCGGCCAGGCCAATGTTACCGCCGTATCTACAAGTTTAATTTGATTCAGGACTGGAAAAATAAGATGGAATAAATAATCAGGTGCAACCCATAGCCTTTTGTTATCATAATAAATCAACATCGTTAAAGGATTGGTACTTTTTGATTATTAATGTTAATTAATGATTTTGTTCCGTAGATTAAAAAAGCACTTTAAACCATTATCTAATGCACAATCATACCGATAACTATACCCCACACCATAGAATAGACAATGAAAAAACCATCCTCACTTTGAATGTACGAAAGGAACCCCACAACAATTCGTTTTTAAAAATTTCTGTTTACCACCTTATATACGTATCACGTCCATAGAGAGACTTGTGGTGCAAGGAAAGGTGGAGGGCACAAGAGCGCCTGGCAGGTCACCAATGCACTGGACTGACCAAGTAAAAACCGCTCTCCATGGCTCGCTCCACGAATGTGCTAGGAGAACCACACTACGATAGGAATGGCGGGGCAGAGCCGGCCCGTCCATGCGGCGAACGAAGCAGTCGCTCCAGGCGCCATATCCTAGTGAACGCCTTAATGACAATTCTAGTCAACCGTAGACGGTACTGCGCCTGATTTTCAATTGGTCACCCCAGAGTCTTAAAAACCTGGACAAATTAAGAAAATATGCCCAGCCGGGGATCGAACCCAAGACCTCCGTTTTGTAAATCCACCGCGCATACCACTGCGCCACGAAGGCCGTCAAATTCTGATCGTCGTATTGGTATCTGCATATTATTAGGAGAAAACAGAAGAGGCGCCATAATTGGGTCTCGCTCCATTTAAAAATTTATTTCGGGCCAGCGCTGTGGCGAGGGATAGTAAAGCTTGCCACCACACACAAATGACTACCACGACCACTCTGTCAAGAGTGTAACGACAAAGAAGAAGAAGAATCTTATATACGTAATTAACACTGAAGAGTTGAGGTACAAAACAGCGATTACTGCTTGTTAGTAAACAAAGCATATCATCTATATTTATTCTAAATAAACGCCTTTAACGCGAAATCCTATAAAAACAACCGGGAATCAAACCAACATCTCCGATACATAGCAGCACATACGAGATTCAACCGGATTCTCAAATCCATTGTGGGACAACTGCATACAAATGTGGTGTACGTGACCGTAGAGATGCAAGACTGCATGGCGCCTGTTGTATGCAATAATTTAAACTTAGCCAAATGGGGTTTGTAAGTATATCTAAGTTTGGAGTAAGTTTAACGACCGCCACTGCGCAATTGTATACACCTTGCCTTATATTATAAATTGGAGGTTATGAGTTTAATTCCCAGCCTATATCAATTTAAGAATTCATCATTCTGGCTCAGAGCTGGTTCATTAGAAGCCTAATAAAAATAAAAAAAATAAAATAAGCCTTAATTGTTGTAATACATTTGTATATTTCAAACAGTAATGTATTCTAGTTTAGTAATTAATTATTTGAACTACTTATTATCATTATCTATTATACAGCTTGTCCTTCGACAAAGACCTCCTCTAAGGCTTTCCATTGTTTTCTGTTACAATTTTCGTCCACTTTACTTTCTCTTCTTTTAACATATGCCCTGTCAAAAGCCGTGTATTTTTGCATCATCTATTTCCATCATACCACTATTCCAGGCTATAGACCTATCAATAAAAGATAAATCTCGACATAAGCTGCTTGATGAGAGAGATATTTTTGGTTAGAAAGTAAAAAAGGCTATTTCTCTGAACAGTTTTAGATAATAGTATGATATGCAGATTAGAATCCGGTAAAAAATAAAAAATAAATAAGCCAGCTTCAATGAAGTATTTGTAATGCATCCTCTACACGTAACCGGCAAACGGATTGAAGAAAAAAAAAATCATACCCTAATTGCCTAACTTACACAAGAAACCAAGGAACTCTGTAACTCTACCATTGAGTAAGCCTAAATTTTTTTAAGGCTTTCAAAGTAAATTTTAATTTAAATACTAGATATTATAATATTTTCTCCTTCTAAATTTTAAAACAATAAATAGGTATTCTAAATATCTTTTGATTTTCAACTAAGCGAAAAGCCTGTCTAGAATTTGATATTACAATTGTGCCAATAAACGAGGATATGGAACTTGGGATTTTACGCAATCTAGCCCACTTCCAAACAATTGAACGTATGCCAGTCCGGATGCTTCAGTATCCAATAAGTTGGTTTTTAGTATTTTGTCGGATGTTTTGCGATTCCGACAACTGACAATAATTATTATTAATTATATAAATTAATTAAATTTTCAACCTAATTCATTCAACACCTTATTTTAATATTTAAAACTAAATTTTAAATAAAAAAGCCAATATTATATAGACCGTAGTAATTAGGAATCGAAAATATCGTCCAACCATGTCGTAGTATGTATTTGAAGCAATACCGTCTTATATCAGTCTCATAATACAATACACCGAAAATTTGATCGTGTAAATAAACCATAAGAAAAATCCCAGCCCGCACGACAGGCGGCTCTGTCGATTTAAAACCTTACTAATAACACTTATGTATGAATTATTGATGAAGTATTAACCGCGGCGGCTTATTACGAGGCGTTATGAAAACGGCCGAACATACATTATCGCCGCATATTTACGACTGTGTAAGATGATTTGATAGTGTAAGATTATCTGTTGATATCGATACGCCGAGCGTTAATATCATAAGCAATAATGATTATACATTATGTGATTAAGAATAGGGATTTATAAGTATAAACAGAACCTAATTCACTTTTTCGTAATCGTACATTTATTTTTACTGGTGTTCGGTATGCGCTTGGTTATTGGATCGGAATGGATGGCTATTATGGCTAGCTTCTTCTCTGACCAAGGCGCGTTTGGAACCCTCGTAACTTTAATTTTAAGTTTTCGAATAATTATTATCACCATTATTCAGAACTTTTAAACTAAGCCTAAGCCTAATAAATAAATGGATTTTGATTTGATTTGATTTGACTAACTTAATACGTTAACTTTCAAAAGGAAATACAATAATAGAACGATATATATCTAGCAATCGCCGACTTTTGTATGTAAGTGTTATATCAATATGGGATTAGGCAGTGTTTTCGATTAAAGCGCCCAGGCGGCTTGACTTTTTCTGATACTTTCAACAGTTATCACCATCATCATTTCACTAAGTTTACAAAAATTTGGCCAAATCATATACTAAATACATCCTCATAACTCACTATTGGTGAAAACTGCATGAAAATCCGTTTGGTTGCCTTTGAATTTACCGTAAACATACACACAGGCGCGGCTGAGGACTTTGTTATAACTGCATGATAAACTGCATTCGGTTGTCTTTGATTGCAAACATACAGAAAGGCGCGGCTGAGGACTTTGTTATAATATGAATAGATATAGAAAGTTTAAAATTCATTGTATTGTTAAACGATTGTTGCCTCTATAACTATTTAATATAATTTTGAAGACATCTTAATTTAAATACAAAGTTATCGACAAAATATTTCCAGTAGGTAGTTGCACTGTATAGTAAGTGTTCAGCAAAGCAATTGTAGCACAGAGAACGTCCAACTCACAGCGCACAACAATGTCTTGCCAATATGCGAAAGTTTAACAGTTTCGAGAAGTTCTCGAAATCACAAAACTCGAACCGAATATTCGCTACCGTGTTCGAACGCTCGCCCCGACGTGACACGTCCACGCAAACGGAAGTTCTTATTACCAAAATATATGGAAATTACGTTCTCAGTGGATGCAACCCTTTAGGCTGCCTTTTCACGAGGCGTGAAAGTATGACTTAATGACTAGTAATTCAACTGAATGTGAGTACGTTTTGAGACTCAGACTGGCCTGTTCATTTAGGTTGTAGTATCTTTAAAATAATATTTTTCCAATTCGCAGAAAACTAGATTTTGTGCATTAAATGATGATACAAAAAAAAGTTTTTCTAGAAATATGCTTAATTAATTTTAATAAGAACCCTCCCCTTTGATACTGTGGTTAGAATGTTTGGCTACATGGTTACAATCCTGAGTCGGTTTCTTTATTTCAAGAAATTTTCGACAGTAGTCCAAAGTTGGGATGTTGGTGATGTTACTTATAAAGCGAGGGGATTTAGCTATCGGTCTCATTATCACTCTATTATGATAAAGTCGAAAGTTTGTGTGTGTGTATGTTTGTTCCTCCTTTATGCTGCGGCTACTGAAGCAATTCGGCTAAAATTTGGAACGGATATAGATTTTACTCTGGATTAACACATAGGCAGACTTTTAATCCCGGTAAAGTCCTCAGTTTCCACGGAATTTGTGAAAAACCGAATTCCACGCGGACGAAATCGCGGGCGTCCGCTAGTCGTAAATAACTGAGTGGGACTCACCCCCTCTCTTCTAGGAATGAGGAGACTAGTGCGTGTAATTTGTATTAATAATTTTGGTAAAGCATTGTAAAAAATATCAAGATTTACTAACAGATTAGAACTCTACAATCATGATGCGAATTTGCAAATAGTTGATTCTCAATGTAGCATTGATAGTAACATACTCGTAGCTGTTTGTTCGTTGCAGAACCATGAAAACTTACCTTTATCGACAGCATAATGTTTTTGTTTCACTGGACTCATTTGCATCTCATTAATGGTGCGTTTCAGTGGATAACATGTCGAATTTCAATAGCGTTTACCGCCGCCTCGAGGCACTGCGGGTTGAATACCAATCGATTTCACATGATATCAGTATCTTTAGCACGAATACGTCTCACGGTTTTCGACTATCGAAACATTATGAGGTCAGACTAAAATGGACCGAATTTACCTAACACTAAAGTTGTATATTCCACGCCGATTCTTGCAGTCTTCCCTAAACTTTATATGTGGACGAATTTGTGAACATACTAAGTGTACATCCCTCCAAATTATAATTTGTTATGCGTTTACGATTTTAAACATAGAACCATCGCTTTAACATGTTACACGCTTAAATAGACTGTTTACAAAAGCATACAAATGTAATGTTTACACTAAAAGGTGTTTTGTGAGGCTAGATACAATTCAATTGAAATAAGTAATATAAATATATAAAAAAAACACAACCGACTTCAAAACCTAAAAACGTACTCACTAAACTAAAAAGCGAAAAATAACATCATAATATGTTCTACCTGCTGATCAGTATGAAGGCGGTGCTAAGCCAGTGATGTATTAATTCAAGCCATGTGAGAATATCTTATAGATTTAGATTTTGCAGACAGTGTTGTTTCATGTGGTTCTGTCAGAAATGGCTTAAATTAAGACAACACCGGCTAAGCACCGCCTTCATACTGATCAGCAGGTAGAACATATTATGATGTTATTTTTCGCTTTTTAGTTTAGTGAGTACGTTTTTAGGTTTTGAAGTCGGTTGTGTTTTTTTATTAAAATTTTTATTATTTTTCTATTTTTAGTGTAAAATTTCATCTCATCCCATAATGACAGTCACAACCCATCTTGGTACAAAATTCTCAGCAATACAAATTAATCAAGCCCAAGCACAAGGTAGCTACCGTAAACCGTTAAGGAGTTCCCTTAATTGACCTTGGTCTTCATCATCAGACCCCTAATAACAGACACAACTCATCTTGGTAGAAAGTTCTCAGCAATACGAATTAATCAAGGCCAAACACAAGGTAGTTACTGTAAACTGTTAAGGAGTTCCCTTAATTGTCCTTGGTCTTCATCACCAAATCCCTAAATGACAGTCACAACCTATCTATGTGGAAAGTTCTCATTAATACAAATTAATCAAGCCCAAACACAAGGTAACTGCTGTAAATCGCCGAGGAGTTCCCTCGTCTGTTTTATGGCTCCATCATCAGATCGACTTTAAACTTTCATGAAATTGTAGTGCTTAAAAGAAGTAAATGGAAAAGTTTACAAACACACTAGACACCCATATAATTTTCGAAAGTTCTCCTCAATTTCTCCAGGATTCCATCATCAGATCTTGACATGATGGCAATGGGACTAAATGGGGACTATACCGTTTCAATCAAAAAAGAATTTTTGAAATCGGTCCAGGCGTCTTTGAGTAATCGGTGTACATACATAAAAAAAAAAATACCGACCGAATTGAGAACCTCCTCCTTTTTGAAGTCGGTTAATAAAATACCGTGGCTTTACACACCTTTAAATAGTTTGACCTTTTGAGTTTACAGATACTTTTTCTGTAAAATAAGAGAATGATGGGTAGTAGATATATAATTTTTAAAATGAATTGTTATTCGTTAGTCGGTATTGTGTTAGTTACCTATCAACTTGATAATTATTTAACCATTATTATTTTGTTTATATCGCCATACAGAAAAAAATTAAAATTTTGTACTAAAATTTTAGGTAAGTCAACTGGGTGATACATTATAAATGAGGGTGTTACACTTTATTATCTTATTCTATTTGATTTTTTTTTATAACACATAGTTAGTGCGAGTCAATGGTACAAAGCCATTATAATTATTGTTAATAAAAAAAAATATCACTCTTAAACCACAATTTGTACATGAGACCGAACTTCTATGAGTTCACCACTAAGAGAGTACATAAACTGGTTTACGATTTTAATCGTTATCATACCAAAAAACATGTTTTCTTCACACACTTACGGTGGTACGCTATAAAGGTCACATTCGTTTGGCAACTTTGCCGCTATTTTTGTATCCGATGATAAAGTTATTGAACGTGGTAATAAGATGAACGGCGTGTTGGTAGAACGTAAATCACGGTGCATTACGCCTCTGACGACAGACCGGAGGCGAGTATCGCATTTCACTCGATTAATTGCAGAGGCCATAACTACTAGCGGTGCCAGTGAATGTGAAATGCGTACGCGCATACCAGCGAACGACCGCGTTATGTGATCTTTACCGATATAGACATCTAAATTGAGATAGACTTATAGTCAGGGATCCGTAGAACATTTAGTACAACTGATTACTATAAAGTTAATTTATCGTGAGTAGCTTCATCTCGATGAGACGATCAACTTTTTTTATTTATAACTTTACAGCCATAATTTTCTACAAATTGCGTGATACATTATCTCGTTGCGACGCTCAGAAATTTTTATTTCCTGGTAACTCCATTAGCAACCAGAAACAAGAATTTTCGTAAATAAAAAATTAGCTACGGCCGAAGTCTACCACCAGCCAGATCTGGACCAATTAAGAAAATCTCTATCGGCCCAGCCGGGGATCGCACCCGGGACCTCCGTCTTGTAAATCCACCGCGCATACTACTGCGCCATGGAGGCCATCAATAGACGTATAAGCCTGCTACAGACGTACCTCATTTTAGGAAAGCTGAAAGTTGTCAGCCTAAGCTCCTACCATATGCACGTACGGTGGCCAATAATGGTGTTTGTTCGAAGCTTTTCGCTATAAGACCATTGACTGAAACAACTGTCGGAACATTTTTTGCATGGCGCACTGACCAATCGAATAGAAGTTTCATGTAAGTGAATTATTATTAAAAATAGAACAATATTTACTAATTAAATTCTTATTCTGCTATTTTGCTGAATTAACATTTAGATTATTCACAATTTCATTTTCTACCATATTGAAAGAGTAATTTGATCGTAAGTGCATTAGGTCATTAACCATCATGTAAATGTATTACAGCCTAAAAAGATAATACGCATACATTTTTTTTTGCAGTCGTATAATTTAATATTTTCGGGCTTTACGGCCACGCCACCCAGGTGAAGGTTTATGAGTGGACTTTATTACGTAAATTCAAATAAACATTAACCTTTTTTTACGAGTTATGTACATCGCATTTTATTCGCGAGTCGGATTTAATTTGGTTGAATCTCTACCAAACAATGATTGCCTGGAGGATGCGATAAATAAGGTACTGGAATAACAGAAGATCTCACTTTGTGGGTTATTACGTAACTATCAAGATTAATGGGAACATAGGTTTGAATATATATTTATAAGCATTTTTAAATGTTCATGCAAATTTTTAAACAATATTATCTGCCTATTTTCTTATAGGGAATATTGTTACGGGTTTATGGTGTTAATGTATGACTCTTTATTGCAGGCATCTACAGATCCGCATCGTAGGTATCGGACGCACCGCAACAAACGGATTTCAGTATTCTTTGTATAGAAAGTCATACAAGTGCGTCCACTGATCCGCATTGTACGGATCGCATCGAACGGATTTTATCTATCATAAAATTAAAAATCCGTTTAATGCGATGTGTCCTATACCTACGCACGATGCGGATCTGTGAACTCCAGCTGCCATTAACAATCACTAAAAACAAACATCGACCGTAACCGAGACCGGACCGAGCCGGCTTAACGTGGTCTCCGAATTACATCCCGTAGTCACCACTAACTTACAAACACCGAACTGATAGCATGTTCGAATAAAGAAAAGCGAAGTATTTCATAGGTCGACCCACGACCTCGTGATTTGAAGCCACCTAGGCTAACCACTGGGCCAACGAAGCAATAGTAACTTGAGTTGGTCCACACAAAACACATTATTGCTGGGCTATATAAATAGAGTTACTAGCGGACGCACGCGACTTCATCGCCCTTGTTCTTCTTCTTCGAAATTTCTTTAATGGCAGGCGTCCACAGATCGCATACTAAGTATTGGACGCATGGCATCAAACGGATTTTTAATTTTACTATAGATAAAATCCGTTCGATGCGATCAGTACGTTGCGGATCAATTGACTCACTTTCATGACATTCTATACCTACAACGTCATCAACCCATATTCGGCTCACTGCTGAGCTCGAGTCTCCTCTCAGAATGAGAGGGGTTAGGCCAATAGTCCACCACGCTGGCCCAATGCGGATTGGCAGACTTCACACACGCAGAGAATTAAGATAATTCTCTGGTATGCAGGTTTCCTCACGATGTTTTCCTTCACCGATTGAGACACGTGATATTTAATTTCTTAAAATGCACACAACTGAAAAGTTGGAGGTGCATGCCCCGGACCGGATTCGAACCCACACCCTCCGGAATCGGAGGCAGAGGTCATATCCACTGGGCTATCACAGCTCTTATACCTACAAATAAAACCAAAATCCATTAGATGCGATGCGTCCGATACGTACGATATGGATTTGTGGACGCCTGTCGTAATCCAACTCTGTCGCAAAATCCGTTCTTAACTATTAATCTACCTCTATGCCTAATTTCATATATACGGTTTTGGAGATTTCGTAATGACCTTTCGCTTGTATATATTAAGACACAGATACATTTTTTTTTTATATCTGCTATAACAGTAAGTTTCAAGCAAATGTAACACGTCATATGGTAGAAGTGTAGCGAGCACGATCGGTTCGCAACAAATCATCGCACGGGACCGCGCCCTGTCGCTCACTGCCAAAATTAATTTTCCGTAAAATCGTTTAAGCGATCTATCTCTTACTGAGAAAAATAAAAATTGACGGGTTGAACTCGATAATATTTTTGCAAGCTTTCTGAAACTTGATATTGTGCAATTTAATTTGAAAATTCTTTTATAACGAACGGCAAGCTACAACGTGTGATATAAAAAGATAATTATTAAAATATTACCTTTTTATCTTGATGTTTCAAGGTTTTTGTAGACGGTTAGAATATACAAATTAAAACGTTTTAAATTATAGTATTGTATGGCGTTCTCCTTTTTTGTTGTTTTTGTAAGATCAAAATGATTAAACTAGTCAAAAGTAAACCAATTATAACATTAAAAAATATTGAGTATTATCTAGACTTTCATATTACATTATTTTGTCACTCAAGATATTTTTTTAGAAGACTAGTTTTTGATATTAGTGAAGAAGCAGTCGAAAATTAACGGTGCAGTCTCATAGACCGAGAATTAATAATTAGGTAAGTTACAGCATGTAAGTACTATTAACTGCACAGATTAAAAAAAAATAATTAAAAAAAAACATTAGATAGAAGCAGGCGTTACTTTGCGGAAGTTCATCATGAATATATAATAATTTATTTATTTATTTTGCTATCATTCGCGAAAAGCCGACGAACCCATGCGATAACGTCACCCAGGTCTGACAAAATACAAAACTTGCAATTGCACGTTATAGAGTCAACATCTCCTGATGGTGCTCCGGTTTCGGGGTGAAACGTAGAGAGTATTTTGTCGGACCTGGGTGAAGTAGTCGCATGGGTTCGTCGGCTTTTCGCGGATGATAGCAAAATAAATAAATTGTAATATTAAAAATCACACAACTGCACCAGATTACACAAAATAGTAACAAAGTTCAAAAACCAAACACATTTTGATTACTTACCTAATCATTATTATCACCGCAATAAGGATAGCTTATTACTGTT